>NC_080688.1:59710948-60017948 GCF_030445035.2 Dasypus novemcinctus
CTTGAGTTAATAAATACTGGAAACCGGGAAACCTTAGGCAACTGTTTTGTTGCTGTTGTAGTATATTTTACAGGGACATGAAAGTGTTTTATTTCCAGGAACGCACAAATCTGTGCAGGGCACACATCACTGATGATTCCATATCCTTGGGGAGGAAAGAAAGGAGCTTAACCTCCATTATCCAGAGGCAGAAGCAGGGACAGAGTCTTTGGACCCATGTTGATAAACCTTCACATTGAGGTTGGGGGAGGAAGTATGGAGGAGTGGAAATCGGGTAGCCCAGCCTAGGGTTTTGGTAAAGGGCGAGGGGGGGAATCCTCTTTTTAAAATTATTGTAATTTTTAAAAATGTGAACATGCCATGGGCTCCCAGGGTGCCTGCCATGAGCTTTACCACCACAAACCCCCTTATGAGTATTGTTTTCCATTCCTAGCGGGGGCATTTAAGGACGGGGTCCGGCCGAGATGGGGAGAATGGGAAGGCTTGTGGAGGGGCCATGGGTCGAGAGCCAGACCATAAGAGGGCTTGGGAGGGTCCCGACCCTCACAACGCCCCTTCCCACGATGAAGTGCTTTGTTTTGTTTTGTTTAATGGGCCGCAGGAAACATTCTTGGGTGCACACCTCGCAGGCCACAGCTCTTTTCCTGAGGCCTGGAAGTCAAGCCCGTGTAGATAGCAGGGCTGAGTGGAAGGCTTCTGGGCTCCAGCGGCATGCGTAGTGTGCTCAGATTGGGATGGGGAAAGTGCTGAGAAACTCGCGGGCCTGAGCCTTTGCGCCCTTAGAGCAGGTGAGACCCAGCTGGCCCACGGGGAACGCCTCCGCAGGCTACTTGGTGAGCCTGGCCAGTGTCAGCTCCCTGTCCTCTGTGCAGATAAAGCTGTCGGGATCGAAGCCGTAGTGTTTTTTGCAGTGTTTTTATTTTTATTTTTTTCATTTTTAAAAATAATTTCAAACTTAGAGGATGCGATCTTAGAGCTTGATTGCATAGTCTGCCTTGAGAAAGACTCAACACAGAAAACATGTCCACAAAGTCGTGGAAGATGAGGGTTTTCCTCCCCATCCTCAGAAAAAGCCTCCACGATCCTTTCCTTGGGAGATTCTTCCAGAGGTCTGGCATATGGGTGATGAGGCTCATCCACACGTGGACCATGGATTTCTTCCTATAATCCTATAATCCATCAGGACGAGGGCCAGCTCCTAGAAGCGTGGGCGGAAACTGAAGAGGTCTGTCTTAAGGAAAAAAGGGCAGTCCTGGCAGTTGTCCAGCTGCTTCGGGGTGAAAATGGCCTGTTTGTTCCGCAGGGTGGCAGGGTGGCCGCGCCGTCGCTCACCCGCCTGGGCTCTGCCTCCCATCTGTGGACCCCAGGAGCCCGCCAAGGGGCGACAGACAGCCCGCCCCGCCCCACCGCTCTCCTGTTGTATAGTTTAAGTTTTTATTCTCTTCCACACAAGAGATGAAAATCACGTGAATGAAATCAATAGTATCTGATACGGTAAAGTTTAGGAAATATTAGCAGATAATATTGGCTTGCCTTGGTGACTGATTAGATGAGGAAAGTAAGAGAAGCAGAACTGAAGGTGATTTCCCATTTTCTAGCTCAGTGGCCGTTTTAGTGTGGATGTGTCTATTAACTAAGATGGATTTTGAGAGATGTTTCAGAGACAGAGGAAATCTTTCTTTTCTTCATTCACATGGTCAAAATAAAGTTGGGGCCTTCTTTATCAGTATAGACCCTTGCAATCAACAATGCCATAATAGACTTTCATTTTAAATACACAGTGAACATTTATCAGTGTGATCATTTGTAGGGCCACAAGACAAGATCCACAGAATTTGAAGAACTGAAATAATTCCAAATATGTTATCTCACAACAACAGAATTAAGCCAAGAATCAGGAACAAATAAATAACTGCAAATCTCACAAATGCTTGGAAAGTGAGCCATATAATTATGAACACCCCACTGGTTAAAGAAGAAAATGACAATGCAGATTAGAAACCAGTTCATTATAATGAAAATGGTATGTCAAAGCTTTTAGGATGCAGTTTATGCCAGTTATTAATTTATTACCTTTCAACACCAAATCCAGCCAGCTGTATTGTCTTGCTGAGCCCTGTAAGCATTTTTTTGTCAGCTGTCACTATATTAAATGTGTCAGCAGAGGGTGCTGGAAGGACACAGCAGAATGTAGAGGCTTCTGCCTCCTTCCAGTGTGTTTCCATTTCTGAAATGGGCAGAAGCTGGAGGTGCACAGCATGCCAGCAGTGTTCCTTCCCAGTGAGTCCCATAGCCTCGTACCTCTCCCTAGATGGCTTCCCCAGCATCCCCACAGAGCACTTCTCAGCACAACACTCCTGCATGTGGCTTTCCAGCACACATTTCATATTGGCAGGTTCCCCTGATATTTCAGAAGGCAGCTTTCCAGTAAGTTCCACAGTTGTTACACCTCAGTCTACTGTCATTCATCCAATGGGCCATGCCTGCACCTTCTCTAATGAGGTCTGGATTCCAGCTGGGGCAGTGAGTAGGGTTCCTCTTCCAGACTTCTTCCTTCCTTGCATGCTCTGTCTCATTTCTAGAAGTAGTAATTGCAATGTATAACTGATATTTTTTTTGTATTTATTTCTTTTTATATCTTAATAAGTAATTCTTAGTTATAATTAATAATTTCATGGTAAAATTCTTATGTTCAGATTGCTGTGCAATTTATATCTCCTGATTAGATGCTGACTGATACAACAGCATTTGAGGAAAATTTATACCCTAACTGCAAATAGTAGAAAAGAAGAAAGGCTCAAAATCTCAAGAAGAGAGTTAAAGAAACAATAAATTAAATCCGAAGAACTTAGAAGAAAGAATAATAAAGCTGAGAGCAGAAATTGGATATTCATATAGAGAAAAGGGGATCTTGACCTCTGTATAAGACCATACACTGAAATCCATTTCAGATTATTTGTAGATTTAAATGTGAAATGGAAACTGTACAGTTTCTAGAACCTAATATGGAATAGCTTTATGATCCTGGAATTGGCAATTACTTCTTTAACCATACATGAAAAATATTATTCATAAAGGAGAAGACTAAGAAACTGGGCTACATTCACACAAGATCTATTTATCAAGACACAGCTAAGAGTGAAAATGCATGTCACAGAATAGAATAAAATATTTAACAGTAAATATATATGACAAAGAACTGAAATACAAAATATAAAAATACTTCTACAAATCCATACGTGGGCAAAAGACTCAAATAGGCACTTCACAAAAGAGAATGTCAAAAAGGCCAATACACATATGAAAAAGAATGCCCAATATCATTAGTCATTAGAGTACTAATACAACTTGAAACCTCAATGACGTGTTCTGTCTTATCTACCCAAATGACTAAAATGAAAAACAGAAACGATACCAAGTATTGGCAAGGACGCAAAACTGGAAATCTCACTGTTGGGAGGGTAAATTCATATAACCACTTTGAAAAACTCTTTGGTAATGCACACTAAAGCTGATCATACGCATGTTATATGACCCAGAAATTCTACTCCTAGAATTATACTCTAACTGATATATGTATATATGTACATCAAACGTTATGTGTAAGATTGTTCATATCAGCACAACTTATAATAGTCCCAAACTGAAAATACCATCAGTAAAATGGCAAAATCCTTTGTGGTTGAATTAGTAAAATACAGTTTACATATCAACACAGAAGAATCTCACAGATGTTATATTGGGCAAAAGTAACCAAAGACCAAAGAGTACACACTGTGTGATCCCATGTATATAAAGGCAACACTAATTTGTATTATTAGAAGTCAATAATGCTTGAGCTTGGGACAAGAGCTCAGTATTGCCTAGACAGGTGCATGAGAAGGACTTCTGGAACATGATCATATTATATTCCATTCCAGGGGTGGTCACACAAGTGTGTTCACTTTGTGAAAGTTCATCAAGCCATTATGTTATGTATTGTAATTTTTTGTGTATGTATAATAACTATCAGTACTACGTTCTCTAAAAAATCCAAAAGTGGTAAGCCATTCTAAATAGAGCTTGTAAAAAGAGTAGAATGCAGAGGAAATAGCCTAATGGAAGAACATTTCATAAAGGACACCAGGATTACACTCTCAGAGAAAAATAAAAAATGTGAGGAAATTGAGTCATAGAAGTTAAGAAAGAGGGAATCTTGAGGGTGAAATAACTAATAAACCATAGATACCAGTGAGTTACAAGTAAATAGGAAATTGCCTAATTAGGCAAATAGGGAGTTATTGGCAGCTTTGCTGAACATAGTTTCTCTAGAGCAGTGGGGTTTGAAATCAGATTACAGGGATAAGGAGATAAGGAAGGAGTAGCAGGAAATAGAGATAGGAAATATTAGTTATTTTTTCAGGAAGTACATCCACAGAGGCAAATGGGAAAATGGCTAGAGGGAAACTCTGGGTCTTAGAAAGAATTTTCAGGATTGGACCAGGTTATGAGGTAAGAGAACCAATAAAATGGGAGAGGGGGTAAATGATGGAATAAGGTATCAGAACACATATAAAGGACTGGTGGAAGTCTTGCCTATGGATAAAATTTGCACCTAAATTTTTCATAGGGAAAGAAATTATTCCCCTGTGTGTGTGTGTGTGTAAACATAGCTGACTATAACTTTGTGAGTAAGAGTAACTGAGAAAGTGAGGAAGATTCTACCTGGTAACTTCAATTTTCTGGAAGATATGAAAGACATTTTAAAAATTATTGTTAAAGCAAGGGATAGGGCATTGACATAAAGCTCAGTGAGTTATCTAAGATGTTGAATTAATTCTGCCTGAAGTTTTCATGATTAAATGCACTGGTGTTTCCTAACCTGCTGCTTCTGTGGGCCTTTAATTTTCATCTGGACTGTGCTTGCCCTTAATTTCAACTGGCTCCTCATCCTAATGTAACATTACCTGCTGAGTAGCAGCTCAACAAGGAACCTTTGCTGACCTGTGTCCTTCATGACTTCAATTAGTTCCTAAGCATCTTCTTCAGACAAACGTCATTAGCTTGCCTTTGATTAACTGCATATTCTTTACCTTTGTTGCAAATCATATATATTTTAGATTATTTTCAGTGTCTTTATATCCCATATCTGTAAACTAGATAATCAACTAATTTAGCTTGGTTCTAGAAGAACCAAGGGGGTATTATACAAAAATTTCAAATAAGAAGGCTGAAGAGTATCATTATGCTAATTATATATTTATAGGAAAAACAACAAAAAGTATTTATTTTAGTAGAACAATGATTATCTGTATTGTGCATTCCTCCTTGTATATGAAAAAGTTACCCATCACTATGAATTCTGCTTTTGGCTTCTAATGAACATAGAAGAAGATGGAATTGCAGGGAATTTAGATATTACACTGACCTTGGTACAAATGAAAAAGGGCTCTTGGCTTTAAGTTTAACAATTGGAGACAGGGTGCCACAAAATGTTAGTCAAGTTTAATGAATAAAGTTTTCTCTGTTGAATATAGTCAAATATTACTTAGAAAGTCAATAAGTTATAGTTCACTATGAGATACCCATACTTATTTCAGCCAATTATAAAAGGAAATAAATCCTGGCCCCAATTTAAAAACCTATTACAAAGCTCTGGTTTTTGGGGGGATAATTCTTACTGTAAAAAACACTCCTTTCATAACCACCTCAACCTCTTTAAGAACATGGAAATGCTAATTGTAGCTCATTATGTCAATCCAATCCAATTTTTTCCTGGTTTTAAAGACTGCATGATAATCTAGCTTGAATTTTCCTATTGATTAACATAAAGTAAGATGAGCTTTCACTCATATGCTGTACCCATTTCCATTTCTGTGCTTTTGGTCATGTTTTTCCCATGTCTGGAATGTCTTTCTCAACAATATGCTTACCCAAATCTTTCCATCCTTAAAGGGTAAGCTAAAAGTCCACAACTTCATTAAAGGTTTCTTTTTTTTTTTTTTTTTTAATTTTTTTTTATTGTTGAAATCAAATTTTTTTTTATTGACTTTGTAATAATATTACATTAAAAATATATATGTGAGGTCCCATTCAACCCCACCCCCCCACCCCCCCTCTCCCCCCCCCAACAACACTCGTTCCCATCATCATGACACATCCATTGGATTTGGTAAGTACATCTTTGGGCACCTCTGCACCTCATAGACAATGGTCCACATCATGGCCCATACTCTCCTCCATTCCATCCAGTGGGCCCTGTGAGGATCCACGATGTCTGGTGATCACCCCCGAGGCGCCATCCAGGGCAGCTCCACGTCCCAAATACGCCCCCACCTCTTATCTCTTCCTGCCCTTCCCCATACCCATCGTCCACCATGTCCACTTTTCCCAATCCAATGCCACCTCTTCTATGTGGACATTGGATTGGTTGTGTCCATTGCACCTCTATGTCGAGAGGAGGCTCAGATTCCACATGGATGCTGGCTGCCATCCTCCCATTTTCAGTTGTAATCACTCTAGGCTCCATGGTGTGGTGATTGTCCTTCTTCAACTCCATCTTAGCTGAGTGTGGTAAGTCCAATAAATCAGATTGTAGGTGCTGGAGTCTGTTGAGGCTCAGGACCTGGCTATCACATTATCAGTCCAGAGATTCAAATCCCCTAACTATATCTTAAACCCCAACGTTAACTGCACCTCCAGCAGATTAGTATGAAAGTCTTATGAAGGGAGATCCCATCTGAGTCCAGATTCATCACACATAAACACCATTTCCAGAGAGGGGCCATCTGCCCTGGTAGTAAACCCCATCGGCCATGACCATAACTCTCATGGGTCTCTTTAGCCTTCATAGGAACCAATATCTGGGGGTTGTATCTGCTTTATCTGTCTCTCTGACTCTGCTCAGTTGTGCATGAGGGCAATCCTTCTGCCAGCCTCCAGACTCTTTTTTAGAAACTCGTAGCCATATAAACTCATTTCTCCTTTCCATTTCCCCCTTACTTTAGGTCAAACAGCATTTTAAAGTCATGTTGTTTTATGTAGACATGGATATTCTGTTGATCCGCATTGAACCTTCCATATAAGGTCCTTTTCCAGTTGCATCATCAGTTGGTATTTGATAGTGGTCCCTCGTTGCCAGGGAGGCTCATCCCTGGGTGTCATGTCCCACGCTGGAGGGAAGGCATTGCATTTACATGCTGAGTTTGGCTTCGAGAGTGGCCACATTTGAGTAACATGAAGGCTTACAGGAGGAAATTCCCAGGCACAATGTTGCTCTAGGCCTTGTTCTTGTTTTAGGTTTATCAGCTCACAAGCATAGTCATTAGCATCAGGGGCTCACTGTTGAACCCTCACTCCCTCCCGGTCCCCGCCGCTGTACCTGGGAGACTATCGCTGCTCCCCTAGGGACCACGACAGAGCACCACTGGCCAGGAACCCAGTACCCCCCCTGCTGGGTTTTTAATTGTTGCCACTATGAGTATATCCAATCATTACCATGCACCCTGGACATATGTTCTGTACAGCTCCCTGTCAGCCATATATCACCTGTCATTGGTATCCCATACCAGTATCCCTCCATTGCCATTGTTGAAACACTCTGTGATCCAGAACTCCCCGAAATTTGAAGCCCAATATAATGTCATGGTCCCTTACTAGGGAATGGCATATAGCGATGGGTTTAAAGGATAGATAAAGAACTTGGATAAAGTTAGATAAAGAACTTAGATAAAGAATGTTGACTTGAAAAAATTCCACATCCTATCCTTTCCCCCCCCCCCCTAATTATTCAGCGTTTCTTCGTAGGAGTCCTAGACCACAGCAATGCATATATATAATATACAGCACTCCCATACATCCACCACAACACCTTTTTCCTTCCACAGTGATACTCTTACACCCTATTCACATCATATTTACTTAAGGTGATGTACAGAGTCTGAGATATTAGCTTTCTAACATGGTAATATCTGTGCTTACATTATGGTGCATACTTTAGGATACACAGTTCTTTACATTTTTAGTTCTCCTATGTTTTACATTATGGTTTACATTATCAGTCTGTCGTCTCCTATATGTTATGGTGTAATATTACATGTTTTATATCCATCCTTGTGTACTCTCAAGAAACTCCTCCCTTGCCCCCCATTTACTTTGGTTCCACACATTTAACGTCCATTTTCCCTTCCACCTTGGTGCCCACAGTGACAGTGAACCTCCGTTTCCTGAGGAGCCACTTCCAGAGATAGATGGAATAGTGTTTAGGGCCTAACTTGCTCATCTGCCCCAATGCCCTGGGAGCCACCCTTTCTCTCGAGGGATAGAGTTCCCTCTATTTGGTGGCATTAGTCCTCCCCAGGATGTGGGTCCACCCCCACTCTCACTACTTGGGATTCTACCCCATGGTGTCACCCACTCTGGCAGAATGAGCATTTAGACATTCCCCAGGAGCCCGTCCTGCATCAGACCCTCCCCTCCGAGCATTCTAAACAGGTAACCCTCTTTATTATATTTTGATATTATTTTCTCGGCATTTTACTCTCCACCACCTCCTAACCCTCTCCTGTGTTCGTATGCTACCCCTCCCTCCCCCCACTTTTGGGCAACATTACCCAACCGTCCCTCCCCAGCCACCCTCAAACCCGTAAAGCCCCAACCAAAGGCAACCCCTTGCCCCCATTTTATCTCTTCTTTGTGTTCATACTTACCACCATCTCGTCTTAATTCCACCCCTGCAGACATCGGCTCATATCCTTCCTCCACCCTCCGATTTCCTGTAAGCCTATCGTTCAGTCTCTTGCTATCTAGGGCAGCTTGTTTATTTCATATCATTGAGGTCATGTAGTATTTGTCCTTCAATGTCTGGGTTGCTTCACTCAACATAAGGTTCTCAAGATTCATCCATGTTATCACATGTGTTTGTAGTGTGTTTGTTCTTACAGCCGAGTAGTATTCCATTGTGTGTATATACCACATTTTATTGATCCACTCATCTGTTGATGGGCATTTGGGTTGATTCCAACTTTTGGCAATAGTGAACAATGCTGCTATGAACATTGGTGTACATATATCGGTTTGTGTCCTTGTTTTCAGTTCTGCTGGGTATATACCCAGCAGTGGTATTGCTGGGTCATATGGCAAATCTATGGCTAGTTTTTTGAGAAACCGCCATACTGTCCTCCATTAAAGGTTTCTTGACCTACCTCAAAACCAATTTACAATTTTTCTGAACTCTGCTACATGTAGGGATTATAAATCACAAATTTGTTCTTATCAAAGACTTCATTTACAAATAATTTATTTAGCCTTTCATATGTATTAAGTGGTGGGATAGTCTCTTGGGAGACCAAAAAATATTACATAATTCTTGTTTTCACTTAATTTTATTTCTTTAACCTTTCACTATTTATACCTATATTATCTTTTTCCAAAATAAATGATCACTTCTTTAAAAATCAGAATCAGAATTTTACAGTACCCAGGACAATCCTGTGCATTAAGGAGATGCTCAGCAGATGCTTCTTGGTTGGCTGATTGATTGCTTCATTAAGTTCAATGTCAGAGTTTGATTGGAGGAGCCACTTTTGTTCACATTTTTAGCAACAGCAGGCAGCAAGTTAACATAAATATATGTACTGACTTTTCATTATTTAGAGAGGTTTTGTTCACCTTAAATATAAATACTTTCAGTGCTCATACCTGTTCATTTCACTTTGCCAAGTGTTCAAAGATAAAATTAGATCAATTAAGAGTGTTATTATATGGGGCAACTCTTCTGAATTGCAGAACTACTCTAGGAATATTTTCTTAACATTTCATCCATCTTCATTTTCATAGTCTTATGAGAATACGTTCAACAGCAAGTTGTTCATTTTAATTTCATGAGTATCTTAAAAAAAAAGAGTTCTTCACAAAGTATTAGATTTTAAAAGCATCATGTTGAAGTAAGATTGACTCATTTAAGAGTCCGAATAGAAGAGGGATGAAGCCCAACATGAACAAAGCGGGAAGTATAGGCCACAAAATCCAATTTCCTCCAGTAAATTACTGTGTGCAGATAACAGCAAACAGGTCATTTAAACAGACTAGATGAGCCATTTATCCATTGTTCAGAGTTAGCGAAATTCATTGCACCCTAGGAACATCCTGGTTATTGACGCAATTTAACTCGTTTGTCATTTATCAAGAAGTTACTAGTTTAAGGGAACTAGTTTAGGGAGTTTTTCCCGAATCAGGAATTGCTCCCAGGAAGTAGATCTGAAGGATCCAACACTAAATATGATTATTAGATGGTCTCAATCAGTTAGCCAACGTATTTCAATAAGGTCTGTTTTCCGAATTGTAGGAATGATACAGAGTGTCATTAGTAAATTGCAAGTGTTTTAAGAACATGCATTACCTCCAAATCCTCAGTTATATACTCTCATGGCATATTTGTGTTGATAATTTTTCTTTATGATGTTATGGTAAATTTCTTATAGATACAGATCATATATATTATACCTCGATTTTATTTCCAAGAATGCTGAAATCAGGGTAGTAGCTCAATAAAAGTATGTTTATTGGTTGACCTAGATTAACAAATCGCCTTAGTGAAATTTCTTTTTCCACTGGCTTTGAAGGGAGCAAGACATCATGCTAGACAAGGGAATCATATCTTCTGTAAAGTATAGAAATAAGTATTTTGGCTTTGTGGATCAGTCCATCTCTGTGTCACCTACTCATCTCTGCCATTTAGTATGAAAGGAGCCATAGATGATATGTAAATGAATGGGAATGGCTGTGTTCCAATAAAACTTTATTTACATAAACAGACACTATAGACTGTATTGTGCCAGCCTCTGCCCTAGACCATTCCTTGGACATCTTTGAATTCCATTTTAATCTTCTGTTATCGGAAATATAAGACTCAGGTATTATATAGTCAATTGTTTTTAAAAGGGAGAACCAATACTTGACTGTCTTACACAAAGTCAGACTAGCCAATTGCTGGGTGAATTTTATGATGTGACTGAGGAAAGGAGAAGCACTTTGAAACCTAGAATATCCTGGGTCAACTTATATTGTTCAAAATTTTCATCTTTGGAATCACTAAGAAAAGTCATGAAACTACTGCATAAATGGACATTTTTGCTGAATAATAAACATGAATCAGTTATCTAATTAACTTATTGGTATCCATTATTACATAAAGGAAGAATTAAAGCTATTTAGGGATTAAGTCCTAAAAATAGAATCTTTAAAACAATATTTTGTTGTTTTCTTGAAAGCAAAATATAGGTAAAACAATGCAGTCGTTTAAGGAACACATCAAAAAGAATTATTTAAATAAATTGTGGAAATTAAGACATTGTGAGATAAGCAGCCATAACATGATATTATATAGTCATATTTATTGAGATAAAATTCACGAGACAGTAAATTAAAAAAGTAATCATATTATAAAATAGTATTAAAATGTACTATATTTTAATATCATATAATACTTATGCTTAAAAATTTAGTAAGGCTATATAACCTATATGTTATTGTGGCATCATGAAATCTCATTTTTCTTTTTTATTCTATTTACTTCTCCATTTTTTTTCCAAAAAGAACATGCTACTTCAGAAAGTAACATTAAAACAATTACCTTAAAGATTGCTTCTAGCTATCTTAATTTGCAGGCTATGCAAAGCTAATTGGAAACAAAAAGAGAAGCCTCTACTTCCTTCAGTGCCCTCCCACACCCTCTACTTAAAAAGCTTGACTTTGAGTCTGTTAGCAGAGGAGAGTCAGTGTGATGGAAAGGGTATTCCTTTCCGGAGCTGGTGGAGAAGAAACTAAACAGTGAGTAAGAAGAAACTGGTAGAACACATAGCTCTTTGATAGATTTTTGTATCTGAGTTTGTAGCTGAAGGAAGATATAGGATCAAGAGAACTTTTTTAACTAATGCAAATAGTCCAATAGGGAAGGAAATTTTGAAATGCAGGAGAGAGAATAAATGTGGAAGGAAATCCTTAAATAAGAGAAGGTATGGGATCAAGTACCCTCCCTAGTAGAATGATGTTCCTACGTTCAGATGAAGGTAGGTTGTAGACTTGGGTGGGGAGATCTAAGGTATATTTTTGGAGAATAGTTTAGTACCCTAAAATACCTACCTAGATATGATCTTTGCAAAGAAATCCGGGGAATTCTTCAAACAGACTTTTCAAAGTATCAGGCTATTTCTCCTCTTTCACAGTTAGGGTTGCCAGATAAAGTACAGGGTGTCCAATTATATTTGAATCTCAGATAAATAGTGGATAATTTTTAGTATAAGTATGTCCTAAATATTACATGGGGCATAATTTTTAGTATAAGTAAAATTGGTATAATGCAATATTTTTAGTATAATGCAGTATTTGTGACATACTTATACTAAAAGAATTGTTGTTTGGAATTCAAATTAACTGGGCATCTTGTATTTTTTCTTTGCTAAATCTGGCAACCCTACCCATATTCTGAGTAGAAAGCATGCAAGCAAACCCTGGTTAGTAGAATTATGTCCCTTGTAGAAGATCCTCACTCATTCTCCCCATCTTTTTTTTGGGGAGTAGAAAATAATAGTGGAAAAATAATAGACTTCAAACATTCCTGTGGGTAGAAAAGGTGCTCTGAACAGGCAGAGACATGGATATAATGTATATAAGTAAAAGAAATGTAACTGTGGCCTACTCTAGTGCCAGCAGGTGTCTAATACTAAGATAATGTAAAAAGGTTAGTATGAGCAATAAACATCCTTATTTGAAAATATTTTGCCAGGTGGTTATCAGGAACAGAAAGGAACTTCCATTGATTCAGTTCATTTTAAAATTGCTTTTCACTTTTCAAATGAGCAAGCAAACTCTCCAGATGGAAGAACACTTGCCCAGTAAGTGAATGTGGTCTCCTTACTGCCAGTGCCAGTTCTCCCCTACAGCACCCTGCCCCTCAGAAGGTGATGATGGTGGTAACAAGGTAAACTAGAGGGTTCCAGTGAGGAGAGGGACCGGAATCCTTAAGACCACTGTTTATCTGGGAGGCAGATTGAGAGAACTGAAACCATAAAATGGAGAAAGGCAAGGAGAAGAGGCTGCAAGTACACACACACACACACACACACAATAACTCACAGTTTCATAGATTGCCAGGTCTAATTCCTGTTGTCAATTTCTTATTTACCTTCTTAGCTAATTTAAAAACATCTGTTAAGTCTTTCTAAATGTAGGGGATTATGCTGCATGGGTTACATAATGACTTATATATCAAATGAAATCATATTTGATTTGGTGCACTGATTGGTAATATTTGGAAATAGAGGATGTTTCAGAGGTAGTACAACATATATTTATGACAAATTATTTGGTAGAACTTATAAAAAGATGGCAAATATGGGCTTGGGTAAGAATGTAAGACTTCATGGAATTTAGACTTCATCATAATTCTAGGCTACTAAGACAAATGCTATATAATGGATTGGCTTGGCAACAGGGATTTATTGGCTTACAATTTCAGAGGCTTGTTCTTCTGGGAGTTAGAAATGTTCCAGTTGGCCAGCAATTCTTAGGTTCCTTGGTGTAGTGGTTAGGCTAATGTGTCACCTTGCCCAGGTAATGGTGCCTAGTTGTTTGGTCAAGCAAGCACTGGACTAATTGTAATACAAGGGCATCTCACAGACTTTAATCATCAGTGAGGTTTTTTTTTTGTATAGATTACTGGTTACAGCTACAATCAACTGAGGAGTTTCCCATCAGCAATGAGTGACATTCCATCCAATCAGCTGAAGGTCTTAAAAGGGGAAGTGATTTCAGCATTCCGAAAGAAAATTCCCATCTCTACCTCAGACAGCCAGTATCTCCTGGGGAACTCATCAAGGATCTCCATCAGAGTCCCTGGCTTGCAGCTTGCCTTATGGAATTTGAACTTGGGTATCCCCATGGTTGCATGATACAATTTTATAAAATCTCATACTATTTACAGATATCTCCTGCCAGTTCTGTTTCCCTAGAGAACCCTGACTAATACACTTGCTTATGTGGGCATATCCTCACTTTTCTCTTCCACTTCTATTGACTTCTGGCTCCTGACTCCTCCCTGTAGCTTTTTTTTATAAGGCCCCAGTAATAGGATTAAGACCTATCTTGATTTAGTCAACTGTACCTTAACAAGAAATAACATCTTCAAAAGGTATTATTTGCAATGGGTTCACACCTACAGAATGGGATTAAGATTAAGAATATGTTTTTTTTTGGGGGGGAGAAGGGAGATGGAGAAAACAATCTACTATAGACATTCACTCTTCTAGTCATTCATTTTACAAATATTGAGTAGTCACTTATGTGCCAGAAGCAGGAGTTAAAAATATGAGTAAGCCATAACACCTTGCAAATTCAGATGTGCACTAGGTATATAAAAATAGCAGGAAAAATGATACCATTTATTTTGAATAACTTCAAATATCTCTTTAAAAATATTTGTGCAAGATTCTCCGAAGAAAAATATTAAGATCCAAATAAATGAGAGATATACATTGTAAACTTAATCGAATGGAAGACTCAGTATAAAGATTATTTCTCCACAAACTGATTTATATATCCACTGTAATCCCAAATAAAATTACAGCCATTTTTTTTGAAACTGAAAATTTGATCTAAAATTTGATCTAAAAATTCAAATGATAAAGAATATCCTGTGCAATATTAAAGAAGAGGAGGAAGAAGAAATCTGGAGGATTTGTGCAATCCAAAATTATAATTATTGTCCTATAATAACCAAGACAATATGAGATTGGTGCTAGGACAGTAAGACAGACAAATGGAACAGAATAGAGAGTTCAGAAGTACACATATACAGCCTCCTGACTCATAAAGAAAACACCCTGTCACAGTAGGGAGAAGGATGACCTTTTCAATCAATGGCCCTATGTCAATTTGATATCCATATAAGACAAAATGAATCTTGAATTTCTACCTTCCATCATATACCTAATTCAATTTCAAATTGATGATAAATATAAATACAAAGACTTCTAAGTACCCATAAAATGGTAAACAAACAAAATGTAGTATATCTATGAAATGGACAATAATTGGCCATAAAAAGGAATGAAGTCCTGATACATGCTATAACATGTTGAAAACATATGCTAAGTGAGAAAAGAAAAATTTTAAAAAGCACGTATAATTTCATTTTTATGAAATGTTCATAATAGGCAATTCTGTAAGACAGAAAGCAGATTTTAGTGATGGCTTTCAGCTGGTGGGATGAAGGGTTATGGAGGTGATAGCTAAATGTTTGGTATTTCTTTTTTAAAATACTGTGATATTGGTTGCACAAATCTGAATAAATGAAAAATCATTGAAATGTATAATTTCAATGACTAGGAAAACTATATGGAGTGTGGATTATATCTTAATAAAGCTATTATTAAAATAAAAGTAAAGACTTGAGCAATAAACAAGGATGAAAATCTTCATGACCTAGAGCTATAGGCAAAGATTTTATAAAGTGGATGGAAAATATACCAGGAATAAAGAAAAAATGATAAATTGGACTACTTTAAAATTAAAGCCTTCTTCAAATCAGTGTATTTCACTAAGAGTGAAAAGTCAGGCTACAGAGTGAGAAAAGATATTTGCAATGCACGTATTCATAAAATAATCATATCCATAATATACAAAGACCTCTCAATATCAATAACAAAAAGGCAGACAGTCTAATAAAAGAAAATGGGGAAAAAAGGTTGAAATTTACAAAAAAGGATATTTTTGGCCAAATAGCGAAAAAGCTTATTAAAATGTGCCCGTCCTCATTAGTGATAAAGGACAGGCAAATTAAAGCTATTTTATAAAGCCACTACATGCCTATCAGAAGAGGTAAAATGGAAAATGCTGAAAATATCAAGCTTCTGTGAGAATATGGAACAATCAGAATGCTCATATACTACAACAGGAAAAATAAATATGTGCAACCACTTTAGAAATCTACTGAAGTTGATTATACTAATACACTATGGGCCCAGCAATTCTATTCCTGGGTGTATAACTAATGGAAATGCATATATACTTACCTCATGGCTTATACAATAATCTTCACAATAGCATCATATATTTTATCAAAATAGTGGAAACCCCTAATATCCATTAAGTATAGAATGATAAGTAGGTGTGGTATTCTTATTAAGCAGGCCACGAGAATGGATGATCTACAACTTCACTCACTGTGGTCACCCCTCGGGCTGAAGTGTGGTTTGCTGGCCTGGCAGGGGAGCAGCCGCGGCGGGCCAAGCCGCTGCCCCCATAATAGGGTGGCTGGTCGGACTCACCGCCACCCCTGAAGGGGGCTCGGCATGGGCGCAGAGTGCCCTCGGGTCTCCCCTTCTCGGCAGCCATGCTTCCGCGGCCGCGCTCCTCCCGGATGGCGCCGCACGCTGCCTGTGGGGCGGCACCCTTCATCTTCTTTCTCCCTGCGCGGGCGCCGGGCGGGGAATTCCAGTCTGCCCTTTTCCCCTCCCCCGACAGCGGCGGCAGCTGGGCGTGGGCGGAAGGGTCCAGTCTGCCCTTTTCCCTCCCCCGACAGCAGCAACAGCCGGGCGTGGGCGGAAAAATCCAGTCTGCCTTTTTCCCCTCCCCCGACAGCAGCAGCAGCCAGGCGTGGGCGGGAAGCTCAAGTCTGCCCTCCACCCCAGCTGCAGCAGCCACCAATCCCTGGGCCCTGCCCCTTCCCCCAGCAGCAGCGGCAGCCAATCCCTAATCACCGCCCCTCCCCCATCCAGTGCTGCCCACTGACCTTTCGCCGGCGACCGATCGGAGCAGGGCGTGGCTTCGGCCGGTCAGCCTTCCCCAGCCCCTGTAGAACTGTTGCCTCTCCCTCGGTGGAGTGGACTTGCGTGTTTGCCTTGTCTCCGCAGTAGTTCTTCTGCCGTGCGCCCTCCAGTCCTGAGAGCCCCCGACAAGGGCATGGCCTCCCTTGTCCCCAGTTCGTCACCTGCTTCTCCGGGCGACCCCTTCGTCGCCGGCTTTGCCGGGCGACCCCGTCAGCCGAACCGCGCAACCCCTTGTGAGACCGATCCCTCGTCTGCTGCCGGACCGACCCCTTGTCCCAAGCGGGACCGACCCCTCGTCCAGAGCTGGACTGACCCCTCGTCCGCAGCCAGACCCCACCTCTACCGACCGAGCAAGCCGCTGCAACTCACCAACATGGATGAATATCACAAACATAATATTGAGAGACATATCCAGTCACAAAAGTGCATACATGCTGTTTCCTTTTATATAAATTCCAAAAGCAGTCAAAATAAAACAGTGGTGACAGAAGTCAGGCTGGGTATGGGAGAAGGCAGGAAAGGGGCTGGTAGGAACAGAAAGAAGGCATCGGGGGCTTTCTAGGGTACTTAAATGATCTATTCCTTGATTTGGGAAATACACAGAAATGCTCATTTCAAATTCATGGAGCTGCATAGTTATGACTTGATGTATGGTTTATTTCAGCAAAAGCAAAGTTAAAAAAATAAAAGGCAGTAAGAAACAATGAGGGACTTCCACATTAGAAAGAGCCAAGTAACGGCAAAGGGGCAAAAGGGCCCCAGCCTGTGAGAATACCTGGCCTGAAGTCGATGGTTTGCAATCTTAATTGCTACCAGAGAGGTAATTGTTATTTAAACTATATTGCCTTGCTAAGAAATTGCCTAGAGGAAGCTCTACTGAGAAAGCTTTTGGACAATTTGAGGTTTATTCCCTGAATCTCAGATGCAGAATGGAAGCAGGGAAGTAGAAATATATTTACAATTTGTATCTGTATCCTCTATCCACCAGCCTCAGGTACCTGTGTCTTTCCTTGAAACTTGAGATGTAAATAGGTAGCAGTAGTTCTGCATTCTACTACCATAAACTTATACCCTATTGAGTTTAATCTAAAGCAGAAATGTTCTAGTGGTGAAAGTTCAGTCTTCACCAAGCTATTAAGGAAAGATATTAAGGTTAGGGTTTGGGGGAAGAGGCTGTTAAAGAGCCTTCTTTAGTGAACAAATGTGCCAAGATTTTAGTGAACCTTTTAATGACAGGAACGCATGAAAACCAGACCAAGGGAGATCAGGTCACCTTTGGGGCAGAAGATACTGGGGAGATGCCACATTGTGTTTGCCTTCTAAAGGCAAGTGCCAGGGTGTGCACTCCGAGAATAAAAGACTGTGGTTAGCTTTGAAATTGTACGTTTAAATGGTTCTGGGTGAATAGTATATATGTATATGTATGTATGTATTTTTATTTATAACTGACAGTGAGATGTATACTAAATAGGGAAGGTGGTGGCATGATACAGGTTTCTACTCTTTTTCATATTTCTCAGGTCTCTGTGGCAATTGATAAAGGCATCATCAGTATTCTGAAATTTTTTTCCCCAATATTATGTAGAGTGTCAAAGGAGTGGCTTCATCACAGTACCAATCAGGAGATTTCTATTTAGGGATTCTATTTAGGAATTCCTATAAGATGCTATTCACATCTTTCCTTATATGAAACCTCAACTCCCCAAAGCAACTTCCTTAGAGAATAAACACTTGTTCCAACTCCTTAAATCTAAATATTTACCTACAATGACTGTACCTGAAATTTAGGTACCTCAATTACATCTAACTTTTCCTGTCAATGTGTTTCTGAAACTTGACTGTATATTTAGTGTCTTTAAAATGAAAATTTTTAACTGTCTGAGGGGAGTTCACTATTTATAGAAATCCTGAGATAAATTCCTTTGTAATTCAAACCAACATAGGATAAGGAAACAATCACCTTTTCATTGTGCTTGACTTGTTAGTGCTCTATCCCGAAAGTGGGATTTCCAAGGAATTGAGAATTTCACTTATATCTAGCTCAAAGTCCTCTACAGATTTCTCCCTGCATCTCTCTTCAACAGACTTATCTGTATTGTACACACAAGTTCCTATCAGGAATATTAATTTTCAGTGCTCTCTGTCCACTGTCATATCTAGATGGATTTTTATGATAATAAGATGGCAGGTCTCTGATCAATCCTAGATGATATTCTTCTTGGACTCATTTCTTTCAGCTGCACCATTCAATGCTGGAATTTTCCAGGAATCCAATTCCTTTATTTTAGTTTTATAAACTTTACATTTTTTCTAGTGTCTCTTAAAGTAAAGATTGCCAGTTCTGTCTCAGTATCTATTCTCTACTTCCTCCTTAGTAATGAAACCCCCAGGTTTTATCTGAGCAATAGCTTCCCCTCAAAAAACACTGCATTTACCAGATTCCCTTAGAATTTGGCATGTCATGCTACTAGGTAAGCAGTGGTGTTGTGTATAAATTCTAAAGAGTGCTCTTAAAATAGGGTGGCATACTTCTTTAATCCTTTCTATTGGTTGGAATGCAGACATGATGAGTTGTGAGAGAAAGCCACGTGTCAAGTACTGCAGAGAAATAAATTAGTAGGAACTTGGGTCCTTCAAGACTTATTTGGGGTAAAAAGGAAAATAAATTCATTTTTAAAAATTTAACCCTCTAGTATGTTGACCATTCTTTCTCAAAATAGGATGCTAATAGTAATTGTTCCATTCCTATCCCTTGCTTGTTAGCTGTGTCACCTTTGGCAGATTGCTTAAGCTTTGAAAGACTTTCCTTATCTTTGGAGTAGGAACACATAGTACCTGTCTCATGGGGTGGATGTATGTAATTTGTGGGATTATCCATGCAAAGAACTTGGTTCAGAGCTAGGATATGGCAAGAACACAAAAAATTCAAGTTTTGTTATTGTCTCAAATATTCCATGGGTTAACTGTCATAAAGTCATGATGGTTAATCTGCATTTCAAGATGTCTATTGATTATGCATTTAATCCCTAGCTTCTGTTTATAGCTGCCCACCTTGATAGGCCATAAGTACCTCAATCTCATCATATCTGAAAGCCAGCTCACTGTATCACTTTCCAACTTGCTCCTCTTCCTGAATTTCCAATTTATTTGAATGCCATTATTGTCCACCTTGTTATGCAGACAGAAGTATGCCAATTATTTTATGCTATTTACTATCCAAAATATAGTCCCCACATGCCTTATGTCTTTATAATCTTTTATATCCATTTACACTTCTCCCTCTCTCCCTTTACCTCTAATCCAAGTACTCATCTCATTTGCATTATTGTAGGAACCTTATAATTAGTTTCCTGGCTATATATCACCATCAAAAAATCTTTTTATAGAAGGGTAGTTAAGCAGACCAGCATTCTGCTTAAAATCTTTTCTATGGCATAACTTTTGATACAGATAAAATCCAAACCTCATACCACGGTCTACAAAATTTATGCTCCACTCCTGCCTAACTTTCAATTTCATCCCTTGCCTCTTTTCCAATTAAACCCTTAACTTCAGCTATAAAAATAGCAACCATTTATGGAGTCTTACACTATCCTAAGCACTTGACAATAACTGTCTTATTTAATCCTCTGAACACCTTAAGAGGTAGATATCATTATTATTACCAGGTGTTATTGCTAGCTGAGGAAAGTGAGGCATAGAGAGGTCAGAGTCTTTTTCCAAGTTTCTACAGCAAGGAAGTGGCAGAACCAGGATTCAAGCCTACATGAAGTCTATACTTTCTACCATGGGGCTTTGCCCCTTGTCATATTAAACCCATTTATGCATTGCACTCCTCTTTTTCTATTTCACTGGTTATGGTGTTCTACTTACTTAGAATATGGCTCCACACATGGGTCATTCCTTAAACTTCTCTTTAATTGCTACTTCTCTGACCATTCCAGAAGAGTTTGGTGCTCCCTTCTTTGAGCCCCCTTAGCTCATGGTTCATGCTTCTCTCACAGCTCTGATCTTCTGTGTTATTATGTTTTCATTTCTCTCACCAGGTTTTGAGCACAGATGAGGCTCATATCATTCAATTTTGTATCCCAGTGCATAAATGTGGACATGGATATAGGAGGTACTCTACTTTAAAAGAATGAGTTATTGAACATAGGGGAAAAAAGAATGAGTAAAGTGATGAGTGCACACACACATATACACACTGAAACAGAACCAGACTAAAACTATATTCTGCAGTGGGAAAGCAATTTACTGACAGGCAGGCAATATGATTCCTAGATTTAGCTTTCAAGTTAGTGATCTGTATGAATTTTATCAAATTATCTGCTCTTTTCTCAGTCTTATTTTGGCTTTTGGAGTGGTTTATTTATGAAGAAAAGTAGGTCACGTGATGGGAAAAATAAAACCTAGTAAGTTATTCCAAGACAGAAATCTCTCCATGTGCTGCACTGAGTGACATAGAGCAGACTTTCATCCCTTTGGGCCCAGACACTAAATAGTGCTGTGTGTGAAAACACCTAGACCATTTCCTCTGAATCAGATTTTGAGAAAAAGGACAATCTCTCTGCAAGGGCTTGAGCATAGGTTTACATCTTCAGCATGGTGACAAGTAAACATGAACAATCTTGTATGCTATTTTTTAAATTCCCCCCTCAAGCCAGTCCTCTCTGGTAGAAAAGGTTCCAGCCAAAAGCCTGCTGCCCTCCTGAACTGTATTCATTTTAAGGTTAGTCTATCACCATAACCACCCCTCCAGGTCTGATTGTCACTGCCCACTTCCCCTTTGAATCATCATGTCTAAATGGAATCCTTATCAGGAATTTCTTACCCTTTAGACGACACTCCACAGTTGAGTTTTCACACCAGAGTATACCCAGACAGGTATTTTCTAAGGTCCCTTAGATCTCTAAATGATAGGATTTATTTTGCCACCTTGGGATCTGGTCTCTAGGTACACTATGAATAGATGAGTTCTAGAAAGTAACTATTATTGTTCCTTACAGACCACATTTTTGCCTTTTAAGAAGAAAGGTAATCTTGGAATTTTGGTGTGATCTTCTCTGAATAATATCAAGAAGTGGAAATTAGGAGGCTGGGCAAAAAAAAATCCTGTGCTTTTGGCTCAGCTTACTGGTAGTTCTAATGTGTTTGTGCTGCTAACTGAATTGCTGCTGACATTTAATCAAAGAAGGAAAAAATCAAATACATATAAATTGGACCAAAAAAGGAAAATTATCAAGCATACTTAGAAGGCAGCTGGGAGATGACAACACAGATAGCAAGCTGTGAGCATCCATATCAAAACCGGAGAAAAGTAAAGGAGTAGAAGAAACAGAACTTCGTGGATAATAACCAGAGGCTGAAGAGCAATAGGAACCGACCACTGAGGGAGATGGAAATAGAGAAATTCACCAGCTAATTCACTGGCCAAGGGAGTATTCTTTTGCACAATACTATATTAATTATTATCTTCTCCATGAAAAATAATTATGGATCTTTGAAGAATGAGAGGTGGAAATGAAATTCTTGGTCGCTTGGTTGCATTATGCCCTCCTGCCCATAATGCCCCATCTCTTGACAGATCTTTATTACTAGCCATGGGTTTTTATGGTAGGGAGTGCTTTTGACAGAACTACAATGGGGCATAGAAATTTAATGTTCCAAGCCTGAACCTTACAGTGCTTCAATTCAGAAGGATGAAGACAAAGACTTAAGGAAGGAGTTAGGCCATTCCTTTGTTAAAGAAAGTGGGAGTGGTGCTCTTCACCAGAGTGGAGCCATGTAGCCCGACCAAGGGAAGGGTGTGGTTTCCATAAATACCATATACCAATATACTGATACCCTAAGATTTCCTCTGCCTTAGATCTTAGGTATTAAGAACTGTTTGGATAGCATTATATTCTGTCATCTTCAGTTGCTTTATTGTTCTGGTTATATATTTCTATTTAACAAGTCACTCCAAAACTTAGTAGCTTAAAATAATTATTACCTTTTGCAGTACTGTGATTGACAGTGTTAAGCTGGAAGTTCTTGTTCAGGGACTCTCATGTTTTTGCACTCAGATATCAGCTGGGGTTGGATTCATCCAGAAGGAAGGATAGGTCTGTATGTCCAAGGTCGTTCATGTGCAGGGCTGGCAATAAATTTTGGCTGTTAGCTGGATCCCAGCTGGGGCTGACTCCTGGAGCACATACACATGACTACTCTGTGTGGTTTGGGCTTTTCAGAATGACTGCTTGGTTCTGAGAGAGAGTGTTCTAATATGCAGGGAGCAGAACTCACCAGGCAAGCTGAGAGCAAGCCTTGGAAGTGGTCTAGTGTCAATGCCAACATATTCTATTGGCCCAAAAAATCACTAGCCCTATCTCACCCAGATTCAAAGGGGTGGAGAAAAAGACCCTCTCTTGTTGGAAGAGCAGCAAGGTCACACATCAGAGGCAAGTATAGAATGGGAGATATTTTTTTGGTCATGTTTAGGAAACAGAGTCTTCCACTAGTGTTGACATCAGCTCTTTAGGTTGCTAAGCTTTTGATAGCATGAGCCCAGAACTGGCCAAGCCCTCTTCATTTTAAAGCCTTTCTACTTCACTTTTAGGAATGTTTCTACCTTAAACGTTCTACTCTATAAATATCCTGGACTCTCATGTTACCTTGAGCCCCACTCTTTCAGCCTCTTTCCCTATCAAAGCCCTCCTATCCTGTATTCTGTTCTCCTAGGACCAGCCTCTCCTCTAGGTAATTTTGGGTGATGTGGGATGTTTGACTTTCTTCTTTTGTACTAGTGTCTCTTTCAAGTGCCTACTGATAAAATTAGACTTTCAGGAGGTGCAGTGAAATGTGAATACATGCTTCTCTTTGCTTCCTAAAATTTTGGCCACAGAGAATTGTGGAGAATTTGGCTGGATAGTGTAAAAATCTCAAGAAAATGCCCTTTTGCCATTTAGTCTTTTTTTTTTAACATTTTATTTTTAAAGAAGCTTTAGATTACACAAATGTTACATCAAAAATATAGTGGGATTTCTCAATCTGATTATAATTAGAGGGGGCTTTGATCCTATGGGGAAGATACTTGGAAAGGTCTTGCTTGCATTTATAGATACTCTCTATTTTGGGGGATGGGCATTGTCCATCATCATCCTTTTGTTAATTGTTCTGGGCGAGTCCAATGAACTGGAGAGTAGATGTCTTAAAGTTAAGAGCAAGGGCAAGCCTAGGAAGTCAACTTCTTTTATTTTTCCTGATGCAAGCTATAGCCTTGACAAACTTTCTTAGCTTTTCAGAGGTGAAACCACCTCCTCATCACAACCTCAATCCCCAAAATGGGGATGAGGTGAACACACATTCAGACACAACAACCAAATCTTTCCACTGTAGATGAAGAAATAGAAAAAAAATTCTCTCTGGCATCTGATCTACTTATATTTCCTTCATGCTACCTCAAAAATTTCCATCATCAATCTTGGAGAAAGGGGTAAGCAACAATAACATGGTAGTAAGACAATTTATTTTAATGGTTAAGTATCCTGTTTGGAGACAACAGACCTGAGTTCACACCCCAGTCCTGTAACTTGATCTTTCTATTACCTTTTAAAGTTAGACATTTCACTCTGCTTCAGTTTTTTTCAATTATAAAATGAGTTTTGTAACAGTACGATCCTCTGAAAACTAACATGATAATTTTGCAACCTGGCATGCAGCAAGTGCTATAAATTTTTTCTGTTATGGTTATTTCCTTATTGGCCACTTTTGAAGTACCTCCCTGATGTTAGAGGAACATAACAGAGTTTGTGGCCATTATGAGATGAGATGATACGTATCCTTTTGGTATGTTAACTGGTTAATGCGTTGCCCCTCCCAGGGAATATAGCGCAGTGAAAACCATCTTTGTATCAATATGCTCCTGCTGGGTCTGTGACTCCTTAAGGAAGAGAGCATATGGTGGAATTTCAGACTCCATAGGCGGTCAATGAGGGGAATATTTCTGTGGAAGGGAAAAACTCATAGACTCATAGTTGTCTAGATTATCTACCCATTTAGTCATCCCTGTTTAATGGCTGACATGATGTTCTCCTTATATACAAAAATAAAATTATTTGCATGTTTTCTATTTTTCATTATAAAATTTTGCCCTATAGTTTTCACTTTCTAAAAAAGGTCAAACCATGACAAGGTTTTGTAAATCCCCAAATGTAAAGAAGCTCTGACTAGAGATAAACTGAAATTCAAAATAGGGTGATGAAAATAGGATGAAAAAAAATGTATTGTTTAAGGAATATTCCATTATTTGTTTAGTTTATATAATTCAAGATTTATGTAAGTTTAAGTTACTTAAATTACTCATTTTTAAATTGCACAATGCTGGAGTCAATTTTAAAAAAAGTATCAGAAACACACAATTTCAAAGAGTTGCTTTTTAATAAATTAGTACAGCAAAAAGTTGCTCCATCACAATCTATACTATATAGTCTTACTCTCAGTCTGCAGGAAGCTGAAGGGGTCTGGCAAGAAGAGGTGGGATCGGTGGCTGTACTCTGCAAATTAACTCCCACTTAGAGATGACATTTGGTGTGACAAAATCTTGGGTCCTCTTTCTTCCCCAGTGTGTCTTGTATAAAATATTGCATTTTTGAACATATATTTACAGATTTGTGCAAATAGAATATGGTTACAAATTACAACCAGGCTTGGCAGGATAACAATTCTACCTCTCCACACCACTGTTCAAGAAGGCCAGGGGTATAGGGATTGCTTCATTTTGTATCTGCATGCAAAACGTTTGCGTTCCTTAGAGTCTTAGATGAAATTTATTTTTAAAAAACTGTTTAAATGGCCTAAATTCATTTAGTGAGTTTTGCAAATTATTGATACCAATTGTTCAGTTCATGTCTTACTCCAAGAAGGTAATTATTGGATAATTATTAGAAGAAAAATAATCAAATATCAACATGACTGCTGCCCAAAAATTACCTTCCAAAAGAAAACAAGAACAAATACACATTAAAGGGGCTTTTTATTTCTGCATCTACTCTATTATAGGACTTACTTTACTTTCCATAAGAGACCTATGAGAATTTATTAATGCAGTTTTACATTTACTCTTTTATAAGGCCTACTTTACTTTCCATAAGAGACTTATGAGACTATTAATTCAAGTTTACATTGGAGGAATTAAGGCACAGAGAAGTTGAAAAACATGCCTCAGTCATGCAGGAGTGACTTTCTAAGTTCCAAGAGCTGAACTTAGATGTCTTGCGCTCTGTACTCAGGCCCTGAAACCCCTTCCTCTGTCCACACATTCAGTGCTAACAACACAAGTCCCAGCTTCTCATCCCAGCAGGAAAGGTGCCCCATAGCCACCCTAAAGAATATTTTTTTTCTCTCATCTTTCATCATTCCCCAGACAAACTCTGTGTTCCAGCCCAAAGTTTTTCTCACAGACCTCGTTGTCTAATTTGTCTAACTCTGTCCTCTGCCCCTTTGGGTTTTCTACCTTTGACATTTTCCTTTTTTCTGTTTTTCTGATTTTAACCTTAATATTCAAAAACAGAAGATGGTGTCAGAATAGGTAAGAAGGGCTCAACTCTCTCACAGAAACAAAGGAGAAGGGCAAAAAGTTGTACAATGGAGCTGTTTTGAGGATCTGCAGACCAGGAGAGTGTAGCACATCATCAAGGAAGGAGAGAGACAGAGAGACAAAGAGGCCACACTAAAACCTTGAATTGCTTGCCCCTGTTGCTGAGAAAGGCACATATTCCCCAGCTTCAAGGTGAATAACCTAGATAAAAACCCTGACTCACTGCAGTCAATCGATTGAGGAAAGAACACTCTCCTCCATAGGAGGAAGAGAGGTCTGATGGAGGACAGAGAGTGGTTTCTCTTCAGTAAGTTTGGCCAGCTGAGCCCTCTTTGAATCTCAAAACAGACAACATCCAGCACTGAAGTGGCCCCAGTAAGAGGGAGGGAAATCTGATCAGGCAGGCTGTCACACTCTCAACCATACTGGGAGAGAGACAAATTAGGTCAGTGAGGCAGAGACATGTGCCTAACCAACACTTGAGAAAAGGAACCCAGGAGATTGTGGACAAACTATTAGAAGCCCAACTTTCCAGAGGGAAAGGGGATGGGGACAGCCAGATAAGCTTTCAGAAACCTCCCTAACCTGTGGAGGGGTATAGTTCAGTGTAGGGATGCATGACTCACATATAATAGGTACCTGGTTTGAGTCCTAGTACCTCCTAAAAGAAGGGATCCATACAGTGATCCAGCAGGTTGTCAGGCACCCAGACAGCACCTCATGACAGGGAACTTACAGACTGAGATTTTTTTTTGTTTTAGGTTTTCTGATTTTTAAAAAAATTCTTTATTTTATTTACTAAAACTGGGTACCTTACCTGTAAAGGGCAGCCTGGGTGATTGAGTGAGGGCCCTGGCAGCCTTAGACAGTTAGTAGGGGCCTAAGAAAGAAGTCTGTTTCTCCCAGATTGTTTTTTTGTTTGTTTGTTTTTGTTGTTGTTGTTTTTCTGTTTCTGTTTCTTTTTATTTTTTCTTCTTACTTTCTCTATTTCTTTTCTTTCTTTCACTTTCCCCTCTTCCATTGCTTTTCTTTCATTTTACCTTCTCTTGTTTGGTCTTCATTTTTCTTCTTCTCTTCTCATCTTTCTAGTCTTTTATTTTATTCTATTTTTTCTGGTCTCATTTTTTAAAAATTTCACCATTTTTATTCTTTTTCCTTTGTATTTTTTATGATTTTTCACTCATTACTTTTTTCAGGTGCTTTTACGGTTCCTTTTCTATCTTTTTATTATTATTACTATTATTCTTTTCTCTTTCCTCTTCTATGGTCAAAATATTTTTTTCAAGGGAACACAGACAACTACAAGGATATAGAATAAGTAGAACCAAGTGTCAAAGAGGAACCTTAACACACACACACAATAAAACCATAGATTAGAAAGAGAAGCTAACCAACTGAATAAACCCATCAAGATAAACAAATGACTAGATGCTAAATGTTTTAGTCAGCAAAAGTAGTGCTGATGCAAAATACCAGAAATCTATTGGCAAATTCACTCTCTCTGTACAGAAGTGTGGGGTTCCTCTCTTGCCCCAAGGCAATATGTTAATTCCAGATCTCACCTTCCATGGTTTTCCTCTCAAAGCTGTTTATCCTTCAATATCTTCTGTCCATATCCCTTTCAGTCCAGTCTGACAGTGGTTTTGTTCATACAACTCTCTCAAAAAGCTTGTTGGCTTAGCATGCAAGAAGCAGGGGTTCAAGCCATCAGACAGTAAGATTTTCCACAAATTTTTCCTCGATAACTGCCTCTTCAATCCTAATTTACAAGTTCTAAGTTTAGTTAAGTTCTTAAATGGGGCACTGTCTTCTGGGGACTTGATTTCCATCTTGGAATTTTCAAAATCAGTTTCTGTTTTTTTGTGCCCAACAATTCAGTCCTTAGCTTATCTTGCTCATCTAGCATTTTGCTATAAGCTGCAAGGTGAAGCCATGCTGCATTGTCCAGGTTTACTTTGAAAAGTTCTTCAGCTAAATGCCCAGGCTCACCATTTTCAAATTCTGCCTTCCATAAAAC
Organism: Dasypus novemcinctus; assembly: GCF_030445035.2. NCBI lineage: Eukaryota > Metazoa > Chordata > Mammalia > Cingulata > Dasypodidae > Dasypus > Dasypus novemcinctus. The sequence continues at coordinate 59,739,348 of NC_080688.1, forward strand.
ACCAGATGTTAATCTTGCTAAATTCTCTGTCACTTTAAAACATGGCTCACCTTTCCTCAAGTTTCCAATAATAGTTTCATCATTTACTTCTAAGGTCTTGAAAAAGTCTCTTTAGAGTCCATATTACTATCAACAGACTCTTCAAAGCACTGTAGGTCTTTTCTACCAAGCATATTACAATTCCTCCAAAAAAATGCCCCTTACTCATTTATAAAGCATTCCAGCATTTTGGTAATTGAGAAAGCATGATTCCACTCTCCAATACCAAATTCTGTATTAGTCAGCCAAAGGGATGCTGATGCAAAATACCAGAAATCTGTTGGCTTTTATAAAGGGTATTTATTTGGGGTAGGAGCTTATACTTATCAGGCCATAAAGCATAGTTACTTTCATCACCAAAGTCTATTTCCACATGTTTTAGCAAGATGGCTGTTAATGTCTGCCAAGATTTCAGGCTTCCTGGGTTTCTCTCCAAGCTCAGCTGCTGTTTCCTCCACTAGGTCAGCTGTAGACTATGAGGCTCTCTAGGCTTTGCTTCTCTCCACAAGGACAGCTTTAGACTATCAAGTGACTGACTTTGTCTTTCACTCTGGGCTCAGCTGTTCTGCTCCTCTGTGTGCTTACTTCCTGTGGCTTCAGCTCAAAACTCTAACCTCCCTTCTCAGCAGTGTAGTTTCTCTGTGAGTCCTGCCTTACCAAGGTGGCAGGATGCAAAGTCCTACTGGCATGGCCCAATCAAAGCCTTAATCATTATTTAATCAAGTAAAATTAAAACTTCTTAATCGAATGCACTCTAATATGCCCAGAAGAAAAGATCAGTTTACAAACATAATACAATATTTCTTTTTGGAATTTATCAATAATATCAAACTGCTATGTCAACAAAAAGTTACAAGCCATACAAAGAAATGAGAATACATGGCTCAGTCTAATGAACAAACTAAAAAACAGGAGGAGATGTAGAACATGGAACAACTAGTCAAGGGTGTCCAAACAAATATCATGAATCAACTTAATGAAGTGAAGGAAAAGATAGAGGATAGTAAGATGACACTGGGGGAATATACTAAAGAAACTGTAAACATACATAAAAAGATAGTGGATCTAATAGTGATGAATGGTAAGAAATTTAAAAGTATACTGGAATCACATAACAGCAGATTTGAACAGGCAGAGGAAAGAATTATTGATGTCAATGTAGTACATCTAAAAGTGGACAGATAGTAGAATAAATAGATAAAAAGATAGAAAAACTTCAGTAGGGATTCACAGAATTTAATGACAATATGAAACACACAAACATACACATTACAGGCATCCCAGAGGCAGAAGAGAAGGGAAAGCAGGCAGAAGGAATGTTGAAGGAACTAATAGTGAATAATTTTTCAGTCTTTGGAGGGACATGGATGTATGTGTCCAGAAAGTGCAGTGGACTCCAAACAGTATAAATCTTCCCAGATTTATCCCAAGACATATACTTAATAAAATTTTAAAACACTCAGGACAAAGAGATAGCACTGAAAGAAGCAAGGGAACAAAGATCCATCACATACAAGAGAAGTTTGATAAGACTAAGCACTGATTTCTCATCTGAACCCATGGAGGAAAGAAGGTAATAGAATGGTTATAGTTAAGGTGCTAAAAGAAAAAAGCTGCCAGCCAAGAATTCTGTATCCAGCAAAGCTGGCATTCAAAAATGAGGGAGAGTTAAAAATATTCACAGATAAACAGAAATTAAGAGTTTGTCAATAAGACACTGCCCTTCAAAAAAGACTAAAGGGAGTTTAGCAGTTTGAAAGGAAAAAAAAAAGGGGAGAGAGGGTTGGAGGAGAGTGTAGAAAGGAAGGTTATTAGTAAGAATAAATAAAAAGATAAAAAAGAAATAAAAACAAAATATGACATATATTAACCTAAAGAAAAAAAATGGCTAATTTAAGTACTGCATTGACAGTAATAACATTGAATGTTAATGGATATAAACCCTCCAATCAAAAGACACAGATTGGCAGAATGAAAAGGAAATATGACCCATCTATGCTGTCTACAAGAAACTCACTTTAGGCCCAGAGGTACAAGGATGTTGCAAATGAATGATTAGAAATGATTTTAGAGGCAAATAATAAGCAAATAAGATCAGGAGTAGCTATACTAATATTAGACAAAACAGAATTTAAATTCAAAACTATTATAACTATAAGTTAATAAAAGGGGTAATCTATCAAGAAGAAAGAACAATCATAAATATTTATGCACCTAACCAGGATATCCTAAAGTACCTGAAGCAAACATTGGAAAAACTAAGTGGAAAAATAAATGCCTTTATGATTATTATAGTGGGGGACTTTGATGCTCCATTATCATCATTAGACAGAACATCTTGACAGAGGTTCAATGAAGAAACAGAGATCTTGAATAATACGTTAGAGGATCTGGACCTGGTAGAAATATACAAGACATTACACCCCAATACAGCAGAATACACATTCTTCTTGAGTGTACATGGATAATTCTCCAAGAGAGATCACATGATAGGTCACGAACAACTCTCGATACAGAAAGATTGAAATTATACAAAGTAATTTCTAGGAAGACAATGGAATAAAGCTGGAAATTAATAAGGAGCAGAGAATCAGAAGAGGCACAAATATATGGAAGTTAAACAACATACTCTTAGAAAATTAGTGGGCCAAGGAGGAACTTGCAAAAAGAAAAGTCAGTAACTACCTTGAAAGGAGTGAAAATGAGAACACAACATATCAGAACTTATGGGATACAGCAAAAGCAGAGCTTGGAGGGAAATTTATAGCCATAATTGCCTATATTAAAAAAGAAGAAAGCACTAAAAACAGACATAAGTGTACACTTAGAGGAACTAGAAAAATAACAACAAAGTAATGCCAAAGCAAAAGAAGGAAATGACAAAGATTAGAGCAGAACTAAATGAAATTGAGAATTAAAAAAAAAAATAGAAAAAATTAAAAATACCAAAAGCTGGTTTTTGAGAAAATTAATAAAATTGACAAACCCTTAATTAGATTAACAAAGAATAAAAGAAAGAAGATGCAAAAATAAAAAATAAGGAGGGGTTATCATCACTGATCCCACAGAAATAGAGAATGTAACAGGATACTTTGAAAACCTGTATGCCAATGAGATGGATAACTTGGTGAAATGGACATATTTCTAAAATACACACATGCAGCCAAGTAGAAATTGATGAACTCAACAGACCAATCACAAGTAACGAGACTGAATTAGTCATTAAAAACCTCCCAACTAACAAAATTCCAGGACCAGATGGCTTCCCAGGTGAATTCCACCAATCATTCTAGAAAGAACTAACATCAATCCTGCTTAGATTCTTCCAAAATATAGAAGTGAAGGGAACATTGCCTAACTCATTCCATGACACCAATATCACCCTAATGCCAAAGCCACATAAAGATGCCACAAGAAAAGGAAACTACACACCAATCTCTTTAATGAAGCCAGATGTTAAAAGCCTCAACAAAATATTTGTTAACACATCATTTGATGTGTTCAATATACAGTATGATCAAGTCAATTTTTTCCCTGGTATGCAAGGATGGTTCAACATAAGAAAATCAATCAATATAATATACCATATTAACAGATCAAAAGGAAAAATCACATGATCATCTCCATGGATGAAGAAAAAGCATTTGACAAAATTTAACATCATTTCTTGATAAAAACACTTCAAAAGATAGGAATAGAAGGAAACTTCCTCAACATGATAAAGGATATATATGAAAAACTCACAGCTAACATCATATTCAATGGTGAAGTAGTATAGGCTTTCCTTCTACAACCTGGAACAAGACAAGGACGTCCACTATCACTGCTCTTATTCAACATTGTATTGGAAGTACTTGCTTGAGTACTTCAGCAAGAAAAAGATATAAAAGGCATCCACATTGGAAAGGAAAAATTAAAGTTTTCCCTACTCACAGATAACATGATTCAGTACATAGAAGTCCCTGAAAATTTTACAACAAAGCTTTTAGAGCTGATAAACAAGTTGAGTAAAGTGGCAGGACAAAAGATCAACATGCAAAAATCAGGAGCATTTCTGTACACTAATAATGAGCAAACTGAGGAGGAAATCAAGGAAATAAATCTATTTACAATGGCAACTGAAATAATCAAATATGTAAGAACAAGCATGACAGAGGTAAAGGACTCATACACAGAAAATCACACAACATTGTTATAGGAAATCAAAGAAGATATAAATAAATGAAAGAATATTCCATGTTCCTGGATTGGAAGACTAAACATCATTAAGGCGTCCGTCCTACATAAGTTGATTTACAGATTTAACACAATCCCAATAAAAATACAACAGCATTTTTTACTGAATTGGAAAAGCTAATTATGAAATTTATTTGGAAGGGTAAGGAGACTTGAATAGCTAAAAACATATTGAAAAGAAAAACAAAATTGGAGGAATCACGCTACTTGACTTTAAGGCATACTACAAAGTTAAAGTGGTCAAAACTACATGGTATTGGCCCAAGGATAGACATACTGATCAATGGAATCAAATTGAGAGTTCTGATATATATTATCATATTTATGGTCAGATATTCAACAAGGCCACCAAGTCTGCTCAATTGGGACAGAATGACCTCTTCAACAAATGGTGCTGGGAGAACTGGATATCCATATCCAAAAGAATGAGAGAGGATCACCATTCCATGCCCTTTACAAAAACTGAATCAAGAGCAAAGATCTAAATGTACAAGCCAAGACCATAAAGTGCCTAGAAAATAATGTAGGGAAGCATCCACAAGATCTTGTAGTACAAAACAGTTTCATAAACTTTACACCACAATGTTTGATCAATGAAAGAAAAAAATAGATTAGTGGGACCTCCTCAAAATTAAGAACACTTGTGCTTTAAAGGAGTTTGTCAAGAAAGTGAAAAAGCAGCCTGCTCAATGGGAGAGAATATTTGGTAAACATTTATCTGTAAGGGTCTAATATTCAGCACATATAAAGAAATCCTAATCTTGAAAATAAAGACATACAACCTACTTAAAATATGGCAAGAGATTTGAATAGACACTTTTCCAAAGAGGGAATACAAATGGCTAAAATCACAAGAACTCATCATAACTAGCTATTAGGGATATGAAAATAAAACCTACAATGAGATATCGTCTTACACTTATTAGACAGGCAACGATTTAATACAACTGAGAACTTCAAGTGTTGGGGAGGTTGTGGAGGAAAGGGAACCCTAATCTAACTCCTGGTTTGAATGTAGTATGGTACAGCCATTGTGGAGGACAGTTTGGTATTTTCTCAGGAAACTAACTATAAAACTGCTATATGATCCACCAACCCACTGCTAAGTATATATCCAGAAGAATTGACAGGACACAAATGGATACATGCGCACCTATGTTCATAGCAGCACCATTTATTATTGCCAAATTTGCATGCAATCCAAATGTCCATTGACAGAAGAATGGATAAACAAAACATGGTATATATATATACAATGGAGTAGTACTCAGCTGTAAGAAAGAATAAAGTATTGATACACAGGAAACCATAGATGGCTCTTAAAGACCTTATATTGAATGATGTAATTCAGTCACTAAAGGACAAATATTTCATGATGTCCTTGATCTGACCTAAAAAAATTGAGCAGACTCACAGAGCTAGAATCTGGAAGATAGGTTGTCAGGAGACAAAAAGGGAGTAGAGTGTGATGCTCAATATAGGGAAAACCTATGATAAGGTGGAAGGGGGTGGTTTGGCAGTAGATGGAAGTGAGAGTGGTGCAGGGATGCAAGTGGGTATACAGTGCTGCAATATGAGTATAAGCAGGGTGCCGGTAGTTGTGTTGACCTATCCATGGAACTAGGGAGAGGGCTGGAGGAAGGAAGGAAAACTCTGGGGGCCTGTAGCTCTGTGGTTAAAGCTACAATGGTGGGAATGTTCTTTTAGTAAATACGGCAAGAAAGGGGTTTTGGTGCAGGGTGTCAGTGGTGGGGGGATATGTTAGAAAGTAAGCACCAGGACATGCTTCTTTGGAATATGGAAATGTTCATCTTGTCATAAGGTATTATTTTAGTGGGTGGAGACCCACACAATAAACAAGAAAATATTAAAATCCCATCCTGGGGAGTCCTGCTATATTCTCAGACAGAGGGGCAAGAGTCTCTTGAGAATATAGGCAATACCTAACAAAAGAAGACAACAATATGTCAAGCCCTCAATATTAATGCCTGAAACTATGACCCTTATTTTTCAAAATTTGCAACCTAGTGGTTATCATGGGTTCCAAGGGAAGGGAGAAGAAAGAATGGATGGAGTCTGGGGCTTTTTAGGATATTGTAATTGTTCTCCATGATCTTGCAATGATGGACACATGCCACTATGTGTTTTGTTAGAACTTATAAAAGTGTATGGTACAGAATGTGAAACCATTGACAATGGTTAGTGGCAAAGCTTCAATATTTGCCCATCAATTGTAACAAATGTACCATACTCATATAAGATGTTATTAATGTGGGTAAATGTGAGAAGGGGAGAGGTAGGGTATACGGAATAATTTCTATGTGACTTTTCTGTGGTCTAACGCTTTTTTGAAAATAAAGTGAAAAAAGTATGACACTGGGGGAATATACAGAAGAAACTGTCACTGTCATGATAATGGAGGAGGTTGTTTTATGGGCAGAGGAGTGGGGTAATGGGGGTGGAGGGTATATGGGGACCTCGTATTTTTTGAATGAAACATTAAAAAAATAAATAAAGACCAAAAAAAAGACAATGTAAAACTTTTTTAAAAATTTCTTATGATTTTATTTTTATTTTTTTATTTTGTAGTTTTTATTATTTTGGTTTTGTTTTAGGGGAGGTTTTGGATTGCAGAAGAGTTGCACACCAGAGGATCACCGGTGTGGGGTGTCATTGGAGTGGTGGGGTGATGTGTGAGCAGGGGTGCATCTAGAACATGACTTTATAGAACATGAATGTGTTCAAGTGGACATGGGGTGTTGTCTCAGTGGGTGGAGACCAACATAACAACCAAATGAATATTGAAGTCCCATTCTGGGGAATCCTGCTACATTCTCTAATAGAGTGGCAAGAATCCCTAGAATACATGGGCAGTGCCTATGAAGGAGGACCAACCAATACTCCAAGTCCTTGCTATTTATGCTTGTACTTATGGACCTTGTTCGGTGAAATTGAAATTTAACCTATTATATACTGCCTAAGAGTTACCTCCTTAGGCAATAAAGCCTCTTTTTTGCTCTAATATGGCATTTCTCTAAGCTAAACTGAGCAAATAAAATCACTACCACCACCCCCCCCCCCCCCCCGGGCATGGGACTTGACTCCCAGGGAAGAAACTCCCTGACACCAAGGGATTATTCCCCAATGACAACTAGCAACATATTTGGAAAAAAAACATGATCAAAGGGGGAAATAATGAACACAAATGAGTTTTTATGGCTTACAGATTTCAAAGTGAGTCGGCAGGTCATTCTAGAGGTTACACTTATGAACATCTAAAGAGGATCTCACTAACTGTTTCAGTAAATAGTGCCTCAAGCATGGGGCCTTCTGAGGGCTCTAGAGACATCTGAGCACTATAGGCAGGGAAGAGAACACCAGGAATTCAGCACCTTGTCAGTGGGCCTTACTTTGGAATATGTGATAACCTATCCCCCCAATATATTGGATTTGCACTCATTTATAATTTTCCTACACATAGTTCTTTCACCCCTTTTATTTGAACCCATAATTAGCACCATACCTATTAAATATGCATTCCAGGGACTTAAATCTTCTCACTGTTCATATGCTGGTTGAACCCTGAATCTCAGCAGAGTTGCAGCCAACACCTACCCTCCAATTCTTCGGACTCACCCAGGACAGCTAGCAAAAGAATGATGATGGACAATACCCATTTCCCAAAACAAAAAGTATCTACAACTTCAAGAAAGACAGTTCCATCCATCTGCCCCATGGGATCTGAGCCCCTTCTGAACTGGAAGCAGAGTGGACATCAACCATCGCAAAATCCTTTAAATTGTGGAATGAACAAACAACAGGCGGGGAATACAACTATGGACTCAAGTAGTAGTATTATTCCAGTAATGAAAGAACTTGTAACATTGATATACAGACAGTGGTCACCAGAAATTCTGAGGGTAGGGTGAGTGCAGAATAGGTGTAACATGGGATCTTGTCATGTTGGTATTATTTAGTGTCCAGGTTAAGTAAAGGAGTTGACTCAATCCTGGAAATCAAAGAGTAAAATTGACAGGTCTTTGCCAGATGGCCTTCAAAGTTTCAAAATTGTGCCTAAGGTAATCAATTTTTAAAAATACCTAAGATCAGGCCCAGCAATTTGAAAACCTTTACAAGCTTTGGCCATAGATATATGAATATTATCATCTTTCATGCATTGTATCTTGGGATCACACAATCGTTTTATGACTCAGTTCCATTATCTAGACTAGAATCTCAACTGAACAATTACAGAGTTTTATCCCCGTCAGTTTGAATTCTCTGTGTCTTCAAACAGGGTTAATCTCAGCAATCTTTTCCTGTCTTTCTAAAATTCATCCCTCCCCATTCCCAAGGCAGAAAATCCCGACATGCTGTCCCCTTTGGCTTCCACTAATAAATCCACACCATTATTTTAAGTTGATGACCACTCTCCTGTATAGTTTCTTATATGGCCTTCATGGACATATGTGAGGCAGAAACAAACCCCAGTTACAGATATGAAATGGAGTTTTAGGCAAGTTAAGAAATTTGCCCATTTGTGCTAAAAAATATTGAAGTTTGAACTGAACTCAATTCCCTTGTTTCTTTCTCTGTACCCTGTTCCCTTTCAGGACCCAAGTTGATGTTCCAGACTAATCTAAACACACTGCACCCATGCTTTCTGCCTCATTGTTTGCTGTCCTTTTACTCTTGTCATCCAAAGGATAACTCTACTTTCAATTCCCTCATTTGAAAAAAAAATGAGAGAGGCCTAGCTCTGCTAGAATCTCAAATGTAGCAATATGTAATGTGCTAATTAACTAATAAAAGAAAGTTATCTCTGTGAATATCCAGCAGGACCATTTCGGAACCAATTCCCTAAGCCTGAGTAGTGTATGGTAAAAATGTCAAGTTTCAGGGCCTGATTAAGAAGTGAAATACTTAAAGCAGGAGGAATGCTTCTGAGTTTTTCATTTTTTTCAAATTCCCAACACATATTGTTTTGTCTTCAACCAACAAGAGTTGAGGATGGATAGGAGTGGCAATTCAAAAGATATAAAAGGAAAAGGTCCTTATCATTAGGATTTAAACTATATATATATATATGTTATTTTTTCTAACATTCCTCCTTTTAATCATATTCACTTATATATTTCAGTGTTGTTGTGTTCAGTATGTTGTGCTATGATCATCACCATCCGTTACCAAAATATTTCCATCATTCCCAATAGGAGCCCTGTACATTTTAAGGCTTAACTTCCCTTTTCCTTTTTCCACCCAATCCCCTGGTAACCCATATTCTAGATTCTGACTCTATGAATTTGCTTATTCTAATTTGTTTTAAATAAGTAAATTATACAATATTTGTCCTTTTGTGTCTGGCTTATGTCATTCAACATATGACTCCAAGGTTCATCCATGTTGTCACACCTATCAGGACTTCATTACTTTTAATGGCTATATAATATTCCATTGCATGCATATACCACATTTTATTTACCCATTTATCATTGATGGACATTGGGGTTGATTTCATCTTTTGGCAATTGTGAATAATGATGCTTTAAGCATTGGTGTGCAAATATCTGTTTGAGCCACTGATTTCAATTTTTGGGGTATATAGTTATAGTGGGATTGCTGGGTCTTATGGTAGTTCTACACTTAGCTTTCTGAGGAACTACCAAACTCTCTTTCACAGTGGCCAAATCACTTTGCTTTGGCAACAGCAATGAATGGGTGTTCCTATTTCTCTGCATATTCTCCCACAGTTGTTATTTTCCTTTTTTTTTTAATAACTGACATTCTAATTGGTGTGAAATGATATCTTGTGGTTTTGATGTGCATTTCCCTGATGGCTAATGATATTGAGAATCTTTTCATTTGGTTTTTAGTCAACTGTATATCTTCTCTGGAGAGACGTCCATTCAAGTCTTTTGCCAATTAAAAATTGGGTTGTGTTGATAAGTTGAAGAGTTTCTTTATATATACTGGATATTCATCCTTTATTGGATATGTGGTTGGAGCAGTTTCATATGGTTATCAATTCCAAAAATAGGTATTGGATTATGTTTGTAATCTGATCTGTACCTGGGCCTGATTAAGTTATGATTAGGGCTTTGATTGGGCCACGCCATTAGGGCATTGAGTCCCAGTCATTGGTGGGTGGGGCTCACAGATAAAAGGCATGGCAAAGGACAAAGTTGAGGGTTTTTGATATTGGAGTTTTGATGTTAGAATCTGATGCTGAAGCCTTAAGCTGGAACCCTGGGAAGTAAGCTCACAGAGGAAAGAGAAGCAAACCCTGGGAAGAGAGGAACCCTGAACACAGAGAGAAGCAAGACCCTGGAAAGGAGGAATACAGGAAGCTTGAACCTTCAACCTTCACAACCATCAGCAGGCATCTTGTTCCAACACATGAAAATAGACTTTGGTGAGGGAAGTAATTTATGCCTTATGGCCTTTTATCTGTAAGCTCCTACCCCAAATAAATACCTTTTATAAAAACCAGCCAATTTCTGGTATTTTGCATCAGCACCCCTTTGGCTGACTAATACAGTGGTTTCCAAATATTTTCTCCCATTGTGTAGGTTAAGTTTTAACTTTCCTGATAATCTTTTAAGGAACAAAGTTTTTTGTTTTGTTTTGTTTTTAATGTTTTGATGAGATCCCATTTATCTTTTTTTCCCCTTTTGTTACATGTCCTTTGGTTGTAAAATCTAAGAAACCATTGCCTAACACATGGTCCTAAAAATCCTTCCCTATGTTTCCTTCTAGGAGTTTGATAATTTTAACTCTTATATTTAGGTCTTTGATATATTGGGAGTTGATTTTTGTACATGGTATGAGGTAGGGATCTTCTTTCTTTTTTTTGCAAATGGTGATCCAGTTTTTCCAGCACTATTTGGTGAAGAAACTATTCTATCCTCACTGAGTGGTCTTTTCTACCTTGTCAAAAAATCACTTGGGAAATGTTCCCAGCAAGATGGTGGCTGAGTGAACTTGCCTGATAGTATCTCCTGCAGGGAAGCGGTTGGGCAGCATTGGAGGCTCTTCGGGACCAGGCTGTTTCAGGATTTTTGCAGGTCGGGAGGTATCTGGACATCGATTTGGTGGGAAGGTAACAGAGAAAATAGGTCTATAAAATATACACGGAGGTCCCAGCTGCGCAGGGAAAGTGCCCTCCTTGGGAGGGTGGAGCCGCGGTATTGGGCGCTGCCGTGGCACGGGACGCTGCCGCGGTGGTTTTGTTTTTTTTTTCTTTTTTGGAAGCTCTGCAGTACTGGGGAATTCATAAGCCCTGAGCAGCCTATTGGGGGGTTAATAGGACAGGAGGCGCTTGCAGACTGATTTGGGGAGACAAACGGGAGTTTTATGGCAAAGTGGGGGGAATTTTTGATTGCAGACACAAACAATAGCGCTTTTGCCTAGAGCCACACCCCTCCCAAACCCGGCTGCCGATCTACAGTGGACTTAAACTGATAGCAATAAAGAGACACCACCATGGTCTGGTAGGGTGGGAGATGTTTGGAAGCTGATTAGGGGAATATTTTGCGAAGCGTGGGAATTTTGGGTTTGGACTCTGTTATTAGCATTTCCGGCTGGAGCCCCTCCCCCAGACCTGGCTGTTGATCTGAGTCATTAAATTGGCTGCAGCCTAGAGGCGCCCCCAGGTGGCCGTACTGGGGGGATTACAGGGTGGGAGAGGTCCTGAAGTCAATTGGTGATATATTCACAGAACAGACTCCAGTGAGTGAGTGAATTGTGGGGTACAGAACACAGGATAGAGCTTGTGGATGTGACCTCACCCATAGGGCTGGCACCCAGCTGCGGGGATTCCTGAAGGCTGTGATGCACTGTGGTGCTCCCAGGCTTCCTGTTAACCGGACTTGAGGTTGCCAGGTCTGAGTCCACTAAACCCTGGTGGCCCACACCCCAGAGACTCACACCTCTTGAGTCCTCAATATCTCAGACTTTCCATCCCTGAATCCATCATGCCCTGAGGTCCATCTGAGGTCCTTGAATGTCCTAGCCCTCAACGTTTGCAATTTTTCTTTTCTGTTTTGTTTTGCTTTTATTTTTATTCTATTTTTATTTTTTATTTTATTTTTTAATGTTCTGATTGCTAACATTGCATTATCCCCTAGTCTTTTCTCCCAGCGTATCCCCAAAGTCTTTTTTTTTCTCTCTCTCTCTCTCACCCCCATCTTCTTCTTATTCTATTTTATCTTAACTATACAATAGGTGCTGCAGGAAACACCTCACATTTGCTGGGTTTCCTCATCCTCCACTGCCTCATTTCTGTGTGAATAGATTTTGACTATCTACACTATCCCCTTTCCCCTACATCTTGATATTCACCATCATCTACTATCTCTCCTATATTCCACCTCCCTTTCTTTGATCCACAAAGTGTCTAACTCTTAATTTCTAATACCTCTGTTTTGTTTTCTTTCTGTTATCCACTCTTGAAACTATTACCTTTCTTTTCTCTTTCCCTTTCTCATGAAAACAATAGCTTTTTAGTTCATACCATATTCCTCCTATATTCAGTCATCTACCTCATTATAGGTACTCTACCTACTGCTATGACTCTACACAAGTTACATGAATCTAACCTCCATCCTCCCAGATCTCATATTGTTGCTTTGTTAACATATATCACCAATACTACTTTACACTTTTTCCTTGCTTACACAATTGCCTTTCCCCGGCACTAATACTTTCCTTTAAAGTGAACTTAACCAGCAATAAGAAATTAGAATAAGAAGAACAAAGTGACAAAGAGAAGATATAACACTTATGCAAAAACAACAGCTAATTAATCTCCAAGACTAGACAAAGAAGCTAAGGAACTGATTAAACCCGTCGAGAAAAAAATGATGACCAGACACAACAAAAATCTACAAACCAAACCAGTAATCAGGAAAACATGGCTGAATCCAATCAACAAACTGAAAATCAGGAAGGGGAGCAGAACTTCGCACAAGCAATGAAAGATCTCAGAACATTTATCACCGACAAATTTAATGAAGTAAAGGAAGAGGTTAACAACATGAAGACAACACTTGGAGGGGAAATGCAGACATACACAAAGAGATAACAGATATGATGGAAATGAATACCACAGTTCAAGAAATCAAAAATACACTTGCAGCAAATACCAGCAGAATAGAAGAGGCAGAGCAGAGAATTAGTGATGTGGAAGACAGTGCATCAGAAATCAAACAGATAATAGAAGTGGTTGATAAAAAGATAGAAAAAATCCAGCTAGGACTTAGGGACCTAAATGATAATGCAAAACGCTCAAACATATGTATTATAGGCATTCCAGAAGGAGAAGAGAAGGGAAAGGGGTCAGAAGGAGTGTTGCAGGAAATAATGGCTGAAAACTTCCCAAATCTACTGAAAGAGACAGATGTACATATCCAAGAAGCACAGCGCAATCCACTGGTCATAAACCCCAACAGGCCCACCCCAAGACATATACTTGTCAAATTATCCAATGCTCAACACAAAGAGAAAATTCTAAAAGCAGCAAGAGAAAAGAAAACCATCACATACAAGGGAAGCTCCATAAGATTAAGTGCTGATTTCTCATCTGAAACCATGGAGGAAAGAAGGCAGTGGTATGATATAGTCAAGGTACTAAAGGAAAAAAAAATTCCAACCAAGAATACTCTATCCAGCTAAACTAGCATTCAAAAATGATGGAGAGTTCAAAATATTCACAGATAAACAGAAACTGAAAGAGTATGCAAACAAGAAACGTCCCCTTCAAGAAATTCTAAAGGGAGTTCTGCAGGAAGAAAGGAAAAAACAGGACAGGCAGAGTTGGAGGAGAGTATAAGAGCAACAAAAAAAGACAAAAATAGAAGGGAAAAAAATACAAACAAAATATGACAAACACAAATCCAATCAAAATATGGCTAACACAAATAATACCTTGAAAGTAATAACACTGAATGTCAACGGATTAAACTCACCTATCAAAAGATTCAGACTGGGACATTGGATAAGGAAATATGACCCATCTATATGCTGTCTACAAGGGACACATCTTAGACCCAGAGATTCATGGAGGTTGAAAGTGAATGGCTGGAAAACAATCATACAAGCAAACAATAACCAAAAAAAGGCAGGAGTAGCTATATTAATGTCAGACAAAATAGACTTTAAATGTGAAACAATTGTGAGAGACAAAGAAGGATACTACATTTTAGTGAAAGGGACAATCTGTCAAGAAGATCGAACAATTATAAATATTTATGCTCCTAACAAGGGTGCCTCTAAATACATGAGGCAAACACTGGAAAAACTAAGTGAAAAAATAGATGCATCTACAATTATAGTGGGGGATTTTAATACACCACTATCTACTCTGGACAGAACATCTCAAAAGAGAATCACTAAAGAAACAAAACATTTGAACAGTGTATTAGAGGCGCTGGATCTAATAGACATATATAGATCATTACACCCAAACACAGCAGGATATGCATTTTTCTTAAGCGCACATGGATCATTCTCCAAGATAGACCATATGCTAGGCCATAAAGAAAGGCTTAATGAATTCAGAAAGATTGAAATCATACAAAACAATATCTTTGACCACAGTGGAGTGAAGCTGGAAATTTGCAAGGGACAGAGGCCCAGATTTCACACCACGATTTGGAAATTAAACAGCACACTCTTAGAAAAACAGTGGGTCAAAGAGGAAATCTCAAAAGAAGTCAATGACTACCTTGAAACAAATGATAATGATAATACAACATACCAAAATTTATGGGTGCAGCAAAAGCAGTACTGAGAGGGAAATTTATAACCATAAATTCATATATCAAAAAAGAAGAAAGAGCAAAAATTGAAGAACTAATTGCACATTTGAAGGAATTAGGAAAACAACAACAAAGTAAACCAACAGGAAGAAGAAGGAAGGAAATAACAAAGATAAGAGCAGAACTAAATGAAATAGAAAATAAGAAAGCACTTGAAAAGATAAACAAGACCAAGAGCTGGTTTTTTGAGAAGATCAACAAAATTGACAAACCTTTAGTGAGACTAACAAAGAAAAAAAGAGAGCAGATGCAAATACACAAAATAAGAAATGAGAAAGGCAATATCACCACTGACCCCACAGAAATAAAGACTATCATAAGAGGATACTTTGAAAAACTATATTCCAACAAAAATGACAATTTAGAGGAAATGGACAAATTCCTAGAAACACATAAGCAGCCCATATTGATAAAAGAAGAAATTGATGATCTTAACAAACCAATCACAAGCAAAGAGATAGAATCAGTCAGTAAAAATCTCCCAACTAAGAAGAGCCCAGGGCCAGATGGCTTCACAGGTGAATTCTACAAAACATTTCGGAAAGAACTAACACCAATCCTGCTGAAACTATTCCAAAAAATCGAAACAGAAGGAACATTGCCTAACTCCTTCTATGATGCCAACATTACCCTAGTACCAAAGCCAAACAAAGACACTACAAGAAAGGAAAATTACGGACCAATTTCTCTAATGAACCTAGACACAAAAATACTTAACAAAATATTGCTAATTGTATTCAACAACACATTAAACGAATTATACACCACGACCAAGTGAGATTTATTCCAGGTACACAAGGATGGTTCAACATAAGAAAATCAATCAATGTAATACACCATATAAACAGATTGAAGGAACAAAATCACATGATTATATCTATAGATGCAGAAAAAGCATTTGACAAAATACAGCACCCTTTCTTGATAAAAACACTCCAAAAGATCGGAATACAAGGAAATTTTTTGAACATGATAAAGAGTATATATGAAAAACCTACAGCCAACATTGTTTACAATGGAGAAATCCTAAAATCCTTCCCTCTAAACTCAGGAACAAGACAAGGATGCCTATTGTCTCCCCTTCTATTTAACATTGTCTTAGAAGTACTTGCTCGAGCACTGCGGCAAGAACCAGATATAAAAGGCATTCAAATTGGAAAGGAAGAAGTCAAAATTTTATTATTTGCAGATGACATGATCCTATACATAGAAAACCCTGAGAGATCTACAACAAAGCTTCTAGAACTCATAAATGAGTTTAGTAAAGTCTCAGGTTATAAGATCAATGAGCAAAAATCAGTAGCATTTCTGTACACCAATAATGAGCAAGATCAGGAGGAAATCAAGAAGCAAATACCGTTAACAATAGTAAATAAAAAAATCAAATACTTAGGAATAAATTTAACTAAAGAGGTAAAAAACTTATACACCGAGAACTATACAAGACTGTTCAAGGAAATCAAAGAAGACCTAAATAAATGGAAGAATATTCCTTGTTCATGGATAGGAAGACTGAATATCATTAAAATGTCTATCCTACCAAAACTGATCTACACATTCAATGCAATCCCAATAAAAATCAACACAGCCTTCTTTAAGGAACTAGAAAAACTAACTATGAAATTTATTTGGAAAGGAAAGAGGCTCCGAATAGCCAAAGACATATTGAAAAAGAAAAACGAAATTGGAGGAATCACACTTCCTGACTTCAAAAGGTACTACAAAGCTACAGTAGTGAAAACAGCATGGTATTGGCATAAGGAGAGGCACACAGACCAATGGAATTGAATTGAAAGTTCGGATATTGAACCTCATATATATAGCCATATAATATTCGATAAAGCCACCAAACCCTCTCAACTGGGAGAGAATGGCCTATTCAACAAATGGTGCCTGGAGAACTGGATATCCATATGTAGAAGAATGAAAGAGGATTACCATCTCACACCTTATACAAAGATCAACTCAAGATGGATCATAGATCTAAATATAAGAGCCAAGACCATAAAGATCTTGGAAAGCAGTGTAAGGAAACATCTACAGGACCTTGTAATAGGAAATGGCTTCATAAATATCACACCAAAAGCACAAGCAGCAAAAGAACTAATAGATAAATGGGACTTCCTCAAAATTAAAGCCTTCTGAACCTCAAAGGAGTTTGTCAAGAAAGTAAAAAGGGAACCCACACAATGGGAGAAAATATTTGGCAACCAAATATCTGATAAGAGACTTATAACTTGCATATATAAAGTACTCATATATCTTGAAAATAAAAAGATAAACGACCCATTTAAAAAATGGGAAGAAGATTTAAACAGACACTTCTCCAAAGAAGAAATACAAATAGCTAAAAAGCACATGAAAAAATGCTCCAAATCTCTAGCTATCAGGGAAATGCAAATCAAAACTACAATGAGATACCAT
The DNA here is from genome assembly GCF_030445035.2 of Dasypus novemcinctus. Lineage (NCBI taxonomy): Eukaryota > Metazoa > Chordata > Mammalia > Cingulata > Dasypodidae > Dasypus > Dasypus novemcinctus. Next base: position 59,756,864 of record NC_080688.1, read on the forward strand.
CTTACTCCCATAAGATTGGCAGCTGTGAAAAAAACAGAAGAATACAACTGCTGGAGAGGATGTGAAGAAAGAGGAACACTCATCCACTGCTGGTGGGAATGCAGAAGGATCCAACCATTCTGGAGGACAGTTTGGCGGTTTCTCAAAAAACTAACCATAGATTTGCCATATGACCCAGCAATACCACTACTGGGTATATACCTATCAGAACTGAAAACAAGGACACAAACTGATATATGTACACCAATGTTCATAGCAGCATTGTTCACTATCGCCAAAAGTTGGAATCAACCCAAATGCCCATCAACAGATGAGTGGATCAATAAAATGTGGTATATACACACAATGGAATACTACTCTGCTGTAAGAACACATACACTACAAACACACGTGATAACATGGATGAATCTTGAGAACCTTATGTTGAGTGAAGCAACCCAGGCATTGAAGGACAAATACTACATGACCTCAATGATATGAAATAAGCAAGCTGCCTCAGAGAGCTAGAGACTGGAAAATAGGCTTACAGGAAATTGGGGGGTGGAGGAAGGATGTGAGCCGACATCTGCAGGGGTAGAATCTATGATGAGCTGGTGGTAAGTATGAGCACAAAGAAGAGATAAAATGGGGGCAAAGGGTTGCCTTTGGGTCGGGCTTTGCGGGTTTGAGGGGGGCTGGGGATGGGCAGATGGGTAATATTGCCCAAAAAATTGGGGGGAGGGAGGGGCAACATACAAACATAGGAGAGTGTCAGGTGTTGGTTGAGAGTAAATTGCTGAGAAAATCGTATCAAAATATAATTAGGAGGGTTACCTGTTTACGATGCTCGGAGGGGATGGTCTGATGCGGGATGGACCCCTGGGGAATGTCTGAAGGATCATTTTGCCAGGATGGGTTGTACCATCGGGTGGAGACCCAAGAAGTGAGAGTTGGGGTGGACCCACATCCTGGGGAGGACTAATGCCATCAAATAGAGAGAACTGTATCTCTCAAGAGAAAGGGTGGCTCCCTGGGCATTAGGGCAGTTGAGCAAGTCAGGCCCTGAGCACTGTTGCAAGTATCTCTGGACGTGGCTCCTCGGGAAATGGAGATTGGCTGTCACTGTGGGCCCCAAGGGGAGGGGAAAATGGATGTTGAATGGATGGAACCAAGGTAAATGTGGGAGCAAGAGAGGAGTTTCGTGAGAGTATATGAGGATGAATATAAAACATGTAATATTACACCAAAAACATATAGGGGACGACAGACTAATAATGTAAACCATAATGTAAAACATAGGATAACTAAAAAGTTTAGAAAACTGTATATCCTAAAGTATGGACCACATTGTAAGCACAGATGTCACCTTGTTTGAAAGCTATTGTTTCGGAGTCTGTACATCAGTCTCAGTAAATATGATATGAATAAGTTAAAAGATTATCGCTGTGGAAGGGAAAAGGTTTTATGGTGGATGTGTGGGAGTACTGTATATTGTATATATGAATTACTGTGATCTAAGACTCTTGTGAAGAGAAGCTCAATAATTTTTCCAAATCAATATGTACTCTAGATCTAACCTTTAAACTCATTGCTATATTCCATTGTACTAGTAAGGGAACCTGACATTATGTTGGGATTCACTTTACGGGAAGTTTTGGATCACAGAGTGGTTCAACAATGGCGGTGGAGGAATACTGGTATGGGAAGTTATTGACAGGCTATATATGGTTGACAGGGAGTTATACAGGGCATATGTCCAGGGTGCATGGTAATGTTTAGATATACTCATAGTGGAAACAATTAAAAACAACAGCTGGGGGGGTACTGGGTTCCTGGCCGGGGGGGCTCTGTCATGGTCCCTAGCGGAGCAGTGGCAGTCCCCCAGGTGCAACGGTAAGAACCAGGAAGGAATGAGGGTCCAACAGTGGGCTCCTGATACTAATGACTATGCTTGTGAGCCTATATGCCTACAATAAGAACAAGGCCTAGAGCAGCATTGTGCCTGGGAGATTCCTCCTGACAGCCCTCATGTTACTCAAATGTGGCCAGTCTCGAAACCAAGCTCAGCATGTAGATGCAGTGCATTCCCCCCAGCATGGGACATGACACCCGGGGATGAGCCTCCCTGGCACCGAGGGATCACGACCAAATACCAGCTGAAGATGCAACTAGAAAATGACCTTGAATTGAAGGTTCAATGCGGATCAGCAGAATATCCCTGTCTACATATAATAACATGACTTTAAAATGCTGTTTGACCTAATGTAAGGGGGAAATGGAAAGGAGAAATGAGTTTATATGGCTACAAGTCTCTAAAAAAGAGTCTGGAGGTTGTCAGAAGGATTGCCCTTATGCACAACTGAGCAGAGTCTAAGAGACAGATAAAGTAGATACAACCCCAGGTACTGGTTCTTTTGAGGGCTAAAGAGACCCACAGGTTCTATGGTCATGGCAGATGGAGTTCACTGCCATGTCAGTTGGCCCTTCTTTGGAGCTGGTGTTTCTATGTGATGGAGCTGGACTCAGATGTGATCTCTTTTCACAAGCCTTTCATGCTACTTTACTGGAATTGTAGTTGGTGCTGGGGTTTAAGATGTATCTAGGGGATCTGAATCTCTGGACTGACAATATGATAGCCAGGCCCTGAGCCTCAACAGACTTCAGCTCCTACACTCTGATTTATTGGACTTACCCCACTTAGCTAACATTGAGTTGAAGAAGGTCAACCACCACACCATGGAGCCTAGAGTGCCTACAACTGAAAGCAGGAGGATTGCATCCAGTATCCATGTGGAATCTAAGCCCCCACTTGACATAGATGTGCAATGGACACAACCAATCCAATGTCCACAGAGAAAATGTGGCATTGGTGTGGGAAGGGTGGCCATGGTGGCTACTGGGTGCGGGGAATGGGAGGAAGAGATGAGATGTGGAGGCGTTTTTGGGACTTGGAGTTGTCCTGGGTAGTGCTTCACGGACAACTACGGGACATTGTAGATCCCCCAGGGCCCACTGGATGGAATGTGGGAGAGTGTGGGCTATGATGTGGACCATTGACTATGGGGTGCAGCGATGCCCAGAGATGAACTTACCAGGTGCAATGGATGCGTCATGATGATGGGAGAGAGTGTTGCTGTGGGGGGAATGGGGGGTGGGGGCGGTGGGGTTGAATGGGACCTCATATTTTTTGAATGTAATATTTTTTTTAAAAAAATGAATTAAAAAATTTTAAAAAAATCACTTGGTCATAAATGAGAGAGTTGATTTTAGAGCTCTCAATTCTATTCCATTGGTATATCTTCTGTCATTGTTTTGGTTGTTGTGACTTTGTAATAAATTTTAAGACAGGGAAATATAGTCCCCAAATTTTGTTTTTCTTTATCAAGATGCCCTTAGCTATTTTGGGCTCCTTACCCTTCCATATAAATTTGCTAATTGGCTTTTCCATTTCTGCAATTAAGGTTGTTGGAATTTTGATTTGGATTGCATTAAATCTATACATTATTTTGGATAGTATTGACATCTTAATGAAATTTAGTCTTCCAGTCCATAAACACAGAATATCCTTCCTTTTATTTAGGTCTTTGTTAATTTCTTTTAGCATAGTTTTCTCGTTTTCTGTGGATAAGTCCTTTACTGGCTTGGTTAGATTGTTTCAGACAGTTCCTGCCTGTTTAATAGTTATTTTGGTGGAAGGACTGAATCCCACAGCTCCCTACTCCACCATCTTCCCTGGAAGTCACCTATATTTATTTGGATATGCAAGATCATAAATTGAAAGAACAAGTTAAAATATAGCTGCATGTGCTGAAGTTCAGAGCTTGCTTGGCTGAAGTACTCAGTGAGAGAATTGGGAGCAGGTGACAATCACAGTCAGGGCAGAAGTTTAGGAAGTGAATTTAAACCTAACTCCAAAAGATCCATAGGCTCTGGAAATGGATGGTGATGCCGGTGCTGAGGCTGGTGGTTAAGGTACTGGAAGACAGGACATGCAAATCTCTGCCATTTGATATATGTGTGATCTTAACCTGATCTTATTTCTCTTATACTGGTATGAAAGAGTGAATTGAGGTAGAGAAAGGAAGGAAATGGTTTGCCCCTGATATTCTGAAAACATCTGAAAACAATGAGAAGGAAATCTTACTAGACTGGGAGAGACTGTGTCACACATGTTAAACTACAATTTCCCCAGTAATACTGTTTTTCCATTTGTGCTTTATCACCTCCCCTGAGTCCCACCACAGTGCCAGGCCCTGAGATGCTCTAGTCATGAAACATTTCAGAACAACACTTTACTGTACCCCAGAGAGGCAGCTGAATTCTAGCACATCTGTGCACTTTATAGAAACCAAAGCATAGGCAAATTGTTTTCTTTTGGGAGGCGAGAGGATTCCAATCTTTTTTTTTTACCTACACTAGGTTCTTTGAATACAATTTACTTCATAGCCCAGATGGCTTGTTTCTCTGTGTAGGCATAACAATTCAAACACTTTGAGAAATAGGCAGAGGTATAGCTAAGGAGATTTAAAAGAGACTTACCCCCTCACATTCAACCACTGATAACTCTTCAGTTACCATTTTACAATGCCAGATTTTTGGACTTAGTTACTTCTATTTTAAATTGTGAAAGTCTCAAGGATGGAAAGTGAAAGAGCTTGCAGTCAGTCATACTAGACCCTGCATAGTCAGATCTTTAGAGAAGAAGTTAAAAGGGGAATATTACTAGATTATTAGTTACTGTGGCATCCTACTCCCACATTCTTTCCTGCTACCCATCATTTACACTTTGTTTCTTAGGATAAGACTGAAAGTAATTGCCAAGATTTTACAACCCAAAAGGAGATAAATGTGACTCTCAAAATGGTTTAAAAAGGAGGAAAAAAGAAACAAAAAGAAAGCAGTATCATAGTTTCCCTGGGGCATAGAAATCCTTACCTCTTCCCTTTCTGGTTTGAACTCGGAATTAAAAGCCTCTTTGCCTCTTTTTTTTTGCCTGTGAGTTGTGAGAAAAGTTCAGATTGTCTGACCATTGTTCTCTAGGCATTTTAGTTATTACTGTGTATTACAGGACAAGACCTAATGTCCAAAGTATGTAAAAAATAGAGGTAGTAAAATAATCCCTACATAAAGATTCTTGTGTTAGTTTTAGGATGTACTGTCTTCTGGGAGTGACCTCTGTCCATCCACCTTGAAATGGTGGGTGAGGAAGATGAGGAAGGGCAAAGGGAAGGGCTCCTTGGTAGTATTCTATATCTAGAAGACAGTTGTAGATTATAACCATAGTTCTATAAGTACATTTTTTGGTAAAAATACCTGTGTTAATTGCAGATATGGTTCATACTTTACTTCACATCTAAGCTTTTTAGGTATCTTGAGGTGGCAATGTATGATAAAATGTAGAGCTAGTGAATTAATGAATTTATAAATATCTTTTTTTTTTTAGTTAATAGAAGCATTTTTGACGTGGAATTGTTAAACCACCTCTGAGCAGTATGCACCAGGACTTGTTCATTAAATTGGCTGCAGAAGGGCAGGGGGAGGGGTATATGCAGATGTGTTCATATTTCCATTTGAAGCTAACAGTGTGTGAGCATCTCTTGGCTATACCATAGGAAAACATTGTTAATTCAATAGAAACATATGTTCTTGCTAATAATTCAATATAGATCTGATAATGAATTTTCTTAGAAGCATTATACTTATTGTACTCTTGCTTTTGTTTCACTTTAACTTGAGCATTATTAAGGGAGCACAGTATTTGTAATTCTGCCAGTATCTATAGAGGCCTGTTGATATTTTTGTCTTAGGACATTTTTGTCCCCAAGAAAGGAATACCTTTTTTTCCCGCTGAGATGGTGTCATAGATTCTTGGTCATCACAATATCTCATGGCTTTGGGGCTGTGAGTTGGTAAATATTCATGATGTGTGATAAAGCATGATACATTCTGTGAGATCTTGACTAGATAAAAATGTATGCTCCGTTGTGTCTATACACACACAGGACCTAAAGGTTATGTCAAACTAAACTGCTTGTGATTCTGGATGACTTTTATGTTCTTTGCTTCTTGTGCTTTTCAGTTTTCTATATTGCACAATTAAAAGTTTGAAAAAAAATAAATGTTACTTTAAAAACCTTAAAAAAAAAAAAGCCTCTTTGAAGGTGTAGTTGATCTTGGGGATGGAGCGGGGGGTTGATGAGGTTGTTTGAGGCTAATGTACCACAGAAATACATGTTCTTAAAGTTAATCTATTCCTGTTGCTGTGAATCCATTGTAAGTAGGACCTTTGGATGAGGCTACTTCTGTTAACTTGTGACCCATCTCATTCATGAATGGTCTTAATCCTATTACTGGAGTCCTTTATAAACAGAATGAATACAGAGAGAGAGAGAGATAGTGAGAAAGCCACAAAGCAAGAAGCTAAAATCACTAAAACCCGGAAGAGAAGGGTGAAACCAGTACATGCCACCATGTGCCTTGCCATGTGGCTGAGGAGTTGAGGATTGCCAGCAGCCGGCTTTTGGGAACAAAACATTGCTTTGATGATGACTTGATTTGGACTTTTTCCCAGCCTCAAACTGTGAGCAAATAAATTCTTGTTTAAGCTGAACCATTTCAGGATATTTGCTTTAAACAGCCTAGAAAATGAAAACATTTGGTATTTGAGATGCCCTCAGCAGAGCTAGAGGCATTTGAGTAGAGGTGGCTTGGAGCTATGTACCCCAGAGAAACATGTTCCTCAACTTAATCCATTCCTGTTTGTGCCAGCCCTTGTAATTAGGACATTTTGATGAGGCTACTGCAGGAAAGGTATGGACCAAATGAATCAGGATGGGCCTTAATCCTATTATTAGAGGGCTTGTAGAGAAGGCCTTAGAGGAGAAAGACATGCAGCAGCCAGAAGCTGGGAATCAATAGAACACAAGAATATAGAAGCCAGAGGCCACCATATGCACTGCCATGTGACAGAAAACCAAGGACTAAGGATTGCTGGCAGCCAGTCCCAGAATATCAGTTTTCTGGGAGAAAGCATCACCTTTGTGAGGCCTTGATTTTGGAATTCTCCTAACCTCAAAACTATGATCATATAAATTCCCATTCTTTAAGCTAACCCATTGCATGGTATTTGTTTTAGTAGCTATGAAACTAAAACTGGCAAGAAGAAAAAGATTGGGGACTGGCTGTTTTCACCACAGCTTTTGACTCTGGGCTCCAAAAGGTAGAGGTAAAAATCTTAGTTTTCTTCTAGGATTTTTAGACTTGTTGAGCAGGAAAAGCAGAGAAATAGATTCTATGGACAGAAGCTTTGCTCAGGAGCAATGTGCTTTTGCTAAAAGACCTCTTAGTGCAACAAAGAGGTATTAGTGTAACATGAGTTCATATCCTGGCTCCTAGAAATGTGTTATCCCTCTAGATTTCAGTTTCTCCATCAGATATGTGAGGAATGGTATCTACACTTTACCTGGTAATGTTGAATTAATTAGATGGTGTTTGCCAAGATTCTTATTCAGCAGTATGATATGGTTTCCAAAAAATAGTTCATATTATGTAGTTACAATGATGAGCATTTGTGTAGCAAAAAAAAAAAAAAAAGAAGCTGGATCACTATTAGATCTATCAGTGAAATAAAACAGGACAGAACTGAAAAGAGGGCCAGTGTAGTATGTGAGTGTGTGTGTGTGCACACATGCACGTTTCTGTTTTCATATGAATGTTAGGAAGTAAATATATTTGAACAGTTTCAAAAAATAATAGGACCCTGGAAACTGACAGATAAGATGGTATATGTGATCAATCAAGAGACAAATGTGATGGGTAAATGTTCAAGTGGCCACACACTTATAGGCTAAAAGCTTAAATGGATGCCTAGTCTGAGAGTGGACAACAGTGTTATGTATCCCAGTTGAGTCATCTTTCTGTCTTCAACTTCTTTTGATCTTATTAATTAAAAATAATCAAAAGAGAAAATGTCCCTGAATTTGCATTTTAAACTATACAACTACACCATATAATTCATTTATTATATAAATATTATTATTATTATTAATTTCAGGATTATTTATAAAGAAAATGTTTATTTCTTGTCCTCTCTACTTTACCTCAATATATCCTAAAACCCCCCACAAACCAATGATATTTTGATTAATGTTTTAGCAGAGAAATCACCTTAACTTTGGCCTGAACTACCCACCCCTCCCATCCCCCAACCCCTCAACAGAGGACGTGAATTAATGAGCTACATCAAACTCTGAGGCACTTTCTTTTCACTGTGAACCTATAAGACACACATCTGAATAACAGGTTAAAGTAAAATGTTTCACAGATAGTTTAATCATATTTGAAGAATTGAAAAGTATTCTTTTAATATTGCTGTGTGTGCTAGTATTCAAACTTTCAGTCAAACTAAGCATTCAGGGACCCTAGAACCTGCAACCTAGGGGTCAGCAAAGCTTTCACTAGTGGTGAAAATAAAAGCAAATACATCAGGATTCTACTAGCTCTCAGGAACTGTAACAAAGTCCAAAAAGTCGATTCTTGGTATTGCAGGTTTATAACTCTCCTACTCTTTCCTAAAAGATTTCCCATGTGAAACCAGGTAAATCCACTGTCCTCCTTTGTCTTTTTGTTCCAAAAAATGATATCTAATTCAAGTACACTATTGGGTATAAGTAGCTAATAATATCTTAGCTTTTCAAATTTTCTTTATTAAGTCAGCTATCAAAGCCTTACCTTAAAGGAAAAGAGTAAGAGGGAAATCTTTGGTATTTTAAATGTAGATATCATTTGTCATGTCAGAGAGAAAATATCTGTGGAGGTAGATGGCAGAGACAGGGAATGACAGAGAAGTTTCTTGGTCTACTGCAACCAGACTAATCACAAACACATTCACTCACAGTGTGGAGAAGTAACTCTGACCCTAGATTCTAACTATCTATATGGCAGCTCTTCTCCTTCAAATGATGGTTCACTTTCACAGAATCCAGAAAATTTAAGAAATGGGATGGAGAGTGTCTGCTTTTAATTTCTACAAAAGCATGTTTTGGAAGGAATGCTCTAATCCATAAAAGTTAGGCTGATCCTGACAGAGAGGATTTGGTAGAAAAAAGAGAGAAACAGTCCTTGCCATTATGTTAAGGCATCACCCCAGGTTCCCTCTTGATCCTCAGGAGTGTGCAGCTTTCTCTCACACTCAGGTCCATTGCTTTCTAATGTGGCACAGAGAAACCCCTCCAGCAGAGGATTTCCCTCTCATTGACACACATTCTGAGCCACTCCCACATATATAAGAAAAAATAATCTCAGGACTGTTTCCTATTTTCCGTTTCAAATCCAGGCTGTGGGCTTTTCAGTTGGGGTTCTTTTGTTTTATGCAGGGACAGCAGGGGGAGAGAAGCTGGGAAACTGTTCCACCAGGCTTCAAGCATATGCCTGAGTTTGTTTACTACAAACAAAATCTCCTCAGCTACTGTTACTGTCACCATAGCAACAAGATTGAGGTTACATCTATCAACAAAGCATCACGGTGAGGCAAAGGCAGACAGTTAATAAAGAGCAATGATAATTATACGGCAGCCAGTTGCCAGCTTAAACACAGCAAGTCCTTTTTCCATATAGTAATTCCATTTTCTATGTAGAAATGGAAATTATAACTCAATAGGCATTGGAAGCTCATTGCTGTATTTTTCTGGGAGATGGAAAAATAAACAGCTGGAAATTCTCAGCTCCATGTCATAACCTTATTAGTAGGTTTATTTGTCTCAGTAACGTAAAACCATTTCATTAGTGAGTACAAACAAAAACCAGTAATGGCTACAGAAAAATCAATTTCTGATTTTAAATACAAATATTAAAGCAAGGACCCAATGAACAAGAATGACCTTATTTAAGAGTGTGACATTAAATGGACCTAATTCTCAGCTCCCTTCATCCAGCTAGTGAGTGTAGGTAGACTGATTCATAAATAGTAATTTTTCTCTGTTATTAACCAAACATCTCATGGCTTACCCATTCATAATTCCATATATTATTGTAATTGAAGAGCATCGTATTAAAGAGATATGCTGAAATATATAGATGTGTAACATTGATTCATTCTCTAAACTTTAACTGGCTATTGACAAGTCAGGCATTGTACAAATCTCAAGAGATACTAAAACAAAAAAGAATTCCCATCCTCAAGGGCCTTGATCATTTTCGCTGGATATGCAAATATAAATAATTCAAGCAGAATAATTACTGAAAACAAAGATCTGATGGTGATCTTGAGGGAATGCAGAGAATGGAGTGCCAAATTTTATGAGATTTTGCACTAACTTGAAGTAAGATTCAGCTTGGATTTAAAAGATCAGAATAATATTTACAGGTGGAGAACGTGATTGCAAAGATAAAAATGGCCAAAAAAATCTTCTCATAAGTCTCAGTCCAAACTTTATATATCATCTCCCTCTTCACCAAAAACATCAGCAATAATATTTAACCTTTCCTCTTGGCCTGAGGTATTAATCCAGGTACAGCAGTATGTATTAGTGATTGCATAAACAACCTTAGCTGGCAAGGAGAAAGTACAGGAATATTCTTTCTTTTTTCTTAAACAAATCAATTTTATTGATACAAATTAATAAAGCGTACAATTTATCCAAAGTATACAATTTTGGTGTAATCACATAGTTGTGTGTTTATCATTTCAATCTTTATTAAAACATGTTCATTATTTTAATAATAAAACAAACAAGAAAATTCCCCACTTCTCAATCTCTCTGTTTCCCCTGCTGTACATGCTACTATTTCTGGCTATTCTTGCACAATTATGTATTTTTTTATTAAGCAGTTTTATTGAAATATATTCACATACCATATGATCTAAAAAAGTATATGATCAATGGCTTTTAATATAATCACAATATTGTACATTCATTACCTCAAAAATTTTACAGCAATTTCATTACTCCAAAAACAAAGACTCTACATCCCTTAGCATTCTTTTCTTAGACCTACATAACCACTAATCTAATTTCATTCATCTAAATTGATTTATATTTTCATTTTATATGAACAGAATCTTACAATATGTAGTATTCTGTGTCTGGTCTCCCTCACTTAGTATAAGGTGATATTTTTTGTCTGATAGTGACATTTTATAGTATTAATTAACCTACATCTGTTCAGTTTCAAAGAAAAACAGTCTTATATATGCAATTTTACCCATATTCATAATTTACATAATATATTTTGTTCATAAAAGGGCAGTCATGCAATATTTGTCCTTTTGTGTCTGGCTTGCTTTACTCAACATATATGGATGAGTCCTCCAGATTCATCCATGTTGACATATGTTTTATGACTTTATTTCTTCTTACTGCTGCATAATATTCCATTGTGTGTGTACTCCACAATGTATTTATCCATTCATCAGTTGATGAACACCTGGATTGTTTCCAACTTTTGGCTACTGTGAATAATGCTGCTATGAACATCGGTATGCAGATGTCTATTTGTGTCACTGTTCTCAGTATTTCTAAGTATATACCTAGCAATGATAATGCCAGGTCCCATGGCCAAATCTATATTCAACTTCCTTAGGAACTGCCAAACAGTCTTCTACAGTAGCTGTGCCATTCTACATCCCCATCAACAGAGAATAAGCATTCCTGTCTCTACACATCCTCTCCAACATTTACATTTTTCTGACTTTTTTATAGGGCCAGTCTAATAGGTATGAAGTGATACCTCATTGTAGTTTTGATTTGCATTTCCCTAATTATTAGTGATACTGAATATTTTTTCATGTGTTTCTTCACCATTTGTATTTTGTCTTTGGACAATTGTTTTCCAAGTCTTTCGGCCATTTTTTAATCAGATAGTTTGTCTTTATATTGTTGAGTTGTATGATCTTCTTATATGTCATGGATATTAAACCCTTATCAGATATGAGATTGTCAAATATTTTCTCCCATTGAGTTGGCTGCCTTTTCACCCTTCTGACAAAGTCCTTTGAGTTGCAAAAGGGTTTAATTTTGAGGAGGTTGCATTTATTTATTTTTTCTTTTGTTGCTTGTGCTTTGAGCATAAGGTTTAAGAAACTACTGCTACCACAAGGTAATGAAGATATTTTCCTACATTTAGTCTAGGAGTTCTATGGTGGTTATTTTCCTATTTAGATCATTGATACATTTTGAGTTGATTTATATATAAGATGTGAGTTAGGGGTCTTCCTTCTTTGTTTTGGAAATGGCTATCCAGTTCTCCCAGCACCATTTGTTGAATAGACTGTTCTGGTCCAAATGGGTGGGCTTTACAGCCTTGTCAGAATCACTTGACTGTAGATGTGAGGGTCTATTTCTGATTTATAGGTTCAGTTCCATTTGTCAACCTGCCTGTCATGATGCTAGTACCATTCTATTTTTACCACTGTAGCTAAGTAATATGCTTTAAAGTCTGGAAGTGAGAGTCCTCCAACTTCCTTATTCTTTTTTAAGGCATTTTTTTACTATTTTGACCCCTTAGCCTTCCAAAAATTTTGATTATTGACTTTTTTAAAATATATTTTTTGTCACTTTTTAAAGATACTTAGATTACATAAAAAGTTACATAAAAACAAAATAAGAGATTCCTATATGCCCTACTCCTCACCCTTCCCCACGTTAACAACTTCTTTCATTAGTGTGGTACGTTCATTGCAATTGATGAACACATTGTGAAACATTGCCACTAATCATGGATTAATGTTTATATTGTAGTTTATACTCTCTCCCCCTAAATTCTGTAGGTTATGGTCATATATATAATGACCCATATTTGTTGTTGCAGTGTCACTCAGGACAATTTCAAGTCCTAAAATTGCGCTTGTGTTACACATCTTTGTCTCTTTCCCTGGCTTCAGCACCTTCAGTGACCACTGTCTTCAAATCAATGATATAACTTCTTCCAATGCTAGAATCACAATAAGTCTAGAGTAGAATACCAGTAAGTCCACTCTAGTCCATATTTGCTTCCCCAATCCTGAGGATTCTGGGATGGTGATACACACTCCATCTCTAATTGAGAGGGGGATTCAGTCCCATATGGATGATGGATGGGACTCTCTTGCTTGCAGTTTTGGACTCTTTTGATTCCTTGGTGTGGTGGATGTCCATCCTCACCTCCTTATTAGTTGTCCTGGGTGAGTCCAATGAACTAGAGAGTAAGAGTTCAATTCTGCTAAGGCTTAGGGCCCAGCTGGCATATGGTCAGCCCACAGATTCGAGTCTCTTGGATGTATACTTACCAACTCCAGCACCAACCAGAGGTTCAAATAAAGGGGGCAGAAGAGGCGTGTGTATAGAAGTCATATCTGTGTCCATCTCTGTCACACCAGGGAGCACAAACTCCAAACTAGGGCCCACGGGCAAGGCACCAACCACCAGTGCTATCTGCCGTGACCATAGGACCTGGGTATCTCTAGAGCCCTCAGGACCACTATTTGGGGTAGTATCTACTTTTGCTATTATTGAGATCCTGCTGAGACATACATAAGCATTACCTCTGGGAAGTCCTCCTGACTCATTTTGAAATCTCTTAGCCATATAAACTCACTTGTCTTTACCTTTTCCCCTTTATTCAAGGTCTTTTTCCCAGTTGCATTGCTCATTGGTGTTTGGTAGTAATCCCTTGGTGCCAGGGAGGCTCATCCCCAGGAGTCATGTCCCACACTGGAGGGAAGGTAATGGTAATACATTTATATGCTTAGTTTGGCTCAGAGTGAGGCGACACTTAAGTAGTAGGGAGGTTCTCAGGAGGTAACTCTTAGGCAACTTACAACACTAGGCTACATTGCAACTTCAAGGGCAAAGGCTCACAAGGCTAGTCATAAATATCAAAGGCCCATCAATGGACACTAGTCATTGCCCCTGTGCTCAAATGATTACTGCTGTTCCATCAGAGAATGTGGCAGAACTCCCCAAGATGGGAATTCAATATTCTTTCAATTGTTGTGTGAATCTCTACCCACTTTGGCAATGCCCCATGAACACTTGAACACATTTATGTACCTTATATGTATGCCCAGGAGAACTTCCTCCCGTGTATCCCCCATCACTGAAACTGCACACCAATGATCCTCCCCTGCCATAGTTGTCACCTTTCTGTGATCAAAACTTCTTCAAAAATGAAACCCAGACTATTGCCAAATACAATTATTAAGAAGGTGAAATAATAATGACAGGTTTAAACATAAGAAATAAAACACACAATAATTTAGAAAAACTGAAATTAAAGAAAAATTGGGATATTAAAAAAAAATAATGGAGAGTATTTTTAAAAATTATTTTTGATGTTTTACCTTTCATCACTGTCATTCTGTCATCCTGTATGTACAGTGAAACTTTCTTCCATTTCTTCCCCAGTGTCTTACTGTTATTTTCATTTTTGTCTTTAAAGAAGTTTTAGGTCACAGTAAAGTAACATATAGAATATAAGGGACTCCTATGACCCGACCCGCGGATCAGTCGAACCAAGACCTGAGGGAGGGAGTGGGAATGAAAAAGGGACAAGAGACACAAAGAATGGAGGCAAGACAGGATTCTGATCAAGTCTCATTTATTGAGGGTCAGTCAGGGGTTCTTATAGCCAGGGATGAATGAAGTGGTACATACTGACAACACATGTGTCAGTAAATGATTGGTTAACTAGATTTTGATTCTCGTGCCACACGCACGTGCAGATGGTTATTTGGCAATGTCCGGGGAAAGACTTTTGTGCTCTTTAGGGAATGCCTAATTGGAGCCCCGGGGAGTGGCGTAAGAATAGAAACTTAATTGAAACTTAACCTTATCTAAAAATAGCTCTTAGCAACAAGATGGCCAATACAGCACCTGTGCCAGAGGCAGCTTCCCACAGGTCCCCCATTTCTTTAATATTTTTAGCAGAAAAGGAAGACTGACAAGACAGCCCATTCTGCGGGGACTGTGCCTGTCTTATGTCAGGGCTGGCAAACAGATGACCGCATTAAACCTTACCCCTCATTGAGAATTGTGACAGCGAAAGGCCACGTCCCTGTCTTAGGCGGTTGCTATCGTGAGAATGCCTTGCCCAGTTGCCCGTCATTGACTAACCAGTCCAGCACCTCAGAAGATATGAGATATTCATGGTCTGGGATCAGGCCTACTGGCTGGATCCATTTGCAAGTAGTGGTTAGACCCCTCGTCGTAGTCAGCCATGTCCAGTCTATGATAATGGACCTGGATGGGCTGTATTTTTATGGCATTCAGTTGTTGCTTTAAAAAGGCCATAATCTTGTTAAAGAGAATAGGTCCTAGTGATAGAAGTATTAGTAAGCCAAGCAGAGGTCCCAAGAGGGGGAGTATGTAGGGTAACAGTCCATTCAACCCATTCCACAAGGGGCTGTCGCCATAGAAGCACTTGATGGCGCTCTGCAGGGCGGGCAGCAGCCGCTCCTGCATTTCGCGGCTGCACAGCACGTAGTCAGGGGCCATGCAGGTCTGGCTGGCGTATAACAGAAGGGCTCCCACCATGGTGATGAAGGTGCATAGAAGGATTCCAGGGGGGCCGCACAGCTGCATTGGTTTTAGCGTTGGTTACTCTCCTGCAAGTAAACATTATTCATCTCAGGGAGAGTCCTCTACCCTGGATAGATTGTTATTATCCATTTGTTTAACCAATCATTCTGGCAGCCACCTGGCTGCATCTAATTCTTTTGAATAGACACAAACCGATCCTCTGCCCCATATTAGGACAGGATTGGGTCCATGCCAAGTATTATCCATTGGGTCTTTCCACAGAACTGTGGCATGTTTAGTGCCGGGGTTAGAGTGCCAGAAGCGCTCAGCTGCAGAGTGTCACTTTTGGTCTAAGCTTATGACCCTTGCAGTTTTTAGCAAAGTGGCCCTCTTCACCACAGGTGAAGCATTTCCCTTTATTTTGCTGGGCCAGATACTGTTTAACTGTAAACCCTTGTAGAACTGCTGCCATTGCTAGACTCTGTTGATATGCAGCTCCTATGTCCGAGCACAATCTAATATAGCCAAACAAATCTGTCTTTTTTCTATACAGGCGGATTGCGGCCTGGCAAGCGGCATTTGCATTTTCATAAGCTAATTGTTTTACAAATTCATTGCCTGCCTCTGCATTTCCAAATATCCTCCCCGCGGCAGTTATGAGCCAATGTATGAAGTCTGCAAAAGTCTCATCCGGTCCTTGTTTTATGCTAGTGAGGGAGGAACTAAGATCTCCTTTGGTAGGTAATTTTCTCCAGGCTCTAGTGCCTGCAGCTTGAATTTGTGCAAATAAGCCTGCATCATATTGCATTTGGGTTTCGTTGGAAGCATAATTTCCTTCTCCTATTAGCATATCTAGGATCCACCCATTGCCCGCTTGCGCATTGCGCCTGGCAGTATCTTTGCAAAGCTCAACATACTCTGATTTCCATAACAAATAATCCCCTCCCAACAAAGTAGCATGGGCAATAGTGTGCTAATCAATGGGGGTGAGCCAATTTTCAGCAATGGATTCTACAATAGCTAGGGTGTAGGGAGCAGCGGCTCCGTATTGGGCGACTGCGGTTTTAATTTCCTTAATGAGTTTAAAGTCAAAGCCACTATGGTGTCTCCAGGCCTGATTCTGGTCATCTGTGGTTTCAGTTACAGGAAAAACCTCGGGTTCACTTAAGGTAGTTAAAGGATTAGAAGCCTGGGGGTTCCTTAACGCCGCTCCTCGTGCGGGTGGCTTGGCACGGTGCTCTATATTTTTAGTTTCACTTTTTGCTTTTCCTGTTTTCAGCTTTTCTAATTGGGATATAAGTTATTGGTGCTCTTCCTCTAACTGGATTTGTTCTTTTAGTTTCTCTATTTTTTCTAATAACTCCTTCCTTGGGTCGACTACCGGCATAACTATAGGTGGGGCTGCGGGATAGGGAACGTATGGCGGAGGTCGAGACTTTACCATCTCCTCCTCAGATTCACCCGATTCTATATTAGAAGATTCATCATCAGTTTCCACCTTTACTCCTTGTGTCTTTAATGCCTCTTGGAGACCCTCTACAAATATCTCATGCTGGCTCATTTCTTGCCCCATGATCGCCAATCACTTACTGAGGCCTCGACCGTGAGGCAGGTTCCCTCGCGGCGTCCTCCTGATTCTCTCTTCTTGCGTTCTCTTTTCTTGTGAACTGGCCAGTTCCTCGATCGGCGTTCTTCACTTGATCCCTCGTACTCAGGTCCCTGTTTGGGCGCCACTTGACCCGACCCGTGGATCAGTCGAACCGAGACCTGAGGGAGGGAGTGGGAATGAAAAAGGGACAAGAGACACAAAGAATGGAGGCAAGACAGGATTCTGATTTATCTCATTTATTGAGGGTCAGTCAGTGGTTCTTATAGCCAGGGATGAATGAAGTGGTACATACTGACAACACATGTGTCAGTAAATGATTGGTTAACTAGATTTTGATTCTCGTGCCACACACATGTGCAGATGGTTATTTGGCAATGTCCGGGGAAAGGCTTTTGTGCTCTTTAGGGAATGCCTAATTGGAGCCCCTGGGAGTGGTGTAAGAATAGAAACTTAATTGAAACTTAACCTGGTTAGTATCTAAAAATAGCTCTTAGCAACAAGATGGCCAATACAGCACCTGTGCCAGAGGCAGCTTCCCACACTCCCATATACCCCAAATCCTCTCCTCTTTTACCCCTCTTGTATCAATATTTTTTTTACATCTGAATGGTACATTTGCCACAACTGGTGTACAAATATTGATATATAGCTACCAATCATGGCCAATGGTTCACATTATGGTCTACACTTTAGACCATATACTTTTACAAAATTTTTGATTGAATTTCACATATCCTGTATCCATCATTTCAAGATCATGTAAAAAAGTTCTACAGCCCTCTAAATACTCCCTATTCAATCTATTTTATTCCTCCCTCCCTCCTACCCTCAGGGCCCATAGGGACCACCAGGCTTCACTCCTTAAATGACAAGATTCATGGATATTGGCTACAATGCTGAAGGCTTGATATGCTAGTGTGTCCTCCCATATTAGGAACTGCTCATGCTCTCAAGAGACAACCAATCCTCTGAGAATATATCAGACCTCCTCAGGTGAGAATCCAACTCCTTTCCACTCATTATGTGTGTCTCCACCATCATAACTATGGCAAAATAATTACTTGCATATTGTCTAGAAGATGGCCCCAGGGGTTCCCTGTCCCAGATGCACTCCTTCCAACACTCTAAACCAGTAACCCTTCCTTGTCATATTGCCAAGAGAGCTTTCTCAACATTGTAGTTTCAACCTCATACCCACTAATTCCCAGTGTTCACCTGTTCCTTCTCCCAGCCCTCCCTCCAGTTCCATGGGCCATCCAAACCATCCTCCCCACCCTACCCCCCATCAAGCTTGCACCACCCAACCCATTATATCCCTACACCCCTGTCATATCTCTTCACTGCATGACTACTCACTTCTACCTTATCATAGATTTCACCCATGATTATTGACTTTTTGATTTCTGCAGCAAAGGCTATTGGGATTTTTATTGGGATTGTATTGAGTCTGTAAATTAGTTTGAGTAGAATGGACATTTCAATGATATTTAATCTTCCAATCCATGAATATAGAATGCACTTCCATTTATTTAATTCTTCTTTAGCTTCTTTTATCAATGTTTTCTGAATACAGGTCCTCTATGTCCTTGGTTAAGTTTATTCCTAAATATTTTATTATTTTCATTGCTATTATAAAGGAAACTTTTTTCTGAGTTCCTCCTCTGAATATATATCAGTAATGAATAGAAACACTATTGATTTTTGTGTATTAATCATGTATTCCTCCACTTTGCTGAACTTGTCTATTAATTCTAGTAGCTTTGTTGTGGATTTTTCAGGATTTTCTAGACATAGGATCATGTCATTAGCAAATAGTGACCCTATTTGGGTGGCTTTTACATCTTTGTCTAGCCTGATTGCTCTAGCTTGAACTTCTGGCACAATCGAATAATAAAGGTGACAATGGGCATCCTTGTCTTGTTCCTGATCTCAGTGCGGAAGTTTTTACTCTTTCACCATTGAGTAATATGTTAAATGCAGGTTTCTCACATATGCACAGTACCATATTGAGAAAACTTCCTTCTATTCCTATTTTTGGATGTTTTTGCTAAGAAAGGGTGCTATATTTTCTCAAGTGCCTTTTCTGTATCAATTGAGAGGATCATGTGTTTTTTTTCACATTTAAAAAAATTATTGAAGTATATCACTCATATATGAACATATATAAACAATAAGTGTATAGTAATAGCTGTGAACTCACAAAACAAACATATATAACATCATACAGGGCTCTCATACCTCATCCTTCCACCAATACCTTTCTTTGCTGCTAAACATTTTTAAATAATGACTAAAGAATATCCTCAAAATATTATTACTAACCAAAGTATTTTCTGCCAACCCACCCTATTATTAGTATTTTTATATCATTTATATATGAACATATATAAACAATAAGTATATAGTAAAAGGTGTGAAGTTACAAAGCAAACATGCAAAACTCATGCAGGGGTCCCATATATCAACTCTACACCAACACCTTGCATTTCTGTGAGATATTTGTTACAAATTATGAAAGACTGTTGTCAAAATCTTACTACTAATTATAATCCTTATATTACATTTGGTATATTTTTCCCCCAATCCACCTTATTATTTTTAAAATATATTTTTATGACAGAAGTTATAAACTTACAAAACAATCATGCACATGTGCAGCGTTCCCAAACAACACTTGTCCATCAACAAGCCACACCGTGGTGTAACTTTTGTTACAGATTATGAGATAATATCATCTGATTATTACCAGATCCATAGTGTACATTTGGCACACGTTTTCGATACTCCCCCATTATCAACACAGTACATCTTTGGCATAGATACAAGAATATTACAATATTACTGTTAACCACAGTTCATAGGTCACTCCAGTTGTATTTTTCCCATGCTTCTCCACATTCCCACCACTGTGCAATAGTGATGTACATTTGTTCTAGTTCACAAAGGACACTCTTGCATCTGTACCATCAACCACAATTCTCATCCACCTCTAAGTTTACTATGCTCTTCAGTCCCTCAATTGTTCTCTAGTATTCTGTCAATTGGCATTTACATCCCTAGACTACCATTTTCAGCCATGTCTCTATTTATAAAGCAGTTGTTACTCACTATAATGTGTTACCATAAACTCTGTACATTTTCACAAATTTATAGTAAAGCTAATTAGAACCTCTACATATATTAAACATCAATAGCCCATCTCAGACCTCCTTTTCCTTTAAGAATCTACCATCTACCAGCAGGACTTGAAGATATTTTCATACATTTTCTTTTATAAACTTTATGGTTCTTCCTTTTATATTTAGGTTTTTGATTCATTTTGAGTTAACTTTTGTATAAGGTGTGAAATAGGGGCCCTCTTTTGGCTATGGATATACAGTTCTCTCAGCATCATTTGATGAATGGACTGTTCTGCCTAAGTTGGGTAGGCTTGACAGGATAGTAAAAATCACTTGACCATACATGTGAGGGTATGTCTCTGAAATATCAGTTCAGTTCCATTGGTCTATATGTCTGCCTTAATGCCAGTACCATGCTGTTTTTACTACTCTAACTAGGTAATATGATTTAAAGTCTGGAGATGAAGTTTCGCTTTTCTTTTTTAAATATTTCTGACTATTCAGGAGCCCAAATAAATTTGCTAATTTTGTTTTCCATTATTTGAAAAATGCTGATGGAATTTTTATTAAGATTGCATTGGATCTGTATATCAATCTGAGTAGAATTGACATCTTAAAGATATTTAACCTTCTATTCTGTGAGCATGGAATGTTCTTCCAATTATTTAGGCCTTTTAAAAATTTTTTCAACAATGAATTGTAATTTTCTGAATACAAGTGCTTAACATTTTAGTTAAGTTTACTTCGCATATTTGTGTTTTATCTGTCATATTTTATTTTCACCACTCTTTTGACACTGTTAGTGTTAGATTTTATTGATATAATCTTCATTTCTAAGCTCTCTTCCAGGCCTCTCTCTCCTGTCTTCTTTTCACCCTTTAGTATTTCCTGCAAAGCTGGTTTCTTGACTACAAATTTTGTCATTTTCTGTTTATCTGTGAATGTTATAAACTCATCCTCATTTTTGAAAGACTATCTTACCAGATATAAGATTCTTGGCTGGAAGTATTTCTGTTGCAGTATCTTAAATATATCATACCACTCTCTTCTTGCCTCCATGGTTTCTGGAGAGAAATCAGCACTTAATATTACCTGGTATCCTTTATATGTTATGCATTGCTTTTCTCTTGCTGCTCTCAGAATTCTCTCTTTGTCGTTGTGTTCTAAGTTCTATAGTATATTCCTGGTTTTGAACTTGATATTAATTAAATGATGGTAATATTTAATATTTGACTTTTTAAACTTAATGTGAGTGTCTTAGATTGCCAGAGCTTCTATTATAAATACCACAAAATAGGTTGACTTAAACAAGGAGAATTGATTGGTTCATGACTTTAGAGGTCAAAAATCACAAAATGAGGCATAGGCAAGGCCTTGCTTTCTCAGTGCCTGTGGCGTTCTGGTACTGGCTTGTCAGAATCCTTGGACTTCCTTGACTGATATGTCTGTCTCTGTCATATATTAATGTCTATGTTCTTCTGTGGCTTTCTCTGATTTCTGGTTTCTATGTCTCCTGTCTTCTTCAAGCTTCTACACCTCGTCTTCTTTAAGTTTCTGGTTTCTTCTGGCTGACTGCATCCAAATTTCCTCTCTTCCTAAATCCTCTAGTAATATGGTGTTCTGCTAAGGAAGAGGAAGAAACTTTAAATGCTATGCAAAGGCAGCTTTTTTCACTCAAATGAGTTTCATGTTACATAAAATGATTATAAAAATTGAGCAATCACAAAAGAAAGTAATCAATTAAAGACATAGGAAAGAATGAAAATATATACAACCCCTCACCAAATCAGGGGAAAACTCAATATCTGTTCTTTCACATAGTTGGGGTACCCCTTTGCAGCCAGAGTCTTGACTGGAAAAACAGTCCCAGACAGAGCATCCCCTCCTGGGTGAGACTCCAACTGGCAGTTTGAACACCATCCCTTTTAAGGAGTTCTGAACTTCAGAACTCTTAATGAATCTTGGAACTCATGATAAATGACCTCATCAAAAATAACCATATGTATCTGGGGGGACAGTGGCCAGCCTTCCACAGGAGAGATGCGGTGTCTCAAGAGATCTTTGTTCTATTCTATTCATGGTACACTGAACAGGAACATAAAGGTTTCCAGCTTTTAGCTTTTCAGGGGATATAAACAGGACATGCAAATGCCATGTCTGGTAACCTGTTCCTTTTAACCATTTGTTTTGTGGTTAGTAGGTGAGGGGGTTACCTGCACAGAGTGTTACAACATTCCAAAGGGCAATGTACAAGTTAATCATTCATATTTGTAAGCTAAAACAGAGACACTAATGATTAGAAAGCTTATGAATTCACAATTCTTAAAAATTTTCTTATACTACATCATATGGATTAAGACCTATCTTGATAAAAGTTGTCTACATCTTGACTAATAATAACATCTTCTAAAGGTCTTAATTATAAATGGGTTCACATATACAAGAATGTAGATAAAAATGAAGAACATTTCTTTTGTTGGGGTACATGATTCAATATACCACAATATGTGAGATTCATCTACATTTTTGTATATAGCTGTATACACTATTATTTTATAGTATTGCATTGCAGGAATATACCATCGTTTATTTCACTATTCTACTAGAAATGGACATTTGGATTATTGTCCATGCATGTATTTTTGTTGTTGACTTCTTTTGCTGTTGGTTGTTGCACATGCATGCATTTCCAGTGTCATGGGTGTATGTATCCTCATACTCCTTATAAAAGGAAAAACTTTGCTAAAGATGCCTATTAATCTCATTCCACCAGCAGTGAATGGAAGGTCATACCACTCAATATCTTTAGCAACACTTTAGCAACACGTTAGCAACACTTGGTTTAAATTCTGGTACTGTATGATAGTGTCTTATTGCAGTTTTATCAATTACCAGATCACTAATGAAGTTGGACCACTTTTCATAAGTTTATTGGTCATTTGAATAGTCTATTTTGTGAAGTTCCTATTGAATTTTCATGCTCATTTTCCTTATGGGTAGTCTTTTATTTCATTTCATTTATTTCAGATTTGCAGGTGTTTTTATTCCTTCTGGTTACCAATTCTTTGTAGATTATAAATATTACTAATATTTTCTCCCTTTTTGGTGGCTTTTTTTATCAATTAAGTAGTGGATTTTTTAGGAACAGAAGTTACATTGTTTACTAAAGGGCATTTTTATCAGTTTTTCCTCTATGGTTTTTTGTAGTTGTTGTTTTTCTATATAAAGAAATATTTTTCCTATGATGAAGTCATGAATATATTCTTTTATATTATCTTCCAGAAGTTTCATTGTTTAATCTTTAACTTTAGATTAACAACACATCTAGCTTTGATATTTATGTATGATGTTTCATAGGAGTTAATTTTCTTTATTTTTTCATATGGTGTAGCAGTTTGATATTATTGATGAATTCCAAAAAGAAATATTGGACTATGCTTGTAAACTGATCTTTTCCTCTGGGCATATTAGATTATGTTGGATTCAGAGGTTTACTTGATTAAGTAATTATTTAAACCTCTTGTGCCAGTAGGGCGTTGAGTCCCCACCCTTTGGTGGGTGGGAACTCACCGGTAAAAGGCCTGGCAAAGGACAGCGTTGAAGGACTTTTAATGTTGGCGTTTTGATGTTGGAGTTTGATGCTGAAGCTGAAGTCCCAGGGAGAGAGACAGAGCCATTTGCCTAATAGTCTACAACTGACCTTGTGAAGAAAACAGAAGAGCTGAAACCAGAGGAACCCAGGAAGCCTGAAACCTCACAGACGTTGGCAGTCATCTTGCTCCAACACATGAAAATAGACTGGTGAGAGAAGTAACTTATGCTTTATGACCTGGTATCTGTAAGCTCCTACCTCAAATAAATACCCTTTATAAAAAACCAATTTCTGGTATTTTGCATCTGCAACATGGCTGACTAATACATATGGAAAGCTGATTTTCCAAGTATATTTGTTGATAAGACTGCTAATTTTGCATTGCTCTCAGTGTTAAGAGACTATTATCATATATTCAAATATATACTCTCTTGTTTCTGGACTCTCTATTTCATTCTCTTTGACTATTTGTCTATTCTTCAGTGTGTTTTGATTTAGTTATTGTAATCACTTGACTTTTTCCTATTGTAAATGGCATTTTAAAAATTATACTTCCTTACTGTTTGTTGCTTGAGTATAAAAATAACACTTATTTTATTATTATTATTGGCCTTGTATCTAGTAACTTACTAAACTTACTTGTCAAGTCTGATAATTTATCTATTGATACCTATGGATTTTCTCATACATGATCTTATATTCTGCCAATAATGATATTTTTATTTCTGTATTTCCATCTTTAGAAATTTATTGTTTTTCCATTGTATTTACTAGGATTTTCAGTACTATACTGAGTACAAGGCTTAATGATGGGATTTCTTGTCACTGGACATTGCATCATTATGTAAGATGGTTGTTTTAGATTTTTGTTACATTTTATCAGATCAAGGCAGTATCCTTATAAAGCTAGGATGCTATAAGTTTGTTTTCATAGTGATTGTGAGTTAATTTATAGCAATTATTTTCATTTGTTAAGATAACTATAGAAACTATCATATTATATGATAAATTACATTAATTTTTGAATCAGTCAAATGAACAGAATAAATTCAAATATATATCCAATATATGGCTGTAATATATGACTTCATTTATTAACATTTGTTTATTAACATTTTCTTTAGTTTATATTTGTGACATTGGCTATAATTTTCTGCTTTGCTAAAATCCTTATTAGGTTTTTTATATAAAGGCTGTCTCATAAAATGAGTTTGTAATTATTTCTATTTTTTAAATTTTCCTGAAAAATTTGTGTAATATTGCCATTATTTCTGTCCTAATTCATTTTCAGTGAATTGGTAGAATTCATTGTCAGTGCCTATAGGACAATTCCAGTTTTTCATTTCTTTTTGGGTCTGCTTTGGAAGTTATATTTTTATACCGATTTAATCATTTCACCTAATATTTCAAATTATTTTGCAAAATTTTTCCCATACTATGCCCTTATTGTCTTTTAACTGCTTATAAACTGTTATCAATGACTTCTTTTTTATTCCTGGCTTTGAGTCTTATATTTTGTCATTAGTCTTACTGAATTTATGGATTTATAATGTTTTCTTTTTCAATTTTTGACTGCAGATCATCTATGTTGCATATATTTGCATTTTACTTTATTAATTTCTAGTCTCATCTTCATTATTTCCTTCTTACACCTTACTAAGGTTTATTTGTTGTTTTATTTCTCACTTCTACAGATAGTTGCATAGTTCATTGATTTTCAGTTGTTCTTCTTTTTAAATATATGGTTGAAGTGATACACTTACTTTTAACTATGAATTTAGCTGTATCACCATGTTGTGATATTTTTTCATTAAAAATATTTTCTAAATCAACCTCAGATTACTTTTATGATCATGGTTAATTTTAGAAGTGTATCGCTTAATTTGCAAACATAGTATTTTCCAGTTAACATTTAGTTATTGCTTTTTAGCTTAATTGCACCATAATCAGAGAATATACTCTGTATGAATTGAATGCTTTGCCATTTGTTGAGACTTAATTATGATGCAATATGTGGTTAAACTGCAGCAAATGTTTTCATGTGTGGTTGAAAATTATGAATTCTAAATTTGTTGATTGCAGGAGCCAATATATGCCAATTTCTTTAGCTTTCTAATTGATAATCAAATTGTATGATAGTTTTGAATTTAATTTTATTATTTGTTTTTGGAGTATATCAGACATTTTTACACTATCCAATTGTCCCTGTTCCTTTATTTTATATTTTTAATTCATTTATTTGTACATGTTGTCCATAACTTGTATTTTCTTTTAACTTCTCTTCCAGTTTACTAATTCTCTCTTCAGCTATGTTAACACTGATATAAAACCCAACCACTGAGTTTTTAATTTTTGTTATTGTACTTTTCAGTTTTAGAGATTTTTAAAAAAAATTGTTTAGATGTCCATTTTCTGCATACATTTTAATGTTGTCTTTTATTTATTGAAATATTTCAACCATAGATATTTAAAATTTCAATCTTATAGTTCCATTATAAGGAGGATGGAATCTTTCATTCTCTTTTTGTATTTTCTGTTAATTGTGCTGCTTTTATTTAGTCTCTTCATGTTGTCTTTCTTTTAGTGTGCCTGATTATTTGGGATTGCATGTAGACCTTCCATTTGTAAAATTATTCAAGAAATAATTTGAGGCTTAGGATGTTATAAACTTACTCTAAAGTGTGTATTTCTTTGCTTCTTGTAAGCACTTAGTTACACAAGCATTTCTGGATCTCCTCAATATAGTTTCAGAAACTGAGATTATTCAATGCTAAGCTTAAATCCCTTAGAAATTCTTTCTAATTCCATGGCATCATTACTCCAATGATATATCCTATTAGGGTCAAACTCACACCCAAGAAATTCACTAGTATTCTCCTAACTTTGGAGGGACCCAGACTTCAATGCCTGTGTTCTTAGTTCATTGAGGCTTCAAAAATTCATTTTAGTCTCTTACTTTCTCAGTTGCCCTCTTTTCCTTAAGGAAAAAAAGTGTCCACAAATATAGCTTTATCTTACCAATTCTCTTTCTTCCCCAAATCCCAACATGTAATTCTTTGCTGTCATATTAACTCTATGATGTTCTCAAGTGTTTTTCTTCTTATATATTTTATGTTTTAAAATTTTTACTTAGAGGAAGGACTTGTCGATATTATTGAATCCTGGATACAAAGAACAGATGTTGTACAATTCACTTACATATCTATTTATTTATTTTCTGTCTTTCCCATTAAACTATAATATCCATGAGTACAGAAAGTGCCTCAATTTTTTTCATCACTATAATATTGGGGAATAGCTCCATTCATTTGAAGTGGTATTCAGTAAGTATTTTGAATGGGTAAATCACAAATACATGGCAACAATTATACATCAAAAGAGTAGACACTTTTTCAGATAACTATACTTTGCCCTTGTATTTTGAATCTGAATTGAATTAATAACCTAACTGATATATGCAAATTCAAGTATAATATAAAAACGGAATGTCTAGGTTTATATTTCTGATAACCCATTTTGAGCAAATCATTTAATCTTTTAAGCTGCCAGTTTGCTCATCAGTAATAATACCCATTTTACAGATTACTATGTGAATGATAAAGGAAAATTCATGCAAACATCTCAAATGATAACTGAAATCATTCATATTTATAAATATCATTGCCCCTTTCATTTGTTTATTTTAATGCAACCCATTTTATAGTCCAGAGTCTATTCCAAAGGCCTGTCAGTTTCTTATTCATTTCTATGCTCTTAAACCTCCTAAATCCCAGCTTTCCTCATGTCAGCACTCTGCCCATCAGAGGCAACCATTACAAGTCAACCGTAATTGTTCCCAAGACTTTGAAGCCTTACCCAGCTAATCTCTAAAGGAAGACTGCCAAAGGCCTCTACCCTTCATACATCACAGCAAATTCTCTCTGGCTGTGAATGGTTGCCATTTCCTCTTCTTTCCTAAACCTGGGGATTTATTCAAACATAATTTTATTCAATGCCAGAACCTTCAGTTTTGGAGTAATTACTCTAATGAATCAAAAAATGTGATGTGGCATCCTTAGTCATACCACAGGATATTTATCTTCACAGGAATATTTGCACTTTGGAAGAGAAAGTCTAGAAAGAAAATCAAGGAAACTGTAATGGCAGCATTTCCAGGGATAAGACCTTGGAGTGATTATTTGGGATCACTTTCAAGGGCAATCACTGAAGCTGGGTGATAATCCATTCATTTTATAAAAGACAATAATCTCACAAATAATGAAGTCACCTGACAGTTAATTTTTTTAAATGCAATGAAACTAAGTTTCCACAAAATAAGCTAAAGGATTATTTTCCATGTTTCTTCACATTATGAACCCTTGAAGAGTTAAAAGAAATACCCCAATGTGCAGGCTTTTACCTCAGACCAGTTAAATCAGAATCCCTGAGGGTGGAATCCCCATATTTCCATTTTGAAAACTTGCTTCTTAAACTTTAATGTGCAATTAATTACCTTCAGGTTTAGTTTTAACCTGAAGGTTCAGATTCTGTAGGTTTGAGATGGTATTTTCATTTTACACTGAGTAACAAGGGAACTATAGAGTGGTTCTGAAACTTGACTGCACATTGGAATTCCTCTGGGAAATACAGAAAATTTTTTAAAAAAAGACACCTGGCAACTAAAGAGAACATGTAATCATCACCCAGGATGGGACCTAGTAAGGGAGGAGAAAAGGCTCAATGGGATATTATTGGGACATATGAAAAACTGAATAAAATGTAAGCTCTATATCGATGTTCTTATCTTGCTGATAATTGCATTTAAGGTGGATGCATAAGTGAATATCCTTTTTCTTGGGAAATGTACATGGCACTATTAAGAGTTCAAGCAGGATGATGTATATAATGTATACTCAAGTGTTCAGAAAACCGACTGATAAATATATAGATAGATAAATAGATGGATAAATGGATAGAATGATATGGCAAATGTGGCTGAATGTTAAAACCTGGGCACGGGGGCAATGGGTATGTTAGACTTTTTTGTATGGGGTTTGTATTATTTTTGTAACTGTTCTGTAAGTTTGGAAGAATTTCAAAATATAAAGTTAAAAAGAAACCTGTATTCCACCCCCAGAGAATAATCGTGATTTACACTAATAATGCTAATTTTTACCTTGCCACTGTTGCTGATTGTTTATCTACTGATGGTTGCAGTACACTAGGGTTTGATCAGAAGTCAGGTTTGCAGCCTTTTCTGAGTTGGAGGAGTATTTCACTAACAACCTCTCACACATCTGTGGGTATCTGTGGGCATGAGAACAACAAAGATGCTTTGACAAAGAGTCAAATCAAACTTTTTCCCTCCATTTGACTTCAAATCGGTTTTCTGGGATCAGGGAAGAGAAAATAAGCCCTGCCAAGTTTAACTGAAATGGAAGAGATGAAGGGTTGGAGGATGTGTTTTGCCAAGTTGAGGCCTGAGCTTCAGCATTTCAAATGGAATTTAAACCCTTGGGGATTAGAGTTCATTTACTTTTGGCAGAACAGCACTTCCTATTTCTTAGAAAAAGGCCCCAGTATGCTTCTTTAACGTCAAAGGCTGTTACAAAACAGCACTTGATGAATTGAGTGCAAGTGAATGAGAAACACATGGATTAAGTTTCCATTAACATCCACATGGGTTTAATAATTAAGGGAAAATGCTTGACAAAAAACAATGATTTACTGAGTTTTGCCAAATTGAACTTTTATAAAAAAATGCTGAAAGACACTCATTCTGAACCTAATATAATAATCTCTCCCTGAGATTATTCATCCTTAGCCAAATCAGGCTCATAATTTCAGACCTGAGCTATAAAATCGTCCTATCAAAAACCACCAACCCTCACAAAGGTTTTGGAAATTGCAGAGAGATGACTCATCTTCTGATCATTGACCTGCCTTAAGGAATTTGTTATTTTGTTCATATAAGTTAACTGATAGCTTTTGATTTTATTATGGATTTGGATTCTTTTTTTCATTAGCCAGATTTTAATAGCACAGTCTCACCCATATGAAATCGAAATCAAAATTTCCTCCACAATTATGTGATTGTAGGACTGCCATTACTGTAGAAGTCAGTTAAACCTGTTCAGATGCTATCTGCTGGCAGCCAAGTAAAAGTAAATTACTTAAAACACTACTTTATTTCCCTTATAACTGCAAACAAGAAGGTAAGATCAGATTCGTATTTTCCACCCCTAAGTACTTTGGACTATTCAAGTAATAACATTTTCTATTTTGTACTCCAGGAGAAAAAGAGAGGAAAAGGAAAAGGACAGATAATGAAACAGCTGCAATTATTATCAATTAATAGAAGAGTGGGGAAGACTTAGCTTTGAGAGGTACTATTTTATCCCATTTCTGTATTCAACAATGCCAGAGAAAGAGCAAACATTATGACCATTGATAAGTAGTCTCACTACTATTTCTGTTATACTGATGAATTTCTAGACAGATTTCTACACTATGTAAAAAGTTCCACCTTGGGATACTCTAAGCAACTCAAAATGAATTCATCCTAAATTGTCTCATCTTCTATGCCCTCCTTAACAAAAGCCTATTGGAAAGGAGAAGACATCATCACAAGCTGTGAGGCCAGCATACCCGCAAGGAACCCCAAGGATAACCACCAGAATATTACAGACTTTGGAGTGAAGGCATCACCTTGCTGACGCCTCGACTTTGGATTTCTCTAATTTCAAAAAAAAAAAAAGAAAAGAAAAGAACATGAGAGGGATAAAAAGAAAAAAGAAAAAAAAAGACAGAAAGAAAATAACCCCTAACGAATTGCCCCTCTCCCCTGTACTGGACACCATAGAGACTGATTTCCTCCTGATGAGGAGGGAGGTGGGGCTGTCCAGCTTCACCAGTATGCAGAACAGAGGGAGATCAAACCATTTGTGTTTTAGATTGCTAACTGTTGCCAATGCAACATACCAGAAATGGGTTGGCTTATACAATAGGGATTTATTAGGATAGACGCTTACAATTCCAAGGCCATAAAAGTGTCCAAATCCAGGCATCATCAAGAGATGCTGTCTTACCAAGTTACAGCTGTGGGCAATCAGGCACATGGTGGCGTCATCTCGAGAGGCTTTCTCTCAGAGCTCAGCTGTGGGCAATCAAGCATATGGCTCGATGCTCCCCTCTCCTCCTTGCTTCAGCTTCAGCTTCAGCTGCTCCACTGATTCGAGCCTCCAGCCATTCTCTCAGCCTCTCAGTTTCTGTCTTTCTGTACCTGCAGGCAAACCTGGTGTCCTCTCTCACATGGCAGTGTAAAATGGTGGCTCCCTTTCTCTGCCCTTTCTTCCATTTATGTAGGACCCCAGTAAAAGGATTATGACCCACCCTGGATCATGCATTCTAATCAAAGGCCCTTAACAGAAGCAATCTAATCAAAAGATCCCTTAACTGAATCTAAACAAAAAGTCCTACATACAATAGGCTTACATACACAGGAATGGTTTAACTTAAAAACATAATTTTCTGGGTTCCACTAAACACTCAAATCAGGGCAGCTTGTCAGAGCAAAGGGGCCCTTTGACACTACTGGAAGGTGAACGATGGTGTCTTGAGAGGTAGTTTCCTTGAGAGGCCCATACGAAGAATAACCAAGATTTCCAGCCAGCAAACAATGCAGAAATGAGGACTGCAGTCAAGAACCCTGTCTGTCAGTTTTCTTAGAAGCAAACCTTCAAGCCTTATATGATGCAGCCCCAACAAACACCTTGACAGCAACCTCAAGAGGAAATTTCAGTCAGGACTACCCAGCTAAGAGATACTCAAGTTCCTGATCTAGAGAAAGTAAGATAATTAATATTTATTGTTTTAAGCTATTGCTTTTTGTTATGCAGCAATAGATAACTATACAAACTGAAAATTCAAGCATTATTCTTAAGATCTCCCTTACCACTCCCCCCACCTCCCACATCCATTTAGGTACCAAATCCTAAAATTTGGCTCTTAAATATCTTTGAATCTATCCACATTTCTCTATTCACGTCCTTGTGCCTTAATTTAGATCTTTAAAAATCTTTTGACTGTATTACTTCCATAGACTCCTAGTGAGTCTATTTATTGCCTTCCAATTTATCCCCTTTGCTATAACTGGAGTCCTTATTTTTTTAGTGTATGATTTAGTAACTATTCTAAGATATACCTAACTGAAATGTAAAAGGTTGTAAAATAAAAATAATGCTTCACACTCCCAGCTTTAGACACCTTTCCCAGTGGCACTGAAGGTCAAAAGTAGTAGCACAACATTGTAAATGAAAAGTTACTGAATTGTATACACAAAATAGTTAAAATGAGAAACTTTATGCTATCCATATGTTATCACAATAAAATTTTTAAAAAGAAGAAGAAATCACTATTATAATTTTGGTGATTTTCCTACGATTTATTTTCTATTCATTTTAAAGATTGCATAAATGAAAGTGAATTATACCCTTTTCCCTACAGAAAATGTTTTTATTTTATTTTCAAAGATTTTCTCCCAGGTACAAATATGTATATACATATGTATCTATATGTTAAGAATGAATTTTCAATGTTTTGTAGAAATGGAACATATTGCACTTATTGCCAATCTTGTCAGTTTTTTTTTTAACTAACCAGGTCTTAGAAATTATTCCCTATCATTTTTTATTTTTCATTACTTTACCATATTCTATTTTGTAAATATACCAAAATTTAAGAGTTTTTTACTTTTTTTCCCAAGAAATTGCTGAATAAATATTTATTGAATGAAAACATTAGTGAAATGGTCTTTTTGACCATCCAGGATGTTACCAAAGTTTAGTTATTATAGACAGTTCTACAATAAATATTCTTGTACATAAATCCTTCTGCATGTATTTCAGCGTATTTGTAACTTAAAATTTTTAAAGTAGAATTCCTTGGGAAAAGGACAGGAATTTAATATTCTGATAGATATTCCAGATTATTATTGTATAATATTGCACCAATTTGACTTGTACCAAATGTGTATGAGAGAGTATGTTTTCCCATACTTCTACCAATACTTTTCCTACCATTCCTATTTCCTTTGTGAACTATCTGTTCACATATTTTAACCTTCTTTAATTTAGATTTTTGTTTCTAAAAAATTTTACTTAAGACCCATGTATAAATATGTACCTATATATTGTAGATTTTTGTATATAATGATTTTAAAGCATTTTATTAAAAAATCACAGATATATTTTCAATAGGTATTTTACTTGTTATGCTATTTTGTTTAGCAATTATTTTAGCTTCTTTATTTTATTTTTGAGGCTTGTGAGTTTTTAGTCTTGCAGTGAAAAACTTTCCACTGAAATACTTTAAGAAATTTTCATTAATATATTATAGTTGAGTTCATTATCCTTTACATATTTTTCTTCGATTTAACAATAGTTTTCTGAAAGAAGTTAAGATTAAGCTTTTTAAAATAAGTACTTCATTGTGTAAAATTCTCATGTGTACTCATGCCTAGTAGCAGATTCCTGTTGTTTCTATTCCATTGTTCTATTAGTCTTCCCATGCCAGGGACAAATTATTTTTACTATAGCAGCTTTATAATGTGTTTTCATAATATATGTTTCCCCTTTATTACTATTTGTTAATTGCTGGATGTTTTAAATGTTTATTTTTCTACTTGAAATATAGAAGTAATTTCTATAGTTAAAACACAAACAGAAGTTCTATTGATTGAAATCAAATTAAATATCAAACAATATACAAGTAACTAGCATTTTCACATAGTACATTGCTCAACATATTTTAGGTTTCTCTATATGTTCTATGAGCTCATCTGGTAATTATATTAATTTTACTTCATGCTTTGCAAATTTATATCAGATTTATATTTCCATTTCTAGGGCTGGATTATATAATCATGTCCCTCTTTTGATAACATATTCCATGGCAGTTTTTTGCCCATATGATAAAGCACACATTCTTAAGCATGAGATACAAGGATCGCCCTAAATGAGTCCTAGCTTTCTTTCCTTTTTTTTGTCATAATCCCTCAAAAGCACGTTTCTCTTGTCTGAAATGCTCACACCCACAGAAATGAGAATTAATATTAAGAACATGTCTAAATTGTGACCTTATATGGAAAAAGGGTCTCTGCAATTGTGATTAAGTGAAGGATATTGCAATGAAAAAATAACCCTGGATTATCTGGGACCCTAAATCCAATGCCAAGTATCCTTATAAGAGAAAGGCAGAGGGAGATTTGACACAGACAGAAGAAGAGAAGATTAAACAGGAGGAGATGCCCATGTAAAGAAGAGGCAGAGATTTGAGTTATGTAGCCATAAACCAAAGAATGCCTGGTGCTACCTTAATCTGGAAGAGTGGAGGAAGGTTTCTCCTCTAGGGTCTTCAGAGGGAGTATGGTTCTGGTGACATCTTGATTTTGGACTTCTGGCCTCTGTAATGGTGAGAGAATAAATTTTTTGTTGTCTTCATCCTCCAAGTTTATGGTAGTATGTTATGGCAGCCTTAAGAAACTAATATAACAGCTTTTCCTTTTACAGGAAAATGCAAGTGATTTCTAGGTGCCTGTGTTTATTATTTTGAGCCACAAACCATGGATTATGGAACCGAGGTGCTGAGCTGAGGCAAAGGTAGAAAGGAATATAAAAACCTCTTTCTGCCACAACCTTCACAATGAAGGGAAAAAAATTACCATTAGTGATCAGTGTATTTGACTTAAGAGATTTTCAATATGGCAATGAAAATGTCTCTGCGAGGTACTACATTAGGTGTTACATGATGTCCCATTAATACCTTATTAGGATAGAGTTTTTAAGTTTCTCTTGTGAGACTTTACTAAAAGGGAGAAAAAGTGTTAAATTGGAATAATGGTATGTGTGTGTGTGCACGTGTGTGTGTAGAAGGTATTGTTGGGGAAACCAAGAATACTTGGAAGGAAGATTAGACCGCTAAACAAATATTGTTGTCTTTGAAAATTTCTGGATATGGACCATATTCTAACATAGTCTAAGTTAGTAAAAATAACTTCTGTGATCCTTTCCAATATTCTAAATGCATATACCATCACACTCATCACTACCATCATCATCTCCTGGGTTTTTATGGCCACAATAATTTTCAAAGCAATTTTGATTTTCTTAATAATCCTGGAAAGAAAGCAGGGTAGGACAGAAAATTGTACCCACACCTGATGAGTCTAAAAAGAGGTCATTGAACTTGTTCATGATCTCATAGACTGTCTCAGAACTCTGACTTCGGTCAGTTCTCTGAATCTGTTTGAATTTTTAGTAAGGATAACTGTCCATTTCATTTATAGTGCACAGTGAGTTTATGCAAAACACTTTGACATATCATTCACTGCACGTGTTCCAGCCTGTTTCCTCTCCATTCCCTTCAGCACTTCTTTTCCACAACTGTTATCCTGAAACCCCATTTTGATTCATTAATTCCCATATATGATGCAGTCTACCCCATTGTGCACTAGGCCCAACTCAGATGTCATTTCCCCATGAAGTCCTCCATAAAGATCCCATCATCCTTTTAAAATCATTTTACTCCACCCTTTAATTTTTTATACCTCTGTCTAGTTTTTCTCTCTCCTAGGGCATACAAATTTTGATAGCTAGAACCATGTCTTCCTCATCAAATTTCCAACAATAGCGGAAATTTTTGGAGAAAGAGTTTAGCAAGTATTTTATGTGATTTATATAAGACAGATATTTACATTTTAGAAATTGAGACAGAAAAATTACATGAGTATTTCAGGGTAATCTAAGTAGTATAATAGTTGGAATTAGACCATACATCTCCTTATTCTTTTTTTTCCTACAGACTGCTTATCCATGGGTCATAGAAAAACAAGATATATTTCACTGCAAAGGGATAATGACACTATAAGCATTAAGGCTACTGGCAAAATATTTTAATGGCAGACTCTGCTTCATGACAACTGGGACCTTTAAAATCTAGATTTAAAGAGAAAAGGAGAGAGTAAGCACATATAACATGACAAAATAGCGACAGCTCCATGAAAGATGAAAGAAGGGATATTTCTGGAAGATAATCAATTGAGGTCCTGCTCTTCAATTTAAGACCAGTTCTTAATTAGAAATTTTTGTCAGACTTAGCAATGACATGAAGGACAAATATACTTTGTTCAATCAAGAAAGCTCCTGTTGTTCTATTATTGTGTCAGTAAAGTAATTTGTAATAGCAACTTCTTTCTCAGGACAGCTCTTATTACATCAATGCGTGAAGACCAACTGCACTCCCAACACACACACATGCCCACGGGCGCACTGGCTGCAGAGAGGTTAGAACCATCAAGCTAGCCTGATGCAGCAGTTGAGCAGTTCTACAGAGGAGTCTAGGGCCTTCAGAGCAGTGGCAAGAGGGTGAAGGCAAGGGCTGCAGAACCAAACTGCCCCACCACACACAGTTTTCCCTCAGCCAGAGACAAAATTGTTGTGGGAGTTGAAGCAACGAACAAGTTTTTTCTTCTCCAAATATTGACTGAACTAGGCTATTGATAAGGCAGGAAGAAATGGGAAAGATTTAAAAGCAACAACAAAATTGCAATAGGAAGCCTTAGAATGAAACAGTCAGTGAATCACGATTTGCACAGCACTGGCTTAGGGCTGGTTTCATTTACAGGTGATGATTTGTTTGCCATTCAACCACTCCCCACCCCGCAGCTGGGCTGTCACTGAAATTCACAGAGCGTCAGGGCCTTCCATAAGTCAGATCTGGCCTATATACCACATTGGGCTTTTGGCGTGATTGAAATGGTCTTTGAAATGTCTAGTATAAAAAAAATCCTAATATACATAAGGAAATGTGCTTCCCATACATGTGTCTCTGCTTTCTCCTATGCAGACTTTCAGAGCATTCCAGGGAGACTGCAGGCAAGATGTGATGGTCCAATCTCATTAACAAAGATCTAATAGCAAAATGACCAAAAAAAATCTAATTAGTATGGTTACTTCTGGAGCACCAGCCTGGTGGAAATAAACACAGACTTGCATATTGTTTTCTGGCTAGAACCATATTTTTCATATCTTTTAAAAATTAAAAGCGAAAAGGAACCTTCCTTCCATATCGTGTCTTCATCTACATTATGTTTCTGGAGTTGCCCAGACTCTAGGTTTCTTCTCAGTGCTTGAAGGGACTAACCTGAGGAAATCTTTTATCTCAAGGTCTCTCCCATTAAACACCCTACTGGAATCCCTGTGCTGCAGCTGCACACAGAGACCATCTCTAGAGCGGGTCCAGTGGTAGTTTCATGGCACAGGGAGACAGATCCCAACTGCAGGGCACGCTGCGAACCATACACTCCAAACTAAAACCGCAGGGGAAAGTGGTGCTTTGGAATGTAGTTACACAATTGGAATTTGGCCAGAACACCCAGGTGAAATGGCACAGCAGCACCAGCATCCCTCTACAGCATGGCCTGAAGGAGTTTATACATCATTTACAATGTGCATTAGAAGCTTCCGACTGCAGCCTGCGATTGGCCCACGAGAGCCCATGTTAAAGAGACTGGGCTTTGCTTACTTATAAAATTAGAGCTGTCAGTGAACATGAAGGTTTTCCATTTAACTGAAGAGGAAACAGGGACCTTATGAGGTGAAGTGATTTACACAAGTTCTCCCAACCCAGAGGTAGAGGATTTCGGGATAGGTTTCAGGTCTTTGGCTGGTAAATCTCCTCTTGCTGACAGTATTCTTTATCAGTGAGGAAGTTCGACAGCCCTGGGTTTAATGTACACTTTGACTACCTTTGCTTCAATATGTCTGTCACCATAATTCTGAAATGGGGAAAATAATGCCCACCTCATGAGATGGTTTTAAGTGGTAAACTGTTATACTTCTAAGAGAAAACACAAAGGAAAATCTTTATAGTTTTGAGGTAGGCAAAGTTTTCAACACCTGATTTTAGCCAAAAGGTAAAGAAATGATTGGGCAAAGACTCACATAAAGCAGAAACCAGAAAGGAAAGACAATTAATAAATTGTATTTCATCAAAATTAAAAATCTCATAGGAAGTGGGATATGGGTCAACTGATAGAGCATCTACCTACTATATAGGAGGTCCAGCTACCCAGGGCCTCCTGGCCTATGTGGTGAGCTGGTCCACATATAGTGCTGCCATGCACAAGGAGTGCCGTGCCACACAGGGGTTTCCCCCACATAGGGGCGCCCCATGCTCAAGGAGTGTGCCCTGCAAGGAGAGCCACTCTGTGTGAAAAAAGTGCAGCCTGCCCAGGAACAGTGCTGCACATGGAGAGCTGATGCAGCAAGATGACATAACAAAAAAGAGACACAGGTTCCTGGTGCTGACTGACAAGAATACAAGTGGACACAGAAGAACGCACAGCGACATAGCGAATGGACATGGAGAACAGACATGGGGCGGGGAGGGGAGAGAAATAAATAAAAATAAAAATCTTAAAAAAAAATGTTTCAGTGAGAAATTCCTTTCTAACTAAGACACAAAACCCAGAAAACATAAAAGAAAAGGTTAAATTTAAAAAAAAAAACAAAAAACAAAATAAAAAATCTCTGCTCTTCCAAAAACACTGGTAAGAAAATAAAAAAACAATCCACAGGCCACAGAAAATATTCGCTATGTATATAACCGACAAAGGATTTGCATTCATATTTTATAAGTAATTCTTATAACTATGATAAGAAAACAAAGAGCTTGATAAAAATAAATGGCAAAGGACTTGAGGAGACATATCAGAAAAGAAGATATAATTCTGGCATATAGAAAAGATGCTTAACATGAGTGGTCATGAACATATGCAAATTAAAACCACAATGAGATATTAAATATTTTATCCCATTTAGAAAATCTACTAAAATTAAAGTCTTTCAATATGCAACATTGGCAAGCATATGCCTATGACGTTATCAGAATGCTCACAGATTTCCTGTGGGAGTAAAATGTTACAAAAACTTTTGGAAAAGTTTGGCAATGTCTTGTTAAGGTAAATATTTTTCTACCCTATGGCCCAGAAATTTCAATCCTAGGTATTTACCTGAAATAAAAACATCCACAAAATGTCTTGTATATGAAGGTTAATAGTAACTTTATTCATAATAGCCCAAACTAGACACAACCTAAATGTCATTGTTGTGCCAAATCCATGTGTCATAGTTTGTATTCGGTAACAAAAATGAACAAACTATTGATAACCCAACATGAATAATCTAAACATTGGGTTGAGCAAACAAAGACAGTTGCAGCAAATGCTCCCATTTATCAGCTCTAAAATGGGTAAAATGAATATATGGAAATAAATCAAATCTGTGATTTCAGGGGACAAAGTGTGGTAGTTGAGATTGACCTTTAAAGGACATAGAAAATTTCATAGGGTAATGGGATTATTTCACATTGTTTTTAGGGTGATAGTTACATATTTGTCACATTTGTTATTGTGGTAGAGTAAATGTTTGTCAAAATTCATGAAACCAAACATGGCATATAAATTATGCCTTGAAATATATTTTAAAGATCGTCATAATGGCTCTCTCTGTGACTAGGGAGGAATGCGTAGTGATATTGACTCCATTCTAATTTTGAGTTGAATGGTCAGGTCACATGTATTTGGTTTATGATCATGATTATATAACACAAATATACCATATATAATGTACATTAAATACTTTGCATAATAAAAATTTAAAAGGAACTAAAAATTAATTCGTTGAGGCACCATATGTAAAGTGCTGATAAAAGTTGTTAGCCTTTTGGTCTGATAACCATGTGCTAGTCCTTTATCAGTTTTAGTTCATTCACTCCTTTTGGGGACATAATTCCTGCTTCCATTATAGATTTGAGAACACCAATGATAAGAAAGTTTAAATTAATCTATCAAAATTGCACAGTGGCACAAGCACTAATGTTTTCATTCTTACTCCACCATGTTATACCATGCAATACCTGCTTATCCTAGTGTTGATCCAACACATAACAGCTCAACCATCTCCATAATTCATTCCCTGTTTTTTTCAGGGCAAAGAATGTACAGTCCTTCTCCCTTTCTTTTTGTCCATGGCTCACTGTGGTGTAGTTCTGCTCATTTAGATACATTACAAATGCCTCTGGTTCAGGCTTTCCTTCATTTCTTGTCCAGACAATTTCCATGCCCAGTTATTTCTTTTCCCGGCTTTTCCTTCCTCAAATTTATTTTGAACATGCAAATCAGAGACATTTTCTTCAGGTATAATTCCTATTGGTCAAAAGCTGATTGCAAATATAAACTGGCTTTCAAATTCCTGAAAGGTTTAATGCTCTTCTTAGTCAAGCTTTCACAGCTTCTGCAGTACAGCTCAAGCCAATAATACCTCATAGGGCTTTCACCTCATGCTCCAATTCAACTGCCTGCAGAGATTTTCCAAACAGGTTTCAGGATTTCCCTCCTGTGTGCCTTTCCTCTAGTTGCCCTTCTAGAGGATTCTGCCTTTCCCTTCTTATCTCTGAATCCATCTGTTCTTCACTGTCCAAATTAACCACCTCCTCAGGGAGATACCTCTAACATAAAGTAACTCCAAAGCCATTAAATCCTCTTCAGATATTTGTGTTTTACTACGTTTCAGCTTCTCTTTCATTCATTTATCCATTCAGTACATGCACTCCATTCCTACTACAGGTTATTCTCAGTGTGCTATGCAGGGGATCTAGTAGTGAATGAGAAGCAAAGTCCCTGCTGTCATGAAGATTATATTCTTGCATCTGTGCCTGTCTTATTTCTCAAAAGAAATTAGAAGATTCTTGATGTTTGAAAACTTATTTTATGCCTGCATCACTCAGTATGTAGAATTCATGTTTACAATATATTGTAAAGGATTAAGTCAATTTAAAACTATCATTTGTCCCATTTTTAATAGTCAGGTGTTAAATCTCTCTATCAGTCTGGAATAAATGAAGAGGAACAGTACTTGAAAGTTTCATGTGACAATTTAAATAATGTTTTTTCCTGAGCTTTGGTGTCATGTGATTGTAAAAAATGAAGTAAAAAAGGAGAAATATTATATTAATTGAGATCCTTATTTTGTGCTCTTTCATTTCTCCTGTATTCAAGAAAATGGCCACACTTCTCATGGAATATTTAATCCATTTAATGATGAAGGACTTGTCACTTGCCCTGTTCATGTCATGAATTCATAGGGCTAAGATAATACTTTACTCTCCCTAGCTCATGAAGCTATGGTTAGTGATTAATAAAATGCCATGACTTAATATACAGTGCAATCACATCAGGAAAGGGACATGGCTATAAAGGATATGTTATAAATTTTATTGTCATTCATGAGTAAATGAATTGTAGTATAATATTATACAATGTATAAAATGATGTATATCTATCTTCTTTTAACAAAGTTGTTTCTATATGGCTCAATTGCCCTTTATTGACAAAGGGTGAAATAATTCGCAGGCTTTATTCTGCATGTAATATGACAAATAGATATGGGTTTTGACAGGGAATCATCATTATTGTCACCAGGAATGAAGTCTATGGTGAAATAATATTGCTGCAGAAATGATATTGCTCTGTTGTAATGAGGTGCTGCCATATTCATATGAAATAAAAAATAAATTATGAGTATCATTACCATACATTGTAGGCAATATTAATTAATAATTTATTATTATTAAATGCTATGACATTAAGAAAACTCATGGAGATTTTTCACCATACCAGTATGCTTTAAACCCTTTGTCCTCCTTATGAAATAGAGTTTACTCTTTCATTTTAAAGCACTTATGTGATGGGAATGTCTCTGCAGACCCAAAGAATAAGACTGAGTTGGGGGTGGAGGGAAGACAAATTCTGGAATCAAGGAAGTCACAATTCTGCCTTGAGAATTTAGGAACCAGATCAAGGTTTCTATCCACTTTTTAAAATACCTTGTCCAGGCTACCACTTTGCGGCAGCTTGCTCGGTTGGTAGAGGTGGGGTCTGGCTGCGGACGAGGGGTCGGTCCAGCTCAGGACGAGGGGTCGGTCCCGCTCGGGACGAGGGATCGGTTCCGCTTGGGACGAGGGATCGGTCCCGCTTGGGACGAGGGGTCGGTCTCACAGGGGTTGCGCGGTTCGGCTGACGGGGTCGCCAGGAGAAGCAGGCGACGAACTGGGGACAAGGGAGGCCAGGCCCTTGTCGGGGGCTCTCAGGACTGGAGGGCGCACGGCAGAAGAACTACCGCGGAGACAAGGTAAACACGCAAGTCCACTTTATTGAGGGAGAGGCAACAGTTTTATAGGGGCTGGGGAAGGCTGATTGGTCGAAGCCACGCCCTGTTCTGATTGGTTGCCGGCGAAAGGTCAGTGGGCGGTACTGGACGGGGGAGGGGTGGTGGTTAGGGATTGGCTGTCGCTGTTGCTGGGGGAAGGGGCAGGGTTTAGGGATTGGTGGCTGCTGTTGCTGGGGTGGAGGGCAGACTTGAGTTTCCCGCCCACGCCTGGCTGTTGCTGCTGTCGGGGGGAGGGAAAAGGGCAGACTGGATTTTTCCGCCCACGCCTGGCTGTTGCTGCTGTCGGGGGAGGGGAAAAGGGCAGACTGGAATTTTCCGCCCTGCGCCTGCGCAGGGAGAAAGAAGAAGAAGGGTACCGCCCCACAGGCATCGTGTGGCGCCATCCGGGAGGAGGGGCTGCCGCGGAAGCATGGCTGCCGAGAAGGGGAGACCCGAGGACACTCTGCGCCCATGCCGAGCTCCCTTCAGGGGTGGTGGTGAGTCCGACCAGCCACCCTATTATGGGGGCAGCGGCAGGCCAGCAAACCACACTTCAGCCCGAGGGGTGACCGCACCACTTCTCAGTTTTTCCTTTGGCTAAACCTACCCAATACTCTCCAGTGAAATATATCCATCATGTTAAGGAGCATTCTTTGATTGGGTTGCTCACTGTATGTCAGGGCAATCAAAGCAGCAATATTTATGCAGAGACACAACCTCTTCCATAAATCCTTGTCTGAGTGTTGGACTAAGTAATGTTGCTTCCACTTAAGACCAGGCATGATCTGGCCAAATAGTCAAAGACCAGATTATTGCAAGCAGTAGGATACTTGATAGATACAAG
This sequence comes from Dasypus novemcinctus, assembly GCF_030445035.2. Lineage (NCBI taxonomy): Eukaryota > Metazoa > Chordata > Mammalia > Cingulata > Dasypodidae > Dasypus > Dasypus novemcinctus. The sequence goes on from NC_080688.1 coordinate 59,799,746, forward strand.
GAGTATAGTCAAGTCCTTGGAGTTCTAGGTAATAACTGAACTTCTTCACACTAATATTAGCCTCTCAAACATATTTTCCAACCAAAAGATATAGGCCATGGGTTAGAACAGAAGAGAGACAACTAAAAATTGAGAAAGTAGGGGTTGGTGGGGGGTAGAGATGGAATGTGGGGATGGAGGTAGGAATAAGAAGTAGAGAAGGAAAAGGAGAACTAAAAGATAAGGAGAAAGAAAAGATAAGAAGAGATAGGAAATAGGAATAGAAAGCAAAACCATTTCTTAAGTTGTTAAGTACAAACAATTTTTCACAGTATATTAAAAAACAGACTTCTCTAATTAGAGCCAAATCAAATTTTTTCATACATTTCCTCCATAAAAATTCAGCTAATCAGGTTTTATACTGTAAATCTGAAACTTTGAGAGGTTGCAGAAAGTTCTCTGAATTTGAAAAATAAGTCCAAAATGACTGAAAACAACAAAAGAAGTGCAAAAAGATGGCAAGGACCAGAAAAAACATTTTCATAACATCTTCAGCAAAATCTACTCAGAAACATTTGGAAGTTGCAGAATATTTTTTAAAAGTATTCCTAGATAGCAATAACAATTCATATTGTTAACATATTCTTATGTTGTTGAGTTAATAGTTTGGAATTAGGTCAAAGTCTACCAATCATTTTCTTATTTTTATTAAGTCACATGAATATGAATAACACCAAACACACTAACTCATACAGTAAGAGACCTCTGATAACCACAGTGAAGTATCAAAACTTAGCAAAACTTGTTCCCTATATCAGTAGTTAAGAGATTTTGTTCTGAATGGTGCTTTAAGGAGACTTTGTTCCTATCTAGGTGTGATATAAGTTGCAATACTAAATTCCATGTTATTCATATCTTATATGTAACATCAATTTGAGGTAGTAATCCACTGTTGCCACATAACATTATGTGCACTTATTTATTTCTTTATGATTGTATTAATACTAGCTATGAGTACTGGGAGGGGCTTAATTATTATATCATACTCTGTATCACACTGTTGCAATGTCTATTGAGAGAAACTACTGGGTGAAAATAATTTCTCCAGTTATTGTGGTGAGAAAGAAGATGAAAGAGACATAGCCTCTAGTCTCATAGAGCTTACACTTGAGTATAACAAATTTTCATTCATTCATTTGATTATTTTTTCAGGGACATTTTTGAGCTCCTAACATGTACCATGTCCAGGTTTACCTGTTAAACCATTTATGGCCCCTTCCACCATTGAGCTATAGCCTCACAATATTATGTTTGCTTGTCCCTGTCCTCTAGCAGAAGATGGGCTTCTTTTTTTCTTTTTTGTCTTTATTATTATTTTTTAATGTTACATTAAAAAAATATGAGGTCCCCATATACCCCCACCCCCTCACCTCACTCCTCCCATAACAACAACCTTCTCCATTATCATGGAACATTCATTGCACTTGGTGAATACATCTCTGAGCACTGCTGCACCACATGATCAATGGTCCACATTATAGTTTACACTCTCCCCCAGTCCACCCAGTAGGCCATGAGGACATACAATGTCCAGTAACTGTCTCTGCTGTACTTAATTAAGTATGGGATCCAATGAGAGCTCATAGAAAGAAACCAAACCCCCTGAGGATAGTTAGAAAAGCTCCCTAAAATAGGTGGTTCCTAACATGAAAACCACAAACAAAATATGAAAAAAGTCAATTCAAAACAATAAGAGAGGACTTCTTTTCTCTTCTCTTCTGAAAATAGTGTAGACTCACTTTTCCCTGCATTTGCCTTTTACTTTCAAATAAATATCCTTGAAAATATTCAAGAGATAGTATAAAAATTCTCTGAAAGCTGTAAAAATAAAGGTAGACTGACCAGAGACTATAGGATTTGAGGAAAAACAACACAGTGATTTCTCCGGGTTTCTTTCCATAGACTCTCTGACTAGGTATCAGATTGGCCCAGGGACCACCAACAGGGAAAGGAAAAAATCCCAAGGAAAGTCTTCTTTCTCTGGTCAAAGGACTAGGAAAATGGAAGCCTGACAGAGTCTCAAAGGGGATCCTTAATCCCTATTTCCCAACCAGGACCTCTTCAGGAAGTCTGATCCTCCAGCAGCAGTGGGGCCTCAGCCCTCTCAGTCCCTGCTCTATAGCCAGGATTGAAAGCCTGGCAGATGAGCAGGCTCAAGGCAGTAGTAGTAGTAGTAGTAGTAGCAGCAGCAGCAGCAGCAGCAGCAAAGACCCTGCCCTTCCCAGCCTCTGCTTCATAGGATGGATACCTGCAGTCGGTCAGAGCTTGCAGCAGCAGTGGCAGCAGAAAAGGAACATGGCAAGTGGTACTGTCCACTTGCAGCCATGAGAGCTACACAAATGAGAAGGATAATAAATTTTATTTACAAGCATTTTAATTTTTTTCATTTTTCTTTCTTCCTTCCTGATGTTTCAAGATTCCATCTTCATCATTTCCTTTTTGTTTAGAGAATTCTCTTTAGCCATTTATTTATGATTCATCTGCTAGTGACACATTCTCTTCACCAGCAGACCACTGGTGAAGAATGCCTTCACTGAGACTGCCTCAATTTCCCCTTCCTTTCTGTAGGATAATTTTGCTGGCTATAAAATTCTGTTCTTTATTTCTTTCAGTACTAAATAATGTTGTGCCACTCCTCTGGCCTCCTTGGCTTCTGATGAGAAAGCCACTGTCTTGCTAATTATCATCATTTGAATTGTTTATTCTCTTTAGGTAAGGTGTCATTTATCTCCTGCTGCTTTCAAAACTTTTCTTTGTTTTTGTTTTTCGGAAGTTTGAGGAAGATATGTCTTGTTCGTTTCTTTGAAATTATACTTTTTGGTGTCACTCAGCTTCCTGAAATCTGTAGGCTTACAGTTTTGGTCAAAACTAGGAACTTTTCTGTTATTATATCTTCAAATAATTTTTCAGCTTTACCATCTTTCTCCTTTCCCTCCAAGACTCTGATGACACAAATAGTAGAACTATTCTGTTCCTTTTTTGTGTGTATATCTATTTTCTTTGTCCTCCAAAGTGGATGATTTCTATTGTCCTGCCTTCAAGTTTACTGATTCTTATTTCTCTCATCTCTACTCTACTGTTGAGTCTATCTGGTGACTTTTCCATTTTGGTGGTTGTATTTTTTAGTTTCTTTTCCATTTTATTCCCCTTTATAGCTTCTATTTTTTTGCTGAGACTTTCTTTTTTGTTTGTTTCAAGTATGTGACTTCTTTAAAATTTTTATCAGATAATTCTAATATCTCCTTTATCTCAGTGTTATTCTCTATTGATGCTCTTTTTTCATTCATGTTTGGATTTTCCTGGTTCTTGATATGATGAGTGACTTTGATTGAAACCTGGAAATTTTGGGTATTGTTTAAGCCTCAGTTTTACCTGCTTTTCTCTGAAACTGTTCCAGCAGGAGAAGGGGTAGAGAAATATTACCTTATACTGACAAGTGGGAGTAGGATCTCACCTTCCTTACCTGACCTCCATTGATGCATGAAAGAGGTAGAGGCTCCTAGTTGCCCCCAGGTCTCCACTGAAATCTCCTGGCTGGGAGGGTGAGGAAAACATTATTACAACTCTCCATGTGGTTTCCACTGACACCATAGCAATAGAGGGGAAGGGGCTCATTACTGCCAGAAAGGATTGGAATTCTTAACTCCTTATCCCTTTCTCAGGCTTCTCTGACACCTCCCCAGTGGGGTGAGGGTTGGGATGCCTCATTATAGCCTGGTGAGTGTGGACTTCTAGCACCCTGATTTAGCTTTTGCTGGTATGGATGTGGAGGGGCCACCATTTTTTCTACAATGTTTGGTTGTAAGAGAGCAATTATTGTCCAGAAATTTCTGTCTTGCTAGCCTGCCCCTTTCCTAGTACTCAAGATAGAATGGGGAGGATTTTTGTTTATCTGCATCTGTTGTTTCTGGGTTGCTGCTCTTTAGTTACAAGTCTAGGATATATGAGGCAAAAAAGAAATTCCAGGAAATTCATCACCATGACATTCCTTGTGTCTTGAGGTCACTAGCTGGTCCTCCTTCATCTCTCTACTTTTCAGAGTCTCTTTATGCTTATTTTATATATAATGTTCAAGCATTTAGTTGTACTTAATAGGAGAAATAAGGACAAGTATGATCACTCCATCTTCCCTGAAAGTTTTATTCAACCACATTCACATTTTTAAATGCACCATTAAATTAATTATCAGAAAGAATTTTCACAAAATGAAATTACTCTGAAATATTTTAAATGATTGCTCTATTTGTATTAAATGGAAGCGTATGAAATTGCCAATAGTCAATAGTTTTTGACCTATAGAAATGGCAATTTCACTAGGAAAATTATTTTCTATATAACATTAAAAAGTATGATATGGAAAGATGTTATGTAATAATGTCATAGCAATCCAAGTCACAGAGAGGACCAGGGGATTCAATCACAGATAATTTCCATGACATCACAGCAATTTTGCTAGCACCCACAAATCGAGACTTTCTTGGCTATTGTTATGTTTTAATGAATCCAACTATTTAAATGGTTTGGTTGCAAATTTCAGGTAAAGCTTCAAAGAATAGTTTGTAGACCATGCTTCCAGCACATTTAGGAGACATTCTCATAATGTAGACATAATAGCATTGTTAATTATTAAGGAAATTTTCTGTCAAATGACAGTAAAATGTCCCACATGAACAAAGTTCATTTATTACAATTGTTTTCCAAAAGATGGAAGTAAACTGTCTTAAAAGGGGACCACCTTTTTATAATGTGGACAGTTATATCTCTGGGCTAGTAATAACATATAATTATTAAATCAACTGGGTTCTTAGGTCATTAAGATAGCTAATATTGAAGATAATTTAATTGGGATAAGTGTGGTTCTAGGTAATGTTAAAAGCAGCACCTACATAAAGCACAGAAAGGACATTCATTCTGCTTTTTTATCTGCACAGATTCAGTGTCTCTAAGCCACGAGATGACTGACAGCCAGGAATAGACCTGAGTACAACCTTTTTCTTCATGGAAGGGGTTACAAGGTTTTTTAAAGGGGAAGCATTAATTGTTCCTAATAAACCACATCCACCAGGTTTATATTAAGAGTTAGTATTTCCCAGATTCTGGAAATTAATTTTCATGATTTAAGAACAATTTCTACTCATTTTCAATTTTTATCCTTACTATATCTTCACAGATATTTTAAAGAAAACTGTATGTGATTGCATCAGTGGCCAGATGACATTTTAAATAAATAGTTGCCTACCAAGACACTTTTTTTTCCACCAATTCTCCAGCCAACATCTTAAAGTTCAGTAAGTGCTTTCTGAATTTTAGGTACAAAGATAGCTCACTTAAGAAAACTGCCAGGGTCAATGGCTAAATGGTATTCAAGTCAGGGAGGAGGTTAGTGGATGGATGCTGGACACATATGCACTTTAGATTGGCACTCTTTCTAGAGTGGGACAAATTGTTCCTAACTCTTGCCTAGTAGTTACTGTTAGAAATACAAACCCATTAAATCCAATAGTGACCTCAGCATCAAGCCTCTCCCAAATAGCTTCCAGTTTCACAGCTTGAATCTCCAATTTCATTGATTCAACCCCATCGCCTCTCTAGATGGTCTTCATGATGAGATTTTTTCCCCATGGACTGAACTTGATTTTGAAAATCCCACTCTTGGTAATCACAGTGCTTTGAACTCATTCCCAGGCATGAGTTTCTACTGACGATTGTCAGTCAAGCTGTTCACTTCCAGCTGTAAAAGTTCAGAATCATTGGACACAATTAAGAACAAGAGAAGAAATCTTCCATTATATAAATGGTGGTGATGTAATTGGAAAGAATCACTCATTTGATTACACATAATTTCTGCAGTTTCATTTGTAAAATCTGTCTTTCTAACTTCTCTATAATGCTATAAGAGGAACCATCATGTATTTTTCTTCTATTATCACTCATAGGGTCTCTGCTTAGGGTTGGGCATAGTGTTAACAGTTAATTGATGCTTATTGGCTTAGCTAAATGAGTCTTAGCTATTCAACTATATTATGTAGTTTAATTATTTAAAGAGGAATGATGATTAGCTACATGTGGATTGTTATTCTCACTGAGGCTTACCATAAGAAAAAAAACTCTGCTAAGTACAGGGGAAACAAAAGAGGAGTAACAAGAAGAACTTTGTTGTCAACAGTTTTACAGACTAGTAGAAGAAATCAGATGCAAAATATAAAGTGATGCATCATGGGAGAGATACAGATACAGAGCTAGAGGAGATCAGAAAAGAAAAAGACTTATGGAAGAGATGAGTTTTGTACTAGGATTTTAAAAGCTAAGTAGGAATTAGATGTGCTGCAATGAAAGGATGGCATTTTAAAAATTATTTATTGATTTCATAATTTAATCATATCATGCACTTAGTCAATGCTTACCTTGTTACTTGGATGATGCTTATGCTTATCTCCATCAAATGACGTCTGAGATAGCAGAAATAGTATCAGACAGAGTTCAGAGACCAAAGCAGGATTTCCTGGAGGCCTTGCTTAGCTAAGAAAGAAGCCAGAAATGCAGAAGGATGACATGCCAACTCTAAAATTATTATCTTAAAATGTACTTTTGGAGAAATAGTTGCATATTTAAAAAACTTTTTTGTTAAAAATGATTGCTGAGGTCATTCTATGTACAAGGTACTTTATTAATCTCTACCGTATGTATAAAGGCAATCATTAACTAATGTATTATATCAGCTATTGAAAAAATATTATATGGCAAGCAAATGCACTATACTGCTATGCATTAAATATTATAATGGAGCTATGTTCAGTGAATTTGTTATGGCATACAGATGTGGGAAAATTAATTTTGCATGTGAAAGTCAGGGGAAACTAGAGACAAGAAAACACATTTGAACTAGACCTTAAAGAATGAAAAGCAATTTGAGACTTCACCAAGTGGACGATATATATACAGGTTGGGGCATTCCATGACAAAGGGTACAGCAGGAACAAGGCAAGGAGTCACGAACATTAGGGTATCATCACGATTTGGCCAGGGTCTTGTGTGTCTAAAGAAGAGAAAGTTCAGTAGCACCCGAGATTTAAAAGGCTTGCTGTAACACAGATCTGGAAGTATAGACAAGGTCAAGGTGGGATATATGTATTTTAGAGTCATAAATGTAAAGACAGCAATTATTCAGGAAAAACCTTTGAATGGGTTGAAGAATCAGCACTGAGACATAAATACCAGCTCCAAAACTTATATAGTTCTGTTTATAAGTTACTTACTTCCCTAAATTTCAGGTTGTCTTTTATAAACAAGTATGAGAGCATTATCCACTTCATTGGTATATTGTGATGGCTAACTGTGAAAGCATCTTTTTGCAAGCCACAGAACAGAGACTGGCATAGAGTAGAACTAAAAAATAACAGTTATCATTAATAGTAAAGAAGGATAAAAGTAGAACCCTAGAAAATATCAATACTGTTATGGGTCAAATTGTGTCACCCGAAAAGACATGTTTAAGCCCTGTCATGTGAATGTAACCGTATTTGGAAATAAGGCCTTTTAAGATGTTATTAGTTAAAATGAGGCCAGACTGGATTAGGGTGGACCCTAATGCAATGTGACTGGTGTCCTTATAAGAAGGGGAGAACTGCACACAGAGACACAAGGGCAAAGGCCACGTGAAAAGTGAGGCAGAGATTAAAGTCTGAGTATTGCCAGCAAACCACACTAGGTAGTGTCAAGGAGGAGTTCTCCCCTACAGGTTTTGGATTTCTAGTTCCATAACTGTGAGGCAATAAATTTCTGCTGTTTTAAACCACCCAGTTTGTAGTACTTTGTTACAGAGCCTCTAGGTAACTAAGACCAACAATAAAGCAATGAAAAGCAAAAAGGAGAAAGAAATTAAAGAGGTAGCAAAAGCCAATGGGTAAGTGACTTTATAGAGCCTTACAGAAAGAAGAGTTTCAAAATATGGAAGGATGAGCATTTCAGATTCTTTTAGATTTCTAATATGTCCAGGAAGAAGGAGCCTTGAAAGGAAACTGCAAGATTTGACAATTAGCAAAACTTTGTTGACCTTTTGTTAGAACGGTTTCAGCTGGACTGTGGGGGTGGAAAGTTGATGTCTAGGCTCAGAGGTAAGCAAGGGGATGGAGAGTCAGATTATAATTGTCACAGCAAGGAAACAGAGCTGGCGCTTAAGTGAGAATGGGATAGAGGATATAGTTTCATAAGGATGTGGATGTCTTATACACATTGTCAGGCAAAAGGAATTCCATCAGTGGAGGAGGAGCAATTAAAGAGAGAAAGATGAGGTATTTGATGGAAAATGTCCAAAGATTTAAAAACTAGGATTAAAGGTACAAGTGGAGAAATTCACTGTGAGAAAAGGTAGGGAAGCCTCTTTGATTTAGACGGAAAAAAAAATGGATAAAAATATAGACTGGAGATAGTGGAAGATATGTGAGGGCATTATGCTTAATGGCTTCTATTTCCTGAGAAGTGGTAATCTGAATGCCTGAAAGTGAAGGGTTATTGACAGGGGAACCTGAAAGAGAGTGGTAAAGCCTTGGAACTGCTTGGAAAGAAAAGGTTGTGGGATAGGAAAGTGTTTTTAGGAAAAGTAAAAATTTTGTAAAACATTTATGGATGACCACATGATATGGGAATGTATTAATGAAACAATGAGTCCATCAAAACAGCTAAGTAGGTTTTCTCTGGGTGTCCTAGAAGACTCAATAACGCAAAGAGAGAAAAATAAACAATTGAATCCAGAGGTGGAAGAATTGAGAACCCTCAGAGTCTTTTAAAGAGTTTGACCATGAGTTTTAGCCTAGGAAAGGAGGTATTGAAGCCTTGAGGGAATAGAAGAATAAAAGATATAGCTATGCCCTCAAGAAGCTTATACATAGAAGGGAGAGGAGACTAGGGCACAAGTAAAGACAAAATTACGAATATGTACCAAGTACTATAAGAGTGATTAAAAATAAGTATTATATAAGGGCCCAGAAAATAAATAAAAATAATTAAAACCAAGGTGATCAGAAAAGTTTATGTGATGAAACTGACATTGAATATGGGACTTTTAGGAAAGATTAAGAGCATAGTCATGCTCTTGCAATTAACAGAAAATTCTTCTTGCTTTTATTTTGAACATACTTTATTTTCCTATTCTTTGATTTATAGTGGTAAGATTTTGGAAATCACTTTCCATCAAATCAGGCACTCAAATGAAGACCCCAAAATAACCTAGATATTGGGCAACATTATGAAAAGTCCAATGACTTGTAAGTCTTAGGCCCAAAGCAGGATAGGAACCTCTATTCTGATTACAATAGAAAACTAGGGTGAACAATAAACAACACTAAGTAATATTTATTGTTAGTTATTCAGTAGATTCTAAGCTGTGAAATGGAAAGAGGTCAATAGGAGAGGGGAAGGGTAGGATGTGGGCCAACTGCCAGGAAGGGGTCATCTGATTTGTGAAGCTAACTTTTCACCACTTAGCTTTCATAACTAGGTATGTGCTACTGATAAGCCAAGCCAAGGAGAAAGAAATGAGTAAGAGCAGAGAAGACAATTTTCAGGTATCAGGGACAGAGAGACTTCCAGCATGAAAAGTAACTGGAAGCCGGTGTAGCATAGTGAAAAGCCAAAGAGAGGAACAATTGTGATTTTTTTGATTCATGAATTAAGGAACCAGAACAGAACTGATATTAGGGTGGCCATAGAAAAGAAGATGCAAAAACCCAGGAATGGAGGGAATGAACTAGGAGACCAAAACCATATTAAATCTTTAAGATCGTTCTGGAAGAAAATAAGAATCCTACTAGTCTGGGTGTTGGTGCCAAGTAAAAGCTACCATGGGTTACAAACTGTATACATTCACCAAGCATCCTAAGCAGATAAATTGAACAAATTCCAAACTTGGATATCTCACATGGGAATATCTAAGGTAGGAGCTTAGATAAATGGACTAGAGAAAACAGACTTAGTGCTATGTATATTTTAGTAAATATAAATTATTTAAAATTGATAGCAAATTCCAGTAGATTTTCTATCTATATGTACAAGAGATGCCTTCAGGACTATCTCTCACAAACACTTGTGTGAAGATCATAGAAATTTAAACTTCTCCAATATTGCATGTAAATGAACACACTCAAGTTGGGGTGGTATGTTGAGAAGCTGTAAATACATAGAGGCATAAATCAGGGAGAAACTAAACCAATCAGGCTAAAACTAGGAGTGGGCAAAGGGTGGTACAGAAAGATCTATTTGAAAAATATCCACTAGTGCTATTTCTTCAGGATGTCAGAGATTACTCTTGAAACTATTTCACCTAGGTAGAATTGCTTGCTGTCAAAGCCTTCTTGAGAACAGAAGCATAGCTCAGTCCCTCCAGGTAGCATTCAAGAACTTAATTATAAAATGTTAAACTAGTTCTGAAACACTGGATGTAAAAAGAGCTGTAAAAATAAAATGCTTTCCAATCCCCTTTTTTCTTCTTGTAAAGACACTAAATGTCAAAAAAGTTCAGCTCAAATGATGAAGAATTTTATCCATCACAGATCCTCATTCTTTCCAATTCCCAAATCCAGGCTGATGCAATGTCCCCAAGAGGCACCCACTCTTCTTTTCACCATAATATCACTGCAGAGGAAAACAACGAGGTTAACTTCTTGATGTTTTCCAGCTCTCCACTATGATTTTCCCAATGGAAATCTTCTGAGAGATAAGATATAAAGGGAAATGTTCTATTAATATTGTACTTGTAGAAAAAAAGAACTGCTAATCCAGACTGTATCCAATGGACCTAAATGATTCACATCTTCCTAAGTTCAAACACTGTTGATGAGATTGTGTTCTCAAAGATCCCTCCATGGGTACTTATATTCATTTTTATATTAAATCTATCACTCCCACTCCCACATGCTGTACTCACTCTCAACAAAAACTCTTTGGTTCTATATAGTACCACTTAGCAGTTAAGATCTTAGACCTCTAAATTGGGCTGGCTTGAGTTAAAATTCAGACTTCACCATTCACTAAGCCTCAGTTTCCTCATCAGTAAATTGAGGCTATTGTTAGCTCAAAGGGTGGTCGAGAAGATTAAATGAAATGATGTCAGTAAAGTGATTAAGAAATTGTAAGTGGTGTAATTGGTAAAATTATTACTATGATTGCAATTTTCAAGGGGAATTTTCCTTCTATTCTATCTATATTTATTAGCCTTTCAAGTTATAGCTTAAGTCCCATTTTCCCCACAATTTCACCATTTGCTGCATTTACTTTTTAACATACATATTATATGAATCTAAGTAATTTTAGTATCTGATAATATCCATATATTATTTCTTTATATATATATATTTGCCATAACTAGATACTTAATAACTCAGAGGCAGGGTTACAGCTTTTGTATAAACATTTGGATTCCTCTAACAATTTGCCACAAATAAGGCACATCATAGATATTTTAATAAATCTGGAATGATCGAACATATAATGCCTTTATCTATGAAATGATGACTCTCAGGACACAAAGAATAAAGAATGAAAAGATCTCATTGACCCTTATAAATTCAAAATTATTTCAGGGCAACATCCTGTTGGAATTATTGAAAATCTTGATGTTTGGTTTATTCTCTCTAACATCCAATCAATTTTAGACTTCTGTAAATCCTGGCACATTAGCAAAGACAACTAACAATGTTCTCTATAATTCCCATAGTATTGACGAGCAACATGGGAAAAATGTGGAAAACCCCTGCATTAGTCCTAGAAGATAATATCATTCATATGCAAAAAATGTTGAGGACATTTTTCATGATAAATGGTGTCATATCTTTCTCCTATTAAAGAGTAATATACTTAGGAAATAATTAGGGAAATGATGACAAACCACTTAACCTCACTAATGTGGGAGGGATAAAGCAAACTTCAGGGTTAATCCAATCAGATGGCAGAATACTAACTAGGAGTCTGACTTCCTCTGAAAAGGTGCTTGGAAAGAACAGAAAATTGCATCTTTGTAGAAGAGCTTCTACCCAGAGGTAGAATTCTACTCATTAAGGGAATGAGAGAGAAAAAACAAAATCAACCAGGCAAGACCTTTTCTGCCAAGATCTGATGTTTGCATTGACTAAGAAGCAAGGGCTGAGGTTCATCTTTCTTGGGGATTGGCCCATTGAGCAGACCACTTTTATTTGGGTATTATGGTCACAGCAAGCCCAGAGTAAGTGCAGTGGAATGCACCCTAAGGATGTATGTGTATGAAAACCAGGTGGCTGGAGTGCAGGTGGAATTGTTGGCAACAGGCAATGACTCATTTCTGAACAGAGAAAAATGAAAATGGCTGTAAAAAGATACCACAACGCAGGGGGAACACTTCTATTAAGATTTCAAGAAATGGTCATTTTGACTAATATCGCTAAGCAAAACGGGAGAAAATTTTAGAACATGTCTAAGTGTTTATAAAAAGATTCAAGAGACCAGAATAGCTAAGAGAGTAGAACAAGCAATAATAAAAGAAGAATAATGTGAGATGAGGAAAGCCCACATAGAAATAAAAATTGATTTGCTAAATTAAGAAGCAGTGAGGAACAGATAGTTAATGTAGAACAACTTGCAGTGCTGTCACATGATAACAATGTAAATGATTAGAGAAGATCTGAGTTATATAAAGGACAAATGCAGGATATCCTGAAATTTACAAGAATCTCAGAATATCACTACTAACAGAATTGGAACAGTGATTGATGAATTGCATAATCTGAGGGTATAAATCACCATACATCAAGGAATATTAAAGAAAAGAGTTCATATTCAGATGCAATCTTTAATTTTTTTTGAATTTCAAAGATGAAAATAAAATGATATAAAGTAAAAAAAGGACTTTACTACAAATAATAACAATTAATAAAAGCTGACTTCAGATCTTTTCTTGTATCATTAATACCAATAGACAAGCAATAAATATCCACAGCATATGAAGGGATATGATTTTGACCAAATATTCCATACTCAGCCACATTGTTCATATCTGAGTGAAACAGATCTCTTCAAGGATTTAGGAATACAAAATACCTAAGATGCATGTGCCTTAACTGAAGGAATTACAAGATATACTTTAGAAAGCCATAAAATAAAGAAAAATAAAGAACTAATGAATGGAGACGCATCATATATCAAAAGTTGAATTGATAATAAAAAGTATCCTTTAAGTAATTAGGCCAAAATAAATTCTAAAAATCAAATATACACTACAAAATAGGGTAATATTTTTATTTTAGCTTTGAAACTCTAGATAAAATGTTTAAGAACTTGAAGTGGTATGAAAGAATAAAAGGAGGTAAAATTATAACAATTAATTGTGAATTGATCCAAGAGTTATCTATCAGAATGAATATAATTTTTGGTGGCACATATTGGGAATATGTACGTTTTCTTCCAACCAATATTGACTTTTAAAGGAATTCAAACAAAAATTCCTGCAGGGAGAATATGCAAGCAATTTCTGAAACATAAATGTATTGAAGATTTTTACTTAAAAATTGAAATAAATAAGTATGACTCATTGACAGTGACATACATAAGTGAAAATAATTTTTTTAAAACTTCAGAAAAATCATTTAATAAAACATAAATTTACCTCAATCATTGTAAAACAGAATAGATAATTAAAAAATAAATATTGAGACAAATGACAGTTGTGGTTTAAAAAATATTTTTAAAACAAAAACAAAAAACCCAGAAAATGGCATAATATTATCTCATAGCATATTATAAAATACATTCCATATAAGGACATAAATATAATGAATCATAAACGTTATTGGATTAAAATGTTGAAGAATTTTAACATCTTGTAGAGAAGACCTTTCTGAATATAACACCAATGGGAAAATTATAAGGACATTAATAGGTAAATTTGGCAAGAGAAAAATTAAAAGCAAAACTAAATTGCAAAGTGGGAATATGTTCTATGTCTTTCCCTGAGAAAATAATAATATCTTAATAGATAAATATTTATTTAAACTTTAAAATAAAAATTTTTAAAAAAGAGAAATTGACCACTGTTTAAAATTTCTTTGCTAGTAAGGCCTTCCTTGTCTTTGTAGTTCAGAATAAATCCTTCTTCCATCTGCTTCCATAGCATTCTAGCCTGTTACATTCTTAGACACTCTTACAATGACTTAATATCTTCTCCCCCTCCAGACAACATGGACCTTACCCATCTTGTTCATTTCTACATCCCTAATTCTTAGTACATGGTCTGATGGAGATACAAATTAATGCATTTGGTGTCACTGTTGAAGAATATGGATAAGAATTCACAAATCCATACATACAGATGATTAAATGAAAAATTTATATTTCACTAGCAATAGAAATGCATATTTAAAAATAAGATTGAGCAACATTGTTCACTATTAGCAAGCGAGATACAGTAAGAACCTACCATAAGTGAGAATATAAATTTTTAAAAAAGATTTATTTATTTATTTCTCTCCCCTTCCCCCCTCCACCCCTGTTGTTGGTTCTCTGTGTCTTGCGCGTGGGGCTCCCTACGTGGGGGACACCCTACGCGGGGGACACTCCTGCATGGCAGGGCACTTCATCGCGCGCATCAGTACTGCGCATGGGCCAGCTCCACACGGGTCGAGGAGGCCCAGGGTTTGAACTGTGGACCTCCCATGTGGTAGACGGATGCCCTAACCACTGGGCCAAGTCCACTGCTGAGAATATAAATTGATGCTATCTTGATAAATATCAGCTGGAAATGTGTGTTGAAAGACTTGTTCTTTGAACTAGGTATTGTACTTATAGGAACTTATCTGAAGGAACTAATTATGATTATATTCTGAGATTTTCCTATTAGGATGTTCCTATCACCACAGCATTGCTATAATGAAGAATCAAAGTGAAAGCAATCTAAATGTTCAAACTTATGTTATTGGGTAAATAAATTGACATATATTACCATAACAGAATATTTAGCTTTTAATATGATTTTGTGTAAGAATATTTAATGACATGCATGTTCTTCCTAACAGATATTAAATGCAGGTAACAGCATATAATGGGACAAACCTTAGCATCCAACAGAAATACATAAGGAACAACTTTAATGTAGTTATGGAAATATTTGCAAATTCCCTGATATGATGATGAAAGTAGGGTACAGAAAGAGACCTTTAAGCTGTGAGTTGAAATTTCATTTTTGAAGAAGTTTTGGACCACAGAGGGGTTCAACTATGTCAGGGGAGGAACACTGGTTTGGAGTGTTATTGAAGGGGGACACATGGTTGGGAGGGAGTTCTCCAGGGCAGGTATATAGGGTATATAAAAATGTTCAGATATTCGTTGAATATTTTCATAGCAGTTAGAGTTAAAATCAACAACTGAGTGAGTGCTGAGTTCCTAGCCAGGGGAGGTCTGTCACATTCCCCAATGGAACAGCACCAATACTCCAAGTGCAAGGGCAAAGACCAGTGAAGAAGGATGGTCCAATGATGAGCCCTTGATACTGATCACTATGCTTATGAGCCTGTGTGCCTGAAATTTCAACTAGGCCTAGAGCTGCAGGGTGCCTAACAGTTACCTCCTGAGAGTCTCACATGTGGCCATTCTCTAAGCCAAACTCAGCATGTAAATGCATTACCTTTTCCCCAGCGTGGACATGACTCCCAGGGATGAGCCTTCCTGATGTTGAAGGATTACTACCAATCGCCAGCTGGGGATGCAACTAGAAAAAGACCTTGAATAAAAGGGGGAAATGGTAAAGACAAATAAGTTTACATGGCTAAGAGACTTCAAAATGAGTCAGGAGGTCATCAGAGGGGTCACACTTACGCATGCCTCAGTAGGATCCCAGAGACAGCCAAAGTAGATACAACCTCAGGTACTCGTGCTCCTGAGGGCTACAGAGACACACGGGTTTTACAGTCATGGCAGATGGCTCTGGAGTTCAGTGCCTTGTCAGTGGGTCCTACTTTAGAATTTGCACTCCTGAGTGTGATGAAGTTGGACTCAGATGTGACCTTTCTACACATGTGACTTCTGCCACTTTTACTGAACCTGTGATTGGTGCTGGGGTTGTATTCTCAGGAGACTTGAATCTCTGGACTGGCCATGTGCCAGCTGGACCCTGAGCTTCAGCAGAGTTGCTACACCTACTCTCTGGTTCATTCGACCTACCCAGATCAGCTAACAGGGAGGTGAAGATGGTCAACCACCACACCAGGGAAATAAGAGTGCCTACAACTGCAAACAGGAGAATCGCATCCATCAGTCATGTGGGGTCTAAGCTCCCTCTAGATTTAGAGGTGGAGTGGACATCATTATTGCAGGGTCCACAGGATGGAGGAACAAAATATGGATTAGAGTGGTCTTACTGGTATTCTGCTATAGAACTTTTGTGACTCTAGCAATGTAAGAAAATGTATTCTTGATGTGGAGACAGTGGCCATGGTAATTGCTGAGGGCAGGGAGAGGGAAGAAGAGATGTGATGTGGTGGCATTTTCTGGACTTGGAGTTGTCCTAAATGATATTGCAAGGACAGATGCTGGACATTATATATCCTTCCATAACCCACTGAATGGACTAGGGGAGAGTGTAAACTACAATGTAAACTCTAATCCATGTAGTGCAGTAGTGCTTCAAAATTTATTCATCAACTGCAATGAATGTGCCATAATGATGAAAGAGGTTGTTGATGTGGGAGGAGTGGGGGGGGTGGAGGGTGGGGTATATGGGAACCTCTTATTTTTTCATGTAACCTTTTTTGTGATCTATGTATCTTTAAAAAAAAAGACACACAAAAAAAGAACTGAGTAGGACAGAACTGGTGTGTTATCTGTTTATTTATTTTTTAAAAGAATGGTTTGTGTCCTTTAGGACAGTTGTTTGTTTTTAGTAAGTTTAGCATTCCCCTTACTTTTTTAATTTGAACAATTCATTTGCTTAGGAGGGAAAAAAAGAACCTCATGTTTAAATAATTACTTCAGTGTGCAAAGTGAAGTCATTCACAAGAGCTGGGGCTGGAAATCTGTTCCTTTTTCAGTTGAAGAGGAAGGGGCATTTCATAATGCTTGGCTTGGGAGATTCAGCATTCATACCACCTAAGTCCCTGCCAAGAGAAGAACTGGAAAGCCCAGGGAGGGGAAGAAGACTGATTGATTGATTGATTGATTGATTGATTGATTGATTGATATGCTTACTTCCTTATAGCCATCAATATTTTTGCTTGTGGTTTCTGACCTCCGGTCTATTTTTTTCTGTTTTTTGTTTTTGTTTTTGTTTTGTTTTGTTTTTAAGCAGGGGTATGTGGAAGTAACTTACTTCATTATCATTTTATCTTTTAAAATGCATAGATTTTCCCAACACACTCCCATCTTCCTCCCCTGGCAAATTCCACCCCCACCCTCACCCCCCAAAAAAATTATCTTTCAAAGCTTTAGTTATAATTATCTCCTATCAAACAAACATAGAGAAAAACCATTGGAGATTCATATTATTCTAAACAATTTATGAGAAAGTCTGCCAGATTGTATTTCCCAGTAGAAAGTACTGGACCATTTTTATAAATGATTTATTATTGTTTTCTTCTGCAGGCACCAATAGATGAGACAGAAAAATCAAAGTTAATTAAATAAAATGTAATCAAGTTTATTTTTCTTTAAAGCATATTTGGTATATATTGTATACACCATTGCATTTTATAAATGCATTTACAGGATTTTGTATTCTCTATGTATATGTATATGCATATAGATGTGCAATATTCCTTTTAAAAAACATTTTCACTCATCTCATATTTGGGATGTGACTATAAAAGGTAGTAATGGAAACCAGGAAAGCATGCCAACCCCTAAGCTGATAGAGACATCTGAAAGAAATTAGAGACATTTTCAGAAGTACTTTTGCCCTCCATCCCTGTGCCCCTGGCTGTGTGTTCTTTGTACCCTGGATTCCAGCTTCAGTGTTGCTGCCAGACATGCACAACCAGTGGGTGGGGCTCACATCTCCTTCACTGATCAAATGCAGGAGGAAGACATGGGC
Organism: Dasypus novemcinctus; assembly: GCF_030445035.2. Taxonomy (NCBI): domain Eukaryota; kingdom Metazoa; phylum Chordata; class Mammalia; order Cingulata; family Dasypodidae; genus Dasypus; species Dasypus novemcinctus. The sequence continues at coordinate 59,817,828 of NC_080688.1, forward strand.
TAGGGCCCCTTGCCATGACTGTGTGTGCCACTGATTCTAACAAGTTTGTGTGAGTATAAATACACGCACACTCACTCACACAAGTTCATTCACACACTTCTTTGTAAGAAGGGAATGGGATGGGAAAAAGGTTATTAGGATTTTCAAGAGAGAAATGTCTTTGAATAAATGGCATACAGCTTGCTAAAACACAATAATAATCAGGACAAGAACAAATGCCTGTGGAGTCAAAGTTTGTTTTTGGACATGCTATACATCTCATTTCAGAGCTTCCTCACCCCCACTTTTGTCTCCAGTAGTTGCCTCTTCCACATTCTCTGGCCACTTAATCTGACTCCCATTAAAATCAGACATTGCTCTTAGTAAAGAAGTAATTTTAAAACTTGCTTCTCTGTGCTGCTTGTGATCTAGAAGGGGGCTGCACCTCTTGCTTACCTATGTGGTCTCAGAATCACCTTCCTGACTTTGCCCTGTGCTGCTCTGGCTTGCATCAGAAAGCATGGGCCCTCACAAGTTTTATTTCCTGGAAGCCCTTGCCAACTCTCAAGTTAGCTTTGGCCCTGGGAAGCAATGGAGGGAGACTTAGAACAGGGATAGGGGAGGAATAGCATGTTGTCTCACTCCTTTTTGCTGTTGGTGGCTTCGGAGACAGTTGATATATCTCCTCTGTGTCCCATCTCCCTCCAGGAGTACCTCCTTGTTAGCTTCCATCCCCTGCATGTGGCTTCAGCACCTGGGCTCTGGTAACCCTCCTCATTCCATCGTCTTCTAGACCTAGAGGAGGTAGTGACATCTTTTTCTTGCTTATCTCTTAGAGACCTCATTGCCCTCTATTCAACTTTCAGCTATTATAACACCCTTATAAGTAGTTTATTATATTAGCAACCAGGGGTAGAACAATTTTGGAGAGGTTTGGTGCCTGACATGGATCTTGCAAAACTCTAAATGCAAGTGAGCTACTCAGCCTGTACACAGGGCTTCTTTTGCCTAAAATGGCTACAGAAAAGTTTCATTTATAGTTCAACATAGGCTTCCAGGTTATTCCCAGTACACTTGGCACTTGGCAGTTTTGTTTGCCTGGAGAGTACATCAAGAACCCTAAAATAAAGTAAATGAAATCTTATTTTCTGAGGGATTTTGAGCCTATTTAAAAAACAGTATAGAGTGCTAAACCAAATTCATAAATATGAACATATTTGCAATCAAAAGAATCTTGAAATGGAAGATAGGAATTTGATGGTCTAACATATGAGTCATCTAATGTTGCAATAAGGCCTTGAAGAAAAAACACTCCAAAACTCAGTGGCACACAGCAAGTATTACTTTTCTCAGGCTCAAGTCTGAAGATTGGTTGCAGATCTGCTGAGCTCAACTGAACTCATCTGGGCTTGGCTCCAGACTGGAGATTGGGTTCTGACCTCCTCAATGTCTTCTCATCATTTTTCTTGGGCTAGTGCCTGCTCCTAGTGTGTTTTCTTGGTGAATGACAGGAGTACAAGAGGGTGAGTGGAAATGTGTGATGCATATTGACACCTGGACCTGGAACAGGCAGACTGACACTTTTGTGCACATTGCATTGGCCAATGCAAGTTACACGGTTGAGCCTCAACACACATAGAGCAGGATAATAATACACTTTGCCCTCTCCAATGGATGGTGTCACAGAGTCCCATGGCAGAAGATAAAGAAGTATAATTCTAACAAAGGGAGGGCATGAAGATTTTTGAACACAGATTCTAATGACCAACCTCTGTGTTTGAACCTATCATCAAGCAGTCTACTGAATTTCAGAAAAAGTGGGGCCCATTTTATGTAAAAAAAAAACAAAAAAGAAGAAATTGGATTTAATTGTATCCAATGTCCTGTCAAATTCTTCAATAATTTAGAAAGAGTGGTAAATTCTTTTATACTATGTGCACACCTTTGTATTATGTAATAACAAAGGTTTTGCTCATCAAATGAATAAAGTTAATAGCACAGCTCTGGAAAATTGAACTACTTCAGAGACAGAACAAGCCTTTGAAAGTTTTTTAAAAATTATAATACATAATGTTAATTACAAATGAATTGTTTTCATTCACTAATACAGCCCTGAAAAGAACATTTACTTGGAAACATTTGTTATCCAATTAATTTGATATATTACATTTATGACATTTTGATTAGACATGTCACTAGTTCAGATGGCTCCACACTCCAATTTGCTCCCATTTTCAAGATTTGATAAGACAACAGTTCTTATTTGCTCATCAGACAGCCAGGCATAGTCCAGTATCTAGAGCCTTTTATGAGATTAGGGCATCTGGTTTCCAGTTCTGGATCTGTCACCTAATAGCCATGATAGTCTGGGAACTGATGGGTTTGCATCTCTTTTGCACAATGGGGAGGAGTTGCAGCTGAGCCACTTCACTCAGAGGATAAGAGAGATGATCACAGGAGCTCCCATGTGAAAACATTTTGACAAACTAAGCTCTGAACACATTTAATGGTTTTGTAGTGAGGACATAATTGTTGTATCCTTCCAACAGCCATCTCTCGGAGCATTTGCCTTGCTCATGCATTTGGGGAGATGGCATATTTGGCACCCTAACCCAAATCTTCAAAGGGCTTTTCCAGTTCTCTAATTACCTTCCTTAGAGGTTTTTCACCAATCTGCACATATGAAAACTAAATAACAGTAATTATCTAAAATGGTCCTAGAGTCCACTTCATTCAAATATAAGAAAAGAGCTTCCAAAGCTGGAAAGGAGAGGAAATCTTACACAATCAGTTGTTTTACATGAAGAAGTAGTTCTATGGATTTGGCATGCAGAATCTACAGCTGAAGACCAGAGCTTTGGTACTGAGTCCAAAGCCTGAACTTGGGGGAAAACTGGGTGCCTGGATTCTAGCTCAGGCTTAGACCCAACAGAGAAAAGTGACTTAACAACTACAAATTGTGTTTTTCCTCTCTTGAAAACCACTCTATATCTTCCTTTACCCTCAGAATGTAGTCCAGACATCTTCAAATAATGTACAAGTCATTTTGTGATCTGACTACCTTACCTGTTTACCTACCTAGCCTATTTGCCTTACATGTGAGATTTTAGCTATAGAGAATTGTAACAATTATACAGTTCTCTGAAATTGCTTTGCTCTTTCTCACCACCTGCTCCCTGAGTTTGCAATGGATTTTTCTCCTTCCCCCTCTTCTACTTATCCTTTCAACACAACTTGGATTCCTACCAAATCTTTGAATCTGAGCTTAGATGTCTGTTCTTTGGTGAGTCATTCTTGACCTTCCACTCTAGGGCTGGGCTGGATGTATGGTCTGCTGGACTAGTACTAGTATATCGTACCTAAAAGCTGAGGTGGAGTTGTCTCCTAACTAGTCTGTCTCCCAAATAGTCTGTAAGTTCAATGTGAATAAACTCTATTTTTAATGGCTGTTTAGTCCCAAGTATGGCAACCTAAAATCTGGCAGTGTGGAAGTTACTAAATGGTGTCACCCAATCCGGAAAAATTTCCACATTCTTGGCCTTGTCTAAATGCCTTTTCTCTGTATTGTTATCATTTCATAGTTACATCTTTCATTAAGTACATTTTAGTACTATTGTTTATGTGGTTGTCTTCCCCATTATACTACAATTTTCTCAAAGGCAGAAACAAGGAATCATTTATCTTTGGGTGTCTAATTTCAAGCATAATATTCAAATACAAAAGAGTACATGCTAAAATCTGAAACAAGAGTAATAATGGGGACAGATATTGAAGAATATGCTATGACTTCTTCATAGGTTGTTTTACAAGTAACAAAATAAAATGAAATTGATCATAAAATCTGGACAAAGCAAGCAAACAAGGTTTTACTACAAAAGCCAATAGTATGATTTTTCCTGTGTATAAATTTATAGGAGCTTAATCATTGTCATTTTTTTTTTAAGGATTTATGTTCACTGCTTATCTATTTCCTGCAATCATCAGAAAACCAAGGTGTTAAAGTTAAGGAAACAGATGTCTAGAGCAATCATGAGGTCTAGATGTTTATATCTAGAAAGAATAATGCATATCATTGAGTGACTGGAGCCTGGTTTTCATAATGAAATATAAAGCAAATACTTGAAAATGATTGTATTACTATAGTGTTCAATCTTATCCAACAATTTCATGCAAAAGAACTAATGAGATTCCAGGAGGAATCTTTTCTACTACTTCTCCAAAGGAAGAACTGTCACCAACTAAGCAGAAGTCTGAGATTCCTTTCCAAAATGGGAAAAATCATTTGTTAAGCTCAAATTACATATTTTGAGGGAAAATAACTCTCAAAGGAATACAATGAGGAATAAATTGCTAATATTAAAACTAATTTCAAAGCAAATTTGGTAAGGGAGGGAGATCCTTGAACCTTGTCAGGTGCCTCCCAGGACGAAGAGCTTGGATCTTCAGTGTTTGAACTTCGCTGCTGGACAAGAGTATTCCCAATGGGAAGGCCTTGCCATCAGGTTCTCCTCTTCTCACTGCTAACGGCCTCCCACCTATGTATTGCCCTTTGTGGTCCCTACCTGGGAGCACTTCACTCTTCTTGAGTCACTGCTAATGCCAGAGGTTTAGGGATGTATAGAAGACTTGGGTGTGGGGATATGGGGTAGGAGAGAGTCATTTCAGGGCAGGGGTGGTGGTAGGGTGAGGATATGTGGCAGGGTAGCCTAGAATGAAGAAAAACAAGTAACTGAATCCAAGTATAACCAATTCACATTGTGTATATATTTTAAGACTGTTCTTTTGGCCACCTTAAATTTCAAGGCAGAAAAGAAAGGCAGGCTTCTGTTTCCTTTCCTCATTACCTCAAGGCATTAACCTACTTTGAACTAAGTCTATCAGATAAACTAGTTCCACACCCAAGAGGCATTATTATCACACAGTTCAAAAGTGTTCAACATATGGACATCATCAAAACCCAAAGTGACTTTATGTTCCTTGTTTCTAGTAAACTATTAAAGAAACCTAATCAAGACACATGCCTGTGTCAGGGGCTAGGCAATGCAACATTAAATGAACCATTGAGTTGTGTGCAGATCTTGTAAGGCTCCACAAACTCATGTTAATTTTATAGAGACAAATTGAAAGACCCAGTATCTTCATTAGGGTACAGTTCTCATTTTAAAAATAAGTAAATAAACCCAAGAAGTCATGATGTAAAACAGGAGCTATATCTTCAAATCACATCCATATTGGCATTTCACTACTGTAGTCTGATTATATTGTTAATTAATTCTTGAAATGCACCGTAAGCCAAAGGGACAATTTGAGAAGAGTACTTGTCATTTAATTAGTAAATTAAGTTTTTTTCTTTTTTTGCATCTCAAATGTTTTTCCATTTAATTAGTATGTACTGTAGGCCAAAATCGCATACCAGCTGGATATTCTCAGGATAAACAATTTTGCTTATTTCTTTCATTTATCAAGCCAGTAAACTTTCAGAAAGAGGGTAAGCTTGGATGATATGTAGTTCAGGGAATAAGAATATGAAAATACAGTGTCATGGATAACCATATATTTTGGGGAGTGGGAAGGAGGGAAATTCAGGTTTTAAGGTGCTACTATCAAATCTATACCACAGAATGGTACAGCTTGAAGATCTTTAAGGCTAGTCCATTTTTTTTTTCTTAGAGTAAAATATTGTGTCTTAAAGAAGTAAAGCAGCACATTGGAAGTCACACACCTAGTTAAGTAGAATGACCAAAACTATTATCTAGGACTCTTGACTCTAAAGACAATGCTTTTTCAGTTATCCATGTGTTCATTAGAAAGCATGTAAAGCATCCCTGTAAGGATATATAGAAGTCTTGCGGAATGCATGTGGGAGGGACTTTATGGTTTCAAATAGTATTTTAAGACCTTGGAATACTGGGAATTAACTGGATTAAATTGGGCTTTAATGGCTTATAAATTAATAATTCACATCTCTAAATGAAGAACTGGGAGCGGTTTTATTATTTTGGAGCAAAGTTCCATGAATGTTTCTTAATATAATACAGGATATGTCAGTTCAGTGTTAACTCATATGTGCAGTGTCTCTATTTTCTCCTAATTAAACACAGAAACTGCTGATTTGGGAACAAAAATAGAATCTGATGAAGTCTGAATTTCTTCCCAGAAAATATTTTGTCTTTGCCTCCAGATGTCAAGAGTGACACATGAGTACAGCTTGTTTGGGGGAAGGACCAAATAGCTACCCTTCCAGGAAGGCAGTCCTAGGCTGGAAAAGGTCACTGATTACCTTGCCTTTTGGTCCTGCAAACTGAGGCCACAATCCAAGACGTTTTATGAAAACATGGCTCCTGCCGGATGGTTGCCCGAGTTGTTCTGACCCCTTCCATAAGCATTCATAAGAATCAATAAGGGAGTTGACTATAAATTACTCAATTAAACAATAATTAGTAAGTACAAATGATAAAAAAGCTTGAAGGGGCAAATGTAACATAAAATCCTCTGGATATTATAATTAATGTAGGGTAAAGAAGTCATATATGCATTAAACATTGATTAAAATAATAAAAACATGTGTGTGCTAAGTAAATGACTAATGAGAGGTGTATAATAGAAGGACTTGAGAATGGGGAGATGGGTATGTGTTGACAGGTTATATACCTAGAAAGACATGTGGAAATGGGCAGGAAGTAGGCCTTGAAAGTTGGTTTGCTCTTGGCTCCAGTAAAAACTCAGGCCATGTTTCTGTCCTTGCTGCCTGCTCATAGGAATTTTGAACTCTTTCTTCCTTGAGATCTATGCAGGCTTGCCATCTACGTCCTTACTACTTGCCTCCACTTCTTTATTTTGGATTCTTCTGGAGGTGATTACTGTGTCAGCAGTGTGTCCTAGGGTTTGCATCTTTCCTTACTGTATGTCCTGGCCTTGACCCTTTGACTCTACCTGGTGTCCAGGTCATCTCCAGTCTCATTTATCCCATTATCAAACCAGCGATATCCACAAAGACACTAGTACTGACTATGAGATCACTTTGGCTGATTTCAAGTTCCCACAGAAGCCTTGCCTATGTCCAGGCTTACAAATAATTGTCTAATAAATAGTGTCTTTTTAACCAAGTAATCACTGCCTCAGTTTTTAGGCAAGAGAACTTAGCTAGATAATATCTAAGGATCCCTTAATGTCTCGATGCTATGATCATGATTAGATCATTGATTATTTGTAAGTAAACAGATCCTTCTAAATTGCTGGAAAGTATTTAAAATCAGATTGTAGTCATAATTATTTTAACCCTCTGCCCTCACCCTATGAGCTTCTTTACCCAATTACTTAGACTTGTTTTTTTAAATGATTTTAACCAAAGTTGACTTATGATTAAAATATCAAGAATTCCAAAGTAGTTCAACCTGAATCTTTGAAGTTATTAAATGGAAATCTGCATAAAGCTGAAATGTTCTTAAAAGCTTCTTGCCTTCTATTGTCATCTCAAGGGCACTGGGGTCATTTTATCCATTTTTGTTGTTGTCGTGTCAGGCAAAATACAGACTGGATTTTTATTTCAAACACCAATCAAGGCTTAATTCCCTGGCCAGTAATTATTGCTAGGTCATCACAGATAAACTCTTTATTACCTCTAAGCTTCATTATTCTCATTTGTAAAATGAGGTTAATGACACCTTTACTTACCTTGTAGGATTATTGTGAGTGAAATGAAATGATACAAACTGAGCTACAGGTAGAGAGAGAGGTTCAACTTAAATATCACATTTGGCTTCTTTTTAAATTAATTGTTTTTCTATGCTCTCAAAAATTTTTAAATCTGATCTATAGATGTGTAGGATAATAATTCCGTTGCAAAATTTATTCTTTTTTATCCCTTTGTGAAAATCATGGGATCAGGGATAATCATCAATATTTACATGCTAAAGTAAAATTTCCAAATTAAAAATGTTTCCTACAGTATGACAAAAATGTATAAATTGGAATATAAAATTGGAAAGCCCTCCTTTTGGTTGATTTATCCTGGAGTACTAATCCCTGCATTTATCCAAAAAGCACTAATTGTTCTTTTAATATATGCCATACATTATTTTCTGTAAGAGTATTCAAAATATATATTTCTTTATTTTTTTTTTTAAGATTTTTTTTTTCTCTTCCCTTTCCCCTCCACCCCGGTTTTCTGTTCTCTGTGTCTATTTGCTGTGTGTTCTTCTTTGTCTGCTTCTGTTGTTGTCAGCAGCAAGGGAATCTGTGTTTCTTTTTGTTGCGTCATCTTGTTGTGTCAGCTCTCCATGTGGGTAGTGCCATTCTTAGGCAGGCTGCACTTTCTTTTGTGCTGGGTGGCTCTCCTTATGGGGCGCACTCCTTGCGCGTGGGACTCCCCTATGCGGGGGACACCTCTGCATGGCACGGCACTCCTTGCACGCATCAGCACTGCGCATGGGCCAGCTCCACACGGGCCAAGGAGGCCCGGGGTTTGAACCACGGACCTCCCATGTGGTAGACGGACGCCCTAACCCCTGGGCCAAGTCCGCTCCCAAATTATGTATTTCTTATTCTCAGCATGATAAAATCGAATGGAGGAAGATTCAGGTAAATAAACAAGAAAATGTGGTGAATTCTATAATAAAAACATTTATCACATTTGTATGTGAACTGAGAAGAAACAAGGCCTCTTTCTGGAAGACATAATAGAAGATTTTCTTCAACAGGTGAAATTTAGCCAACATGTACTTCCATGATTGTTGTGAAGGGAAATAAATGGATTAGAATTGTCTATCTGAAAGTAAAAGCTTCTCTGTAGAAGTGACAGTAATTACTTTTGCTCATATTTACTTTTTAGCTAAAGCAAGTCACATTTCCAAGGATAATTGGAAAGGGGTGAATGTGTATATGCCCAAAAGTAGTAGAAAATCAAATATTGGTAAACAGTCACAATGTCTGCTACAGAGTAGGTGTACATTTCTTCATTCCTCTATTTTTCCTGATCTCAAACTCCATGCTAACAAGAAATCTTATGACTTTTTCCCAAAATAATATTATGCAAATCAGAATATTCTATTACTTCTCTGCTAAAGCTCTGAAAGATTTTCCAAATGCACTTAAAATATCATCCCAACTCACAGCTGACAAAACTCTGCCTGTTCTAGCTGCTGCCCACTTTCTTGACTTCACTTCCTACCACATTCTCTTTTGCCTTGATACCTAACATGACTTTTGTCCAGTTCCTGGATCATTTCAAGATCATTTCTGCCCTAAGGTTTTGCACTTGCTGTTATGTGTGGACCCCTCTATTCTGTCTATGCCTGGTTGACACTTTGTGAAACTCAGGTCCCACTTCATGAAGCAACTCTTTATTTAGGCTACCATGAGAAAACCCACATCCCTGAGCCTCTCTCTACCTGTCATTTGATTTTATTGCCTTTGTATAGTTTATGAATAATTAATATTATCTAACAGAGTTCTATGTTTGCTTATTTTGTTTATTGTCTCTCCTCATCAACTCTTACTCTCTAAAATGTGAGCTCTACAAAGCAGCAACTTTATATGTTTTGTAAGCTGCTTTTTCCCCCAACAGCCTGAACAGAGCCTGGCACATAATAAGCATTTAACAAATACTTTTAAATTAGTTAATTGTTTGCAATAACAAGAAGAGAGTCTAGAGAATTCCAAAAGTGTAGAATATCAGAAGGATTCATGGGCCTGCAAACTTTTCTAAGTCTAGATAGTAAATATTTTAAGCTTTGCAGGACAAGATAATCACTGTTACAACTACTCAACTCAGCACCATACCAGCTCTACCTATGTAGCGCCAAAAACATAATTGGTGCAACTGTGTTACAACAAAACTTCACTTACAAGAACTGAGAGCAGCTGGATTGGCTTATTAGCCATTGTAAACCAAACCCTGGTGTAGATCCACATGAGTGTTTGAGGAGCTTAAGACTTTAAGAGCACATTCTTAACAGTTAAGTTACTTGCATCCAAGTCCTAGTTCTACCACAAACATCACTAATCTTCAAAATCCTCTTCTGTAAAATGGAGCTAATAAAAAATCCCAACATATATTGGAATTAAGTAAGAAATTATTTAATTTACAGAAAAGATACTACAGTGTATTGTACATAGTAAAGGATTTAATAAGTATTCACATATTTCACAGTAAATTATTATGATGAAGTTACTACAATAGATTTTAACAAACCATGATGGCAAAGGACATAGGAAAAGAGCAGGTGTCATTTAAAAATTTGGAAAGTGGAATTGGCAGTTCCTCATAACTAAAATGTGTTAATGACAGTGAGATCCTTAGATCATCAGAATTTCTTCATCTTGGAATAGTCTGCCCCACTTCTTTCCTCTACAAATCCTATTCAGTTTTAAGTACAAGCTCCAAATCCACTACCTTTGAGATATCTTTCCACTTCATCAACAGAATAATCATCATTAAATGCAATATAAGGCTTGGATTCCTTCTAATTCTACTTTCTAATGTTATCAACTGTTTACATATTTGTCTCCCTCACTGCATTATAAAATCTTTGAGAACAGGTTGCATTTTGTAATGTTGTTGTTGTTTACCTATTTCTTTATTTTTTCATAGTATATCTCATTATATTTGGCACAGTGACATGTATATATTATATAAATGCTTATGGACTGATTGAATGATGCAATGAATGAATGATCTTATGAATAAGATCTAGCACTTGCTAGAGTCCCCCATCAATAAAACATCCACAGACTCAACTTCATGGGTCAAAACAATATTTTGATAATTTGTCCTGTTTTTCTCCCAGCATCTGCTTGCTGTGATGAAGCATCATCTTGGCTTCTCACATGCCCATTTCATTAGGATATGTCTCTCTTTACTCCTTACTCCCCATCACACAAAAGTCCCATTGCCTGCTTTGTGTGAAACTTGGAGCTATAAAAGTAACACAAAGATCTTATGTATGATAATTAATGGGAACAAAATGTCTTGGATGAAATATTACTGGCAAAAGGAGGTACAACCAGATGTTGTGCAATGCAAGACCCACCAGAAAGTAATAAACTACTCTGAGCCAGGCTTCTCTAATTCAGCAATGTTTATTTTAAAAAATCAAATGAAAAAAAAACTTAAAATAGTTTTAAAGACTTTGCATTTTGGGAAAGCAGTGGGTTTTCCCCCAGTGTTTCAAAAGTTTAAACTGTTTTAGCCAAACCATTGTAAAATAGGTTTATTCTGGGAGAGGTACATTTTAAAGAAGCAAGTTAATCCATAAGATCTTTCTGGCATTATTTTTATCATTATAAAATTATACATATTTATTATAGATTATTTTAAAACTGCAAAGCTATAAAGATGAAAAGAAAAATTTCTCATAAACGTAAGGGCCAAAATTAACATTTTTATATATTTCCTTTTAGACAATTCGTATGCTTATATTTGTAATGGAATATTTTCTTTTTCCTTTAAGAAATGTTTCCTTGCTGTGGACTCAAGGAAGTTGGAGCCTATAAGGAAAGGAACCTATTTTCCAAATTTTTAAGTTATTAACTTACTATGATCTAGGCCTGGTGGGGTATGTCAAAGAGTTCTAAAATGTTCCAGGGGAACTCAGGATAGGAATTAGAGTCATGAGCACATCACCTCTTTTGGTCCCACTTACTGTGGGAAGAAGGGAGGAGGTAAAGCTGCGAGGTCAGAAACAAGGGTTATAGTCATTTTCCATTTTCACCATAGGGCAATCTCAGGGGTTGGGGAAGAGCAATTTAGAAGCATGTAAAGAAGAATGAAGGAACCTCAAAACATTAGTGTAAGTAGGACAAGGAAAATATGGGGAAGTTAAACAAGAACCTAGATTTTGGCTTTGAGCTCCGTCTAACAGTATGGAGTATGAAGTGAGGGCAGAAGGAGTTTAGGTATTATGGCTAAAATGGAGCCTCTCTACGGTCAGAACACAATTTTGCTATGACTGATGAACTTATAGCTGGGGCATTGACTAAGACCACAGATGCCAGTGATTGGATCAGCATGTTTCCATAGATAACAACAAAAAAAGAGAAAGTTGTGCCTCAGTGGGCACTAGTCTAGGAGACCAGCCATTCTACAGCATGGACCAGTGAAGGTTGGAAGATACTTCAAGAACATGAATCTCCTCATTCTGCTTTTGCTCCCTATAGTCCAACACCATTTTGGAGAAAAGCATGTGTGGGAATGGATGACAGAATATTATTCATCCTTAATATATATTAAGACACTAATATCTATCAAATTAAAAGTAATTTGTTTTTCCTTTCCGGTTCTTGTGAAGCATGTTTATCAAACATGGGAAGTAAAATACCTCCCACAGTAAGTAGTGTGAATAAATTGACTCTTCTACATATATTCTGCATAAAGTAAATATATGCAATTTTTAAAATTGAAGACATTCAATATTACATACCAATACTCCTATCAAAATGAATAATTAATATAAGTAAATCTTACTTTTCGATAGTTGGCACATAGTAGGCTTTCATGAATATTTGAATAAAGCAAATGAGCTCATTGTTGCTTTATATGTATGGTCAATTTTTCAATTTTATATTTTTTCCTTTTTGGTCATTTTTAGTTTTCCCCATTCCTATTAACACTGAGATTTTATTGTTTCTCACATTCATTCAGCTGAATCCCCTTCTTCCCATGCTAATTCCCATTGCTACACATTTGCTCTGGTATTCCCACAGGAAAAATTTCATGGTATCTCTTTTCTATAAGTTCAAAATCTTCTTGAATTTTCATAGTGCATTTTAAATTATTATTATTTTGTGCTTCTACTAGACAATAAGGCATTGTGGCATACTGGCTTTCAATTCAGAAAATCTGGGTTGAATTTTGGTTCTGGCACTTTCCAACTGTGTGCCGTTGGGTCAAAACACTTATCCTTTCCATGCCTCTGTTAACTCACCTACAATGAAAATATTGACAACTACCTACCTAAATATGTGCATTCATACCTTCATCTATCTATTGAGTGTATACTATGGGCTAAGCTTTTTTCTAGGGATAAATGGCCACTCAACTATCACAGTGTATTTGTACAATAAACTTTGCACATTATAGGTACAGAAATGATGCTTATTGATTGCAGGATGTGCAAAGCAAAACGAAAGCATTAGCATCATGTCCGAGAAGCTTCATTTTTTCCCCTTATACATCAAGGTGGCACTTTGACCACTGTTAATAAGGCAGTGCCACTTCTCTTCCTTTCTAATGGGCAGAGATAAACTTTGCTAAAGCATCTATGTATTTTCTCACTATATGATTTCCCAATATGGAAACTGTCAGACAATGGCCGAAATTAACTGACTAACTCAGAGAAGATCGAACCGCTGTCCTTGGCTTCATTAATATGGTGAGCTGAATAGTCAGGTTGACCAACAACAGAAATGCCATCCATTCAGCTGATGTGTCCCTGTGATGTCTATTTACAGGCATATCTGAACCCTGAAATCTATTTCCAAGAACCGCCCCCGGAGAGAATCATTTGGAAGTCACCGTCAGTCCGGTCTAATGCATTTCTATTTAGGGATCTAATGTCTGACAAAAATAATGTCTTTATCATTTATTTAATACATAAATGGCTCTTTTGTCTGATTCCCCAAACTTGGCAAAGTAAAGGCCATCCATTAATCACTTTACCCTTCAGGGAAACAGCCTTTCAGTCTGTGAGGATTGTAGCTTCAGTCGCTCAGGTATGTGGTCTGATTCAATAAAAACTTGGAACTGAAGTTCTGTTAAAGGCTTTGTAATTGGCATTGTTACGGATATAGATAATAGGATGGGAACAAAAATAGACCATTTATCCCTTAGATGTAGCAGATTTACTGAAGCATGACATGGGGACATATAGGTTTGCAATGAAAGTGACAGGTTCCAGGAATAGAATCCCTTGTGACTCTTCATTTCATTTTTTTTGCAGACATATAAAAGGTTCTAATAAAAAGATTCTATGTTACCTCTATCTTAATGTATCTAAAATAGAACTTCTTATCTTAACCAACTCCAATTTTGGTTGCCCCCAGTTAACATTAACTTTGCCATTCTCCACACTCCATGCTATGAAAGATGGGTGGACTCTGACTTGTGCAGTTCTCTTTTATCTCTAATCTTAATTGTTTAGCATATAACTTGGATATTCTACTTTCTCCAAATCCCCACTGCTGTCTCCACACATGCACAATTATAAGCTGCTTAGAAAACATGCCACTTTAATAAGAGGATACACAAATGCTTATAAAAGTAGGGTGAAATATAAATGTGTAAATTCTAAACAAAATATTTGCAAATAAAATTCAAAGGTATATTAAAGAATAATATATCATGACAAATTTGGGCATATTTTAGAAAGTCAAGGTTGGTATAACTTCTGAAAATTAGTGTAATTTACCACATTAACAGAATAAAGTAAAAAGAAAAATCCTATGATTTTCTCAAAAGATAGAAAATAAGCATTTGGTAAATTTCAATACTCATTCATGACTTTAAAAAATGCTGAGCAAACGGTAATTTGAATTAAGTTCTCAAATGTAATCAAATATATCTACAATGCTCCTACATCAAACATTACATTGGTGATATTTTGACATCTTTTCTCTTGAAATTAGGGAAAAGACAAAATAATGATTTTTTAAAAATGTTAAACCCACCTTGCCATTCTATCAAAAAACTTCTATTAAACCTTATCTTAGAGAATCTAGTAAGTGCAGTTAGGCAAATAGAAAAATTAAAAAAAAACAGTTAAGGATTGAACAAAAGAAAATAAAACTCTATTTTTATAGATAACATTATAGAATATGCAAAATAATCTAGGTACAAAAATGAATTAATTTAGGAAAATCATAATTTTATCAGGGAAATATATATATTTGAAAGACTGAAATAAAATAGAAAATTTAAAATAGTTAAACATAGGATTTCACAACAAAAAATCCAAAATCTAAGAATAAATCCAATTGAAAGAAAATAACAACAAAAAAAACACTGCAGCACAAATCTATAAAACATTTCTGAGAGAAATAAGACCTGAATAAATGTTCTTAGATTGAAAATCAGAATGAATCTCAAGTGATCTATATGGTGAATGCAATCCCAGTCAAATTTTTACCAGGTTTCTTTTTTCTTTTCTTCCTTCTTCTCTCCCTTCCTTTCTTTCCTCTCACTCTCCCTCCCTCCTTCCTTCCTTCCATCATTCCTTCCTTCCTTTTGAAATTGAGAAGCCATTCTAAAATTTATATGGAAATACAGAGAAAGAAACAAACAAACAAAAAAAAGCAAAGACAATCTGAAGGAATCATACTACTATATTTGAAAACTTTTGTAAAACAATAATTAAGAAGATATTGCCACACGTATAGAAATTCTTCAATTGGAAGAAAACAGAGATCCCAGAAACAGTCCAAGATGCAAGTGGCCAACTGACCTTTACCTCTTACCACTTAGAAAAATAAATTTCAGGTGGACCATAGGTTTCTATGTTAAGGATGAAGCAATAATGTTTCTAGAAGACAGTTCTGGAGAGTATTGTTTGGCCTAATTTAAATAGAGTTCTTCAAAAAGCAATAAACAGCATAAAATTATGATGTTATGATAATTTTGACTAGATTTAATTAAGATATCATTAAAAATATTGTGGAAAGAAATATCACAGAGAGGGGAAAGATATTTCAATAAATAAAATTGGCAAAAAATTCCTATCTAGATAACACAAAGATTTCCAATGAATCAATAAAAATTAGAAAATTCAAATAAATGAAATGGGCAGACAATTCACCAAAGAAGATGGACAATAAATGTATAAAATGCATATGATATTTATTGTCATAAATGTATGAAAATGTGCTCCACCTCATTTGTCACCAGGAAAAAGTAAATTAAAGTCACAGTACGATAGTACTATTAGAATAGACAAAATTAAAAAGCACCACTTTGGAAAACTGTTGTTTTCTAAAAAATCTTATACATGTCCTATGACTCTTCACTTCTACTCCTAAGTACAGTCCCAGGAGAAATAAATATGAGTGTGTGCTAAAACACATGTTCAAGAATGCTTACAGCAGCATTCATCTTAATAGCCCCAATTTGGGGAAAAAAAAAACAAAACCCTCAATGTCTGTTAATAGTAGAATGTGAAAAAATGTAGCAGTATATATATTAGTACATTAGAATAATGCATAGCAATGAAAACAGAGCTATTACAACATGGAACAACTTGGACAAGCTTATAAATGTGTTGGTGAATGAAATATGTGGAGAATATGGACTAAACCCATTTGCATAATGTTATCAATAGTCACAACTCATTTATGATGTTCAATATCAGAATATCAGAATAGTGGTTATCTAGATAAAAGGGGAATTACTTTTTGGGGGGAAGTATGTGAATGACATGTGTGGTGTTTGATATTTAAGAGAGTCAACTACAGTGTGAAGAACTTGGAGTCTAAAAACCTGAGTTCAGATTCCAGTTTAATGACTACTGTTCGAATTGTACAAAGTATACTCTCCAAACTTAGTTTTTGGCTCATAAATAGAAAAATATATGAAAAAAATAAAGTGCCCAAATAATGCTTACATAGAATATAGCTTTAATAATCATTAGTTATATTTGAATATAATAAAAAGACCAGATTAGTTCTGTTAAGTTCCTTGATCTTAGCTATATGATGTAGTGGCTGCCGTGTACAGCCCAGACTTCCACCCTCCACGCTGCAGCCTCATTTCCCCAACTGTTAGGGGTGGCGACAGCTGGTAGCCCCCTCTCTCGAAGACCTGCCCTTGGCTAAGAAGAATGACATGATCTAAGATAATGGGGGAAGCCCACATCCAAGGCAGGTTAATGCTTTAGTAGAAACCCTGACCTTCTTGCCTCTTTTTAAGACAACTCCGAATGGCTGTCCATTTTGATGGACTCCCTAATAAATTCCCTGCATGCAAATCTCTCTCCAAGTTTGCTTCCTGGGGACCCCATCCTACAGCATCTGCTTTACTCTCAGATAATACTAATCTGTATATATATTTTTGTAGTATAAATGGGTTGAACTATTTTTAAAGAAAATCAGGGAGTCAGACTTCTGCAGGGTTAGAGGAGAGTAGTAATAAATTGAACTTACAATGTCTTTAATAAATTCATAATATCTATCCTTTGGTATGCAGAGTATTATATTCCCTCTCTATTAACTTATCAAGTTAATCGAGATTGGCAGTTATAAGTACCATGTCTCTTAATTATTTTGTAGCTAAAGGATATAAAAGCCTAGCATACAATACTTGTAAGTGACCATTATCATACTGACTACTTCTTTTGCTTCTTTTGAAATAAAATACATTTTACTTATAATGTTTTGTTTTGAAATAATTTCAGACTTACAAAAATTTTGCAAAAATAGTATAAGGAATCCCATATACTCTTTGCACATATTCCCCAAATGTTGAAATTTCACCATGGCCTCTCTTGTTCTCTCATTTCTCTCTCTTTCACACTGTCTCTCTGTCCCACCCACCCCCACCTCTTAGATAGGTGATAGATAATATCTTGGTTTGTGAGGTTGTTAAGACAGATACTTCTCAATGAATTGGCTTTACAGTAGGAATTTCCTTGCTCACAGTTTTTGGGGCTAGAAGGTCTGCTTCCTCCCAGTTGTTACCTTGCTGTGCCACATTCCTTGGATATCCTTGGCATTGCATTTTTGCTTGCCATCTTTTGCCAATGTCTCTCCTTTCTCTTCAGAATCTGCTGACTTCTGCCTCCAGGCTCCTCCCCATGGCTTTCTCTTACTATATCTGAATTTCTTCACAGTAATGCAGATAAAGACCAAGAGCCTATCTAAATTGGGGTACATAATTTAATGCACTACAGATAGATAGGTTAGATAGATTAGATGCATAGGTAGATATTGATTTTTTTTCTAAATAATTTCAGAGGAGATTGGATACATAATGCTTTGTAATCTCTAAACCATTCAGTGTAAATGTCCTAAAACAATGGCATTCTGTAACTAACCACAGTAAAATTCTGAAATCAGGAAATTGTACCTAATATACAATTATCTAATCCATAGAATTTATGTAAATTTTGTCAATAGTCTCACAAAAGTCCTTTACTGAGAAACCAAACCAGACCAATTTCTGCTCTGGTATCCAGATCAAGAAAAATGTCACATTTAGTTGTCATTGACATTTTAGTGTCCTTTACTTTGGAAGAGTACTTTAATCTTTCTTTGGATTTCTTGACATTAACAATTTTGCAGAGTACAATTTTGTGATTTTTCCCTCAGAGTGTCCCTCAACTTAAGTTTGCTTAATATTTCCTCATGATGAGATTCAAGTTATGATTTTTGGCAGAAATACCATAGAATTTATGTTGTGTTCTTCTTTCATCAAATCAAAAAGTGCATGAGCTCTAATTGTTTCATTACTAAAAATTTTAACTTTGATTCTTTGACTAAAGTGGTAGCTGCCTGATTTCTTTCCTGTAAAATTACCCTTTTTCACTTTGTTATCAGTATACTGGATGGTGATACTTGGGATTTATGTACATATGCTATAGCTCACCAAACATTCTGCTATTAGCATCCAATGATGATACTTGCCTGAATCAATTATTTCTATGGTAGTTCCCAGATGGTGATTTTCTAACTTCATTATTCCTTTTGCATGTATTAGTTGACCATTCTATTGTAATATTCTTCATTTATTTTTTGTTTATTTATATTAGCATGGGTTCATGAATCCTATTTTATTTTATGGATTATATATCTTTACAATTAACATTAATTTTTTTATGTTTAAATTGTTTCACATTTTACAAGTGAAGGTCCCTTTAAGCTGGTTACAGCAACCCCTCACCATGTCCCTCAATTTTTTATCATTTTATTTTCTGACATTGTAAAATGTTTCAAGCTTATCTTGTAGTTTTCCTATCACATCTCTATATTCAGCATTTCTCAAAGAAATTTGGGTTGTTTAAGTGAATAATGGTATCTAGAAACTAAACCCTGGGTGCCAGCTGTACTTAACATCTTTGGGTGCCTTTGCCTCTCTAGGCTTTTTTAGCAGACAGCACACGGAGTTATGTGTATTTGTATACACACATGCAAAACCACAGATATATGTACATGCACTTATAGGCATTTCTATATCTAACTATATATAAAATTTTTTTTTTTACTAGGAAAAACTAGGAAATTATACAATATCAAGATTATAATCCAACACCAAAAATTCATTATAGTCTTCTCTTTCCATATTTTTAACTCCCTTCTCTGAAAAATAGGAAACCAGGCTCCACTAGCCACAATAAATTTACTGATTTGCTCAATCATGGAAAAAAGATGAAATAATTTGAGCATTATCAATAGATACCACTGTGAAAACCAAATCTATTAACAAAAGTTCAATATTTGTTTAAAGTTATTTAAGTACTTGGTCTACATGTATATAGTCAAATTAATGTGTTTCAGAATTATTTGGATTAGTTTCTTTTTCCCTCTTCACTTTAGGTCATTTCTTCCCCCAACATGGTTTTAGTTGTTTTGATTTGTGTTCCATTATGCCCATTATTGCTGTTGTTTTCCTTTTTGAGAAACATAACATAGTTCTACAATTCAGAACTATCCTTAGAAAAATATCACTCACTTCCCCATCTCTTCTACTCTATTCCTATCCCTACAGCATTTTTGCACCATTCTTATTTGCCCCTTGTAAGAAACCAGTCTCTCAGGATTTGGAGTTGTCCTGGGTGGTGCTGCAGGGACAGATGCTGGATGTCGTGCGTCCTGCCATGGCCCACTGGGTGGACTGGGGGACAGTGTGGACTACAATGTGGACCACAGTCCAAGGGGTGCAATGGTGCTCCAGAATGTATTCACCAGATGCAGTGGATGTGCCACGATGATGGAAAAGGTTGTTGATGTGGGAGGGGTGGGGTGGTGGGCTGGGGAGGTACATGGGGACCTCATATTTTTTAAATATAACATTTAAAATAAAATAAAGAAGAAAAAAAAAATCCCCCCAAAAATAAAGAACTTCTTTTGGATATGGGAAAAAAAAGAAGAAAAGGAAACCTGTCTCACTGTTCTTTGTTTTCTTTTTCCTTCTTTTTTGGAGAAAATATAACAGATATATAAGTGCTTTCTTACTCCTCCCCCTCTCTTTTTATTATCCAAAAAGTAGCATTCTATAGATACATTTTTGCACTTTGCTTTTATCCACTTAACAGTATGTTACCGAGATCCCTATGTTTCATAGAGATACTCCTCATTTTGTTTTTTCACAGTTACATTGTACTTTATTTGTTGTATATCCTGTAATTTTTCAATCACTTTCCTCCATAAGGGCATTAGGTGGTTTCCAATATTTTACAGTTGTATCAAAGTTGAAACTCATTGTTGTGGTTGTAAATAGATTTTCATGTTTAGATCCCTGAACACCATTAGTAGTATATTCTTTTGTATACTGTGAGGAATGGAGATCTAATTTAATCTTTTCCAAATAGCTAAGCTGTTATTCTGGCACCATATATTAAACACACACACACACACACACAAACTATATCCTAACATTCAATTTGTACATGTACCTTTTCTGGAATTTCTATTTTGTTTCTTTGATATCTATTATTAGCCAGTATGACACTGTTTTACTCATAGAGGCTTTTCATCTGTTTTAATATTTGATATGGCTGAGTGGCCCCTTGCAGTTTTTCTTATTTAGATTTTTTTCTGGAAAATTTGGTATGTTTTCTTGAACTTTAGTACCACATTCTATAAATCATAAAGAAGATTATTGATATTTTATAGAAATTGCATTGCATTTATAAATTGTCAAGGAAAACTGACATCTTTATAATGGTGAGTTGTTCTATTCAGGAACACGAGATATCTTTTTTTTTTCAGTATCATATCCTTTTTAAAATTTTATTTTATTATTCTCTTTTTTAAAAAGAAACATGGATCAAACAAAATGTTACATTTTAAAAGGAGATGTATTTTTATTAATTCAAGTATATTTTCAAGAGTGCTTCAAGGTTACATATGCTTTGCACCTTTCTTATTAAGTTTTTTTGGAAGCATTATATATTCTTTGTTGCTATTGTAATGGAGTTTTCTATATCATTATATCCCCTAACTGGTTGTAAATGAAGGCTATTAATTTCTGCATTTTAATTTCATATCCTGCCACCTTATTATTTTATTGTTTGAGCTATTTTTGCCATTAATTTTCTAAGGATTTCCATCTAGACTAACAAATCATATCCAAAGACATAGATTTACTTCAGTCATTCTTTGTCACTGTCAATACTTGTTTGAATTTTGCTTTGTCTTATGTGGGGATTCCAAATTTCTTAATTATTATTTCTGTTTGCCTATATAACTTTGTCCTTCACTTTAGTTTTACCCTTTCTAAATCAGTTATTTCAGGTATGTCTCTTGTATACCTCATTTAATGGAATATATATATGTGAGCAAAGACCATTGTTATTTATTGATTGATATAACTGCTATATTTGGTTTCAACTCTGTCAAACTTCATGTTACATTTTCAGTGCATACTGTGTTATCTTTGCTGTATTTCTTTACATCATATGTCATCTTTGCTCTTTTTAAAAAAAATTTTCTTGGTATTTTGGAATGGTTGTAGTTTTGTTCCAGTGGTTACCTTTTTCCTTAAATCTTTAAATTTCCTTAGTCAATTGTTTTCTTATTTACCCTTTTATTTTCTATATCAATCTATATCAGTTATAGACTTTGTTTTAGACTTCCATCTACAATTACGTGTACATTAAGTGTTCACTGTCAGCTATTTTGCTGAAGTTTTTCTAGTCACCTTTTTATTTGGATGAAGCTCATCCTCTAGTCCAGGGACCAGAATTTTTTTGTCTATAATTAGCCATATAGTGAATATTTTAGACTTTACAAGACATACGGGCCCTGAAGCTACTACCCACTTCTACTGTTGTAGCTGGTATATAGCAAAAGTAGCCATAGACGATAGTTAAACTCATTAATGTGGCTGCATTCCAATAAGACTTTACTTACAAAAACAAAACTACAAAGTTTGCTGACTGCTTGTCTAGTAGATTGCTTGAGAATGATCAAAATCCAGGTATACAAAAGTCACTGAACTCTTACATCTTTTGAAACTTTTTCTTTATCCTTGAAAGTTGAAGAGTAACATTACTGGATATAAAATCCTTGTTTCCTACTTTCTTTCCCTGACTTTTTTGAAAATGTTACTGAAAGGTTACCTTTCCAAGAGCTCATTCTCTAATACATCGAAAAATTTTAACTACTTTTTCCCATTGTCTCCTCTGGTCTACCATGACACTGTTTCAAAAATGGTAGACTATATGTATTTTTCTCAGAGGATTTAGCTCAATATTCTCTTGCCAAGAGCTCTCCTCTTCTCTCCTCTGTGCAGTTTTTCTGAGATTGTGTTCCTCTATGAATAAACTCTCTGGTGTTTTGTGTTCATTTACCTACTAATGGCTCTTCATTAATCTTCTAGTTATTCATATCATTAGAAGACATTTATAGTTATATACAGCATTTTTCATAATAAGTAATACTGCATAAAACTACCTATACTACTTTATTTCC
The DNA here is from genome assembly GCF_030445035.2 of Dasypus novemcinctus. Lineage (NCBI taxonomy): Eukaryota > Metazoa > Chordata > Mammalia > Cingulata > Dasypodidae > Dasypus > Dasypus novemcinctus. The sequence goes on from NC_080688.1 coordinate 59,840,421, forward strand.
CATTTTTCAAGATTCACAGTGGTAAAGAAATCAAGAATACACTCCCTTTATCACTGTCTTTTCACGAGCTTCTCTCTTGTCTTATGATTGTGACTGTAAGAGAAAAGTTCTTCAAAAAGCAAAATAGAATGCTGCTTTGAGGTTTTGTAATTAGTGGAAACTGTAACACTTCTTGTGGCAAAACCAAGAAGGGAATAACAACATGAAACATTATGGAGTCAGTCCTGTGGATGCCAAGGCTCCATACGAATATTCCTACGCCCAAGTGTAGCATGGAAGTGGTATCAAAGCAAAGGCTCACATGCACTGGACTATAAATGACAATTAGTGGGATTAAAAGATGAAGATGAGTAAACTCTCCTTGTATTTAAATGATTCTGCTCTTTAAAAGAACCCTGGACTCCTACTTAATCTGGAGATAGAAAGTTAAAAAAAATCACTAATTATGACTAAAAATGAAGATCTCCAACTAGGTAGGAAGAATGATGAATAAAAATAAGTTTTAAAAATCAAATTAACAGGGGGTGGAGCCAAGATGCCTTCAGAGTAAGGAGCTCCTGGAATTAGCTCATGAAACAAGGCAGTTGGTGGTCACCCAGAGCTACCCAAAGCACCTGTTTGGAGGACCCAGGAGAACAGAGGAGTATCCTGCAACATCCTTGAGTGTGGAAGGAGGAGACTACCCATCTGCACAGAGGAATTGTGAGTAGAGCACTCCACACTGCAGAGGTCAGTGCCCATGGCATGCAAGCCACCTCAGGATCTATTCTGTGGTTGGAGTTGGAAGTTCCATTTCCACCAATAAAAACAAGAGATGGACTGTGTTTACCCAGCCTCTCTGGGTAACTGCAGGTGCTTTTGGCCCATACAACCTGGTCTGGTGGGTACTTGTGGACCCACCCTCACCCCCCAACAGGAAAGAAGGGGACTGGTCTTTTCACAGCCTTTTGGGGCAATGGCAGACCTTTGGTCTGCATGGACTTAACTATTGGATGACTATGAATCCACCCCCACCCCCAAAAGGATAAGAGGGGTCTGGTATCTCCATAGCCTTTCTGAACAATGGTGGGTACTTTCAGCCAACAAAGACTAAAATTTTGGGTGCCCGTGGATCCAACCCCATGCCTTCAGAGGATAGAAGGGGACTGGTCTTTATTCAGCCTCTCCAAGCAATGACAGATATTTTTGGCCTAAAAGGACTACCTGTTGAGACCCCATAGAACCACCCCTACTACCCAATAGGATAGGAGGGGGCTGGTGCTTTCTCAGCATCTCTGGGCAACGTTGGATACTTTCAACCTACAGGACTGAACTGTTGAGCATTTGTGGTTCTGTTCCCACTCCCTAAAGGGAAGAAGGGACAGTACTCCCTCAGCCTCTCAGGTCAACTGCAGGCATATTTGGCCCACAGAAATTAGATGGTTGGGCACTCCAGAGTGTCTATTCCCACCCCCTGGCAGGGAGAGAGTCTGGTGCTACATCAGTTTACTTGAGCAACTGTGGTCATTTTGGGCCCACAAAGCATAGATTGTTGACCAAAAACTCTAGCTCCATCCCTGCCTAAGGTAGAGGAGGAAAGAGTGTGAAGCTTCATCAGTATCTCTGGCTGACTACAGACAGTCTTGTTGTGCCCAGCTTGGATTATTATACACAGCTGCAACTCTGTCCCTACCCCTGACAGAGGAGAAAGGTGGGAGAAGCTTCATCACTTCCTGGGGCATTGTGGGGAGCTTCAGCCTCCATAGCTTACAGCACCAACTACAACCTTGGCTCCTACTACACAACCAGCAAGGGAGAAAAGATAAGAAATCCCTAAACTGAAGGGAGAAACTGCACCCAGAATACATACATTTAGCAAGCCATATATGGAAACACCAACAAAAAATTACAACCCATACCAAGGAACAGGAAGAGATGTCCCAATGAAAGGAACAAGATAAACCTGCACTGAGGAAAAGACGTAAGTAGTTGCCTTGCCAATTTGCATAGAGGGCAACAATTACAGTGATGGAAGGCAAAACATCAAAAACAAAGCTTATGCATTTTTAAATTTTTTGATACCCCAATTTATTTTTACCTTATTTTTCCAAATTAATATGTATTCTATATCTAACCTTTAAACTCATCACTATATTCCATCTTACTATTAATGGAACCTGGCAATATACTGGGCTTCACTTTTCAGGAAGTTTTGGCTCACAGAGAGGTTCAACAATGGCAGCGGAGGAATACTGGTGTGGGGTGTTCTTTACAGAGGACACATGGTTGGCAGGGAGTTCTACAGGGCATATGTCCAGGGTACATAAAAATGTTTGGATATTTTCATAGTGGAAACAATGAAAAACAACAACTGTGGGAGTGCTGAGTTCCAAGCCAGGGGAGCTCTATCACAGTCCCTAAAGGAACAGCAACAATCTCCCGAGTGCAATGGCAAAGACCAAAAAGAAGGAAGGTCCAACAATGAGCCATTGATACTGATGACTATGCTTGTGAGCCTGTGCACCTGAAATAAGAACAAGGTCTAGAGCTGTAGGGTGCCTAAGAGTTTCCTCCTGAGAGCCTTGGTGTTGCTCAAATGTGGCCAGTCTCGAAGCCAAACTCAGCATGTAAATGCATTGCCTTCCCCCCAGCGTGGGACATGACTCCCAGATATGAGCCTCCCTGTGCCAAGGGATTATTACCAAGAACCAGCTGATGATGTAACTAGAAAATGACCTTGAATAAAAGGGTCAACTTGGACCAGCAGAATATCTCAATCTACATATAATAACAGGAACTAAAAATGCTTTTTGACCTGAATCAAGGGAGAAATGGAAAGGACAAATGAGTTCATATGGCTATGAGTCTCCAAAAAGAGCTGGGAGGTTATCAGAGGGGTTGCCCTTATGCACACCTCAGCAGAGTCCCAGAGACAGATAAAGTAGATAAAACCCTGGGTATTGGTTCTTCTTAGGGCTACAGAGACCCACAGGTTCTATGGTCATGGCAGATGGAGTTCAGTGCCATGTCAGTTGGCCCTACTTTGGAGTTTGTGTTTCTATGTGATGGAGCTGGACTCAGATGTGATCTTTGGTCACAAGCCTCTCCTGTTACTTTTACCAGAACTGTAGTTGGTGCTGGGGTTTAATGTGTACCCAGGGGACCTGAATCTCTGGACTGACCATATGATAGCCACGCCCTGAGCCTCAACAGACTTCAGCTCCTACACTCTGGTTTATTGGACTTAACCCACTCAGGTAACATGAAGTTGAAGAAGGTCAACCACCATACCATGGAGCCAAGAATGCCTACAACTGAAAGCAGGAGGATCGCATCCAGCATCCATGTGGAACCTAAGCCCCCTCTTGTTACAGATGTGGAGTGTACACAACCATTCCAAGGTCCACAGGATGGAGGAATAGAGTATGGATTAGCTTGGATTTACTGATAATCTATTCATGAACTATTGTGATTAGTAATTGAAGAAAATGTGGCATTGGTGTGGAGAAAGTGGCCATGGTGGTTGCTGGGGGTAGGGAATGGGAGGAAAGGATGAGATGTGGAGACATTTTCGGGACTTGAGGTTGTCCTGAGTGATACTGTAGGGACAGTTACCAGACATTGTGTGCCCTCCCATGGCCCACTGAGTGAAACATGGTAGAGTGTGGACTATGATGTGGACCATTGACCATGCGGTGCAGCAGTGCTCTGAGATGTATTCACCAAATGCAATGAATATCTCATGATGATGGAGAAGATTGTTTTTATGGGGGGAGAAGTGGGGTGAGGTGGGTGGGGGGTATATGGGGACCTCATATTTTTTTAATGTAATATAAAAAATATAAATAAGGACAAAAAGAAAAAGAAGAAAAGAAAAAGATAAACCTGCAGAAGACATAAAGGAGTTGAGACAACTAATCTTAGATATTCAAACAAATCTCCTTAATAAATTCAATGAGAAGGCTAAAGAGATTAAGGATATTAAGAAGACATTGGATAAGCACAAAGAAGAATTTGAAAGCATACATAAAAAATAACAGAATTTATGGGATTGAAAGGTGCAATAAATGAAATTAAAAATACACTGGAGGCATAAAACAGCAGATCTGAGGAAGCAGAAAAAAGGATTGGTGAGCTCGAAGATACAGTCTCCAAAAGTGAACAAACAAAAAAGCAGATGAAGAGAAGAATGGACAAAATTAAACAAGTTCTCAGGGAATTAAATGACAGCAAGAGACATGCAAACATATGTGTCATGGGTGTCCCACAAGGAGAAGACAAGGGAAAAGGGGCAAAAGGAATATTTGAAGAAATAATGGTGGAAAATTTCCCAACCCTATGAAGCACATAGATATCTGTGTCCAAGAAGCACAATGTACTCCCATCCGAATAAATCCAAATAGACCAACTCTGAGACACATACTAATCAGAATATCAAATCCCAGAGACAAAGAGAGAATTCTGAGAGCAGCAAGAGAAGAGCAATGCATACCATATAAGGGATACCCAATAAGATTAAGTGCCAGTTTCTCATCAGAAACCATGGAGGCAAGAAGGCTGTGGTATAACACATTTAAGATACTGCAGGAGAAAAACTGCCAGCCAAGAATTTTATACCCAGCAAAAGTATCTTTTGATACTTTTAAAAATAAGGGTGAGATTAGAATATTCACAGATAAACAGAAACTGAAAGAGTTTATAACAAAAGACCAGCTTTGTAGAAAATACTAAAGGGAGTGTTACCACCTGAAAAGAAAAGACAGGAGAGAGAGGTCTGGAAGAGAATCTAGAAATGATAACTGTATCAGGAACAATAACTAAAAGTGTCAAATATAAAATGACAGATAAAACACAAAGATCAAAATGGATGAAATAAGAACTGCCTTTACAGTACTAACATTGAATGTTAATGGATTAAACTCCCCATTCAAAAGACGCAGACTGGCAGTATGGATAAGAAAATATAAGCCATCTATATGTTGTCTGAAGAGATTTATCTTAGACCCAAGGATCCCAATAAATTGAAAGTGAAAGTTGGAAAAAGATATTCCACACATGGAGTAACCAAAAAAAAAAAAAAAAAAGCTGGGGAAGCTATCCTTATAGCAGGTAATATAGACTTTAAAAGCAAAACTGTTATTAGAGACAAGGAAGAACTTTACATATTAATAAAAGGGATGATTCACTAGGAAGAAATAACAATCATAAATATATATGCATCTAACCAGGATGCCCCAAGATACATGAGGCAAACACTGGCAAAACTGAAGGGAGAAATAGACATCTCTACAATAATAGTTGGAGACTTCAATACACCACTCTTAGCATTGAATAGAACATCTGGGCAAAAGATCAATAAAGAAACAGAGAGCTTGGATAATATGATAAATGGACTAAACCTAATAGGCATATACAGAACATTGCACCCCAAAACAGCAGGATATGCATTCTTTTCAAGTGCTCATAGATCTTTCTCCAAAATAGACCATCTGCTGGGTCACAAAGCAGATCTCAATAAATTCCACAAAATTGAAATTATACAAAGCACTTTCTCTGATCATAATGGAATAAAGTTGGAAATCAACAAGTGGCATATAAATAATCAGGGGGTTAAAGAAGAAATTTCAGGAGAAATTAATAAATATCTTGAGACAAATGACAATGACAGTACAACATATCAGAACCTATGGGACGTTGTGAAGGCAGTGTTGAGAGGAAAGTTTATAGCCCTCAAAGCACACATTAAAAAAAGAAGAATTAGCTAAAATCAATGACCTAACTACACAGCTGGAGGAGCTAGAAAAAGAACAGCAAACTAATCTCAAGGCAAATAGAAGGAATGAAATAACAAAGATCAGAGCACAAATAAATGAAATTGAGAAAAAAGAAAACAATAGAGAAAATTAACAAAACCAAAAGTTGTTTCTTTGAGAAGATTAACAAAATCAACAAACCCTTAGCTAGACTGACACAGAAAAAAAGAAAGAAGATGCACATAAATGAAACAAAAAATGAAAAGGGAAACCTTACTACTGATTCCACAAGAATAAGAGAGATCATAAGAGGATACTATGAACAACTTTATGCTAAAAAACTGCAATGTAGATGAAATGGAAAAATTCCTAGGAATGTACAAACAATCTACACTGATGCTAGAAGAAATAGAAGACCTCAACAAACCAATCACAAGTAAAGGGATTGAAACAGTCATCAAACAGCTCCCCAAAATGAAAAGTCCAGAACCAGACGGTTTCACAGGTGAGTTCTACCAAGCACTCAAAGAAGATTAAATACAAGACTTAATCAAGTTCTTCCAAAAATTTTAACAAGAAGGAATGCTACCAAACTCATTCTATGAAGCCAATATCACCCTAATACCAAAGCCAGATAAATATATTACAAAAAGAAAATTACAGACCCATTTCTCTAATGAATACAGATGCAAAAATCCTCAATAAAATACTTACTAATCAAATCAAACCACACATTAAAAGAATTATCCATCATGATCAAGTGGGTTTTATACAAGTCATGCAAGGCTGGTTCAACACAAGAAAATCAATCAGCATAATACACCACATTAATAATCAATGAAGAAAAAACACATGATCCTATCAAGTCATGCAGAAAAGGCATTTGACAAAATACAGCATCCTTTCTTGATAAAAACACTACAAAAAATAGGAATTGAAGGAAACTTTCTCAACATTATAAAGGTCATATATGAAAAACCCAGAGCTAACATTGTACTCAATGGTGAAAGACTAAAAGCTTTCCCATTGAGATCAGGGACAAGACAAGGATGCCCATTGTCACCACTGTTGTTTGATATAGTGCTAGAGGTTCTAGCTAGAGCAATCAGGCAAGAAAAAGAAATAAAATACATCTAAATTGGAAAGCAAGAATTAAAACTTTCACTATTTGCAGATGATATGATTGTATATCTAGATAGTCCCAAAAAACCTATAACAAAGCTGCAAGAGCTAATAAATGATTTCAGTAAAGAGTCAGGATACAAGATCAATACACAAAAATCTGTGGTGTTTCTATACACTAATAATGCACAATCTGAGGAGGAAGTCAGGAAAAAAAATTCCATTTACAATAGCAACTGAAAAAATCAAATATTTAGGAATAATTTTATCCAAGGATGCAAAGCACTTGTATTCAGAAAACTATAATACATTGTTAAAAGAAGTAAAAAAAGACCTAAATAATTGGATGAACATTCCATGCTCATGGATTGGAAGACTAAATATCATTAAGATGTCAATTGTGCCCAAACTGATATACAGATTCAATGCATTCCCAATAAAAATTCCACCAGCATTTGTTAAGGAAATGGAAAATGCAATTATCCAATTTATCTGGAAGGGTAAGAGGCCCAAATATCCAGAAACATCTTAAAAATGAAATTGAAGTTGGAGGACTCTCACTTCCAGACTTTAAATCATATTACCTACAGTGATAAAAAAACAGCATGGTATTGGCATAAAGATAGACACATAGACCAATGGAACTGAATTAATGATTCAGAAACAGACTCTCACATCTATGTCCTAAATATAAAAGGAAGTACAATAAAGCTCCTAGAAGAAAATGTAGGGAAACATCTTAAAGACCTGGTGGTAGATGGTGGATTCTTAAACTTTACACCAATGGCATGAGCAACAAAAGAAAAACTGGATAAATGGGACCTCCTCAAACTTAAGCATTTCTGTGATTCAAAGGACTTCATCAAGAAGGTGAAGAGGCAGCCCATTTGACTGGAGAAAATATTTGGAAACCACTTATCCGATAAGATTTTTATTTCCATTCTATATAAAGAGATCATACAACTCAACAATAAAAGAGCAAGCAATCCAATTAAAAAATGGGCAAAAGATTTAAATAGACATTTCCCCAAAGAGGAAATGCAAATGGCCAAAAAGCACATGAAAAAAATGTTCCATATCACAGCTATTAGGGAAATGCAAATTAAAGCAACAATGAGGTATCATCTATCACCATATAGAATAGCCATTAAAAAAAAACAGACAACAATTAATGCTGGAGAGGATGTAGAGAAATAGGAGCACTCCTTCACTGTTGGTGGGAGTGTAAAATGGAGCAGCCTCTGTGGAAGACAGTTTGGCATTTCCTCAGGAAGATAAAATAGAACTGCCATATGATCCAGCAATTCCTCTACTAGGAATATTTCCAGAAGAACTGAAAACTAGGACATGCACACCTATGTTCATAGTTGCATTGTTCACAATTGCCAAAAGATGGAAACAACCCAAGTGTCCATCTACCAATGAACTGATAAACAAAATGTGGCATATACAAATAATGAAATACTATGATGCAGGAAGAGAAAAATGAAATTGGGACATATGTGATAACATGGATGAGTCTTGAAGACATTATACTAAGTGAATTAAGCAAAACACAAAAAGACAAATATTGCATTGTCTCATTAATATGAACCAAATACAAATAATAAACACATGGAATTAAAAACTAGAGTATAGGTTATTAGGAGATAAGAGAAGTGTTGAGAAGAACTATGGATGCTTTATGTATGTAGAAGTTTTAATTAACTTGACAGTAATACTGTGGAGATGGGTAGAGTTGATAGTAATATGTTATAGTGAGTAGCAACTGGTTTATAAATGGGATTGTGGCTGAAAAAACGTAGTCTGGGAAAGTAATGTCAATAGAAAGAAAGCTAAAGAATAATCTAGGGACTGAATAATACGGTGAACCCAGAGGCAGTTGATAATTGTGATTAGGGTACAAATGCAAGAGTCCTTCTGTGAGCTAGAGCAGAGGTATATCACTATTGCAGGGTGATGGGAATATGGAGAAGCATGGGAAAACTACAAATGGTATGACTTTCACTTCATCTACTTCTATTCCAGCAATCCTGCTCTTATTCAGGTTCTTTTTGAGTCAATGAACTTGTGTGAAAATTTCAGCCTTGAGAACCAAAGGTTTGATACTTTATGGATTTTGACTTAATGGTTGCATCCTTAAAATTAAACTATCTTAAGGCAATCAGTCCATCTCAGAGCAAAATTGACTGGTGTTTAAAAGTGCAGGAAAAACAGAAAGAGGTAATTTGATAGTTGTTTCATCTTCAATCATTTTGCTCATGCTGTTTTAACATCACGGTTGCCAAAAGTACATTATAATTAATGTATTTGTATGAAAGTACCTTAAAGATATAAAGATCTAAAGCAGTAAGCTAGGGATGAGGGAGGTGAAATATTTTCCCTTATTTCTACTTGTTTTTCCCATAGAGGAACTTTACAAAGATATTTTACACACAGCAAGTGCTCAATAAATGTGTTTTGAATTGAATTATACATATGAATTTTCTTTACCCATCTGTCCTACCCTTTCATTTATGGGTGATTTAAATCTTATAAAATAAAACTTGAGTATAAATATTGAAGAATTTGTGATGAAAAAAAAATATCTAGTAGAATGGGTTGAACAATGTAAACATTTCCCCAGTATTGTCTATTTGAAATTTTTCACTCAACCTATATCTGTGGTGTTACAGAAGAACTGCAGGTCTGACTGAAAAACCCAAGTGATACTCAGAGAGAGGGAGGAACTCAGGTTTTATTACACACACGGACCCAGAGGGGAGTTTGGTCTCCAAATTCTGGGCCCTGAGCTGTGGCTTTCAGAGGCCTATGTAGGGGGTGGGAAGTAAGAGGGAGTACAGAAGCAAATTTTGCTGTTAGCTGAGATAAATGGACACAGTCTGAGGCAACGACTGCTAACTGAGATTAGTCTGCTGACTCACACAAGCAAGTTCTTACAGGTGCATACCCTGCGACCCACAGCACACACCCACACGCCAAGGGCTGCATTATCAGAAAGCAGATAGTTTCAGTATTGCACAATGAGAAAGAAGGAAGGGAAAGGGGATTCTGTCCAGAAAGGGGAAGGAGATTCCTTCAACATTCCCCCTTTGATGCCCTTAATAATTTTTACTGGGTATCACCCTTTGGCACAGAGTACTGTTCACTTGTGCCTAGCGATTGATATTTCACCTGAGGCATCACTTGGCGCTTTAGGTCATTTAAACAGGAGGTGACATACCACATCAGGTATTGCAGGATGCATGGCCCAAAGGTTATGAGGAAGAAAATTGTGGCTATTACCGGCATGAATGGCAATATCCAGGAAAGGAGATATTGCAGGCAGCTTCCACTGGCAGCTGCCTGGTAAGCTCAATCTGGGTGGGCTTTAGCTCTTTCTTTTAGCACAGCTATTTTGTCCTTGACTATACCTGAAGAGTTGGTGTAAAAGCAGCACACTTCTTCCAGGGCCTGACAAATACCCCCTTGGCTGGCAGTCAGCAAGTCTAAGCCTCATCTCTTCTGCAGTACCACCTTTGCAAGTGAGTCTGTTTGGTTTTGAATCCCACTGAGAACCCCTGTTATTTCCTCGAGGTCCTTTGATGTTTCCCATGCCAGGTTTTGAAAGTCCTGCTGACCTACTGCAAGAGAGGCCCTGGCCACTGCCTCACTTGTGGCCATTGTCAATTCCAGGAGTATAGGGATTGCCTGTACTGCTCATTTGGTTTGGGAGAGTTCTCCAGGCAGCTTGTTCCCATATACCAAGAATGATGGTACTGGCCAAGCTAGGTAGCATATGCCTTGGCCTTCCAGGGGCAAGCATCGGTACCCTTGAGTACCACAGATCCAGAGGGTGGAGTTCTTGGCACACCATCCAGTTCCCTTAAATGGGTAAGTGGTATTGCAGTCTGTTTCCCGAGGCGGAGGGCAGCGGGTGGGTGTGTAGGTGTGGGGTCGGGTCCTGGGGTCATATTCATATAGGTAAGTAGTTACCCTGCGGGCTCAGTTACACAGATGGAGAGGGGTTTATTGTCAGTCTCTGAGCCACTCCTAAGGTATGAGGTTATGTCCTTGGAGATGGGCACAGGAAAGATGGTCAGGCTGGGAGAAGCCCATAACCAGCAGGAGATTGCAACACTGGGCAGGGTCTTATTCAGAAGCTGATGGAAATTTTGGACTTGGCTCAGGTTATATATTTCAGGGTATCTTCCTGAGCTTAGCCTCAAGCTTTTGAGTGGCTTTGCTTACATTTCTTAGTAGGACCTTTCCAGGGGAGAGGACTATCTGAGCTAAGGGGGCCACTGGCACCTGAACCTGAACCAGCTGAATTAGTATGAAGTCATGCGGGTATTTACCTACTGAGACATATATTCCTATGCTGAGTCTTTCTCCTACCTCAGCCCTCCAAAAGGTGTCAGTCCAATTTAAAAGGATGAGATTTCCTTGGATGCAAAGGTCCTGGCCACACTGGGGTGGGTCGGGGGTGTTCTGCAACAGGTAGTGGGAGTTGCTTGGGACTCATATTGGTCTCCAGGCTGTGGTGGTTGCTGTCAGATATGACCACTCACTGCAGAAGTGTTCCCCACCCAATCCTTTTCACAGATACTTCTCATAGGTGCGATAAACTCGGCATCCTGAGCATTCATGAGCCTCTCTCCTTATTGCTTGACATACGTTAAACAAAACGGAGGCATACATGGCCCCTGCTGGAAAAGGAGCTGAGGCATTTAGGACATCCTGCTTCCCCAGACCTTATTAACCTGTATCTTTCAGTAAGTTGGGGGTTTGGTCTCAAGCGACCAGGTTAGGAGGGGAAGCAGAAGCAACTCAAGGTAATGAAGCATCCTACTATGCCCCAGTATGCAATAGCAATCAGGACCCTGTTCCCAATAGTCCAGTCCATGGGAGCCACAGCAGTGAGCTTGACTCCAAATGTAGTGGCAATTAGGCAGTACAAGGATAGGCTCCACCAGGAACAGGAGTCCATTCAGCTATTGCTTTGCATGGCCTGTGTCTGGGGTTTCTGAGTGATTTGCACCTTCAGGGGATGGTTGGGTACAGGTTGGGCTGCCCAGTCATCTGGTTCTTCACTGGGATGTGTCTTCTTGACTCTGGAGTGATGGACCCAAGGGACAATGTCTGCAACCTTAAGAGCAGTGGGAGTTACAAGGATCCCTGTGTGTGGCTCTGTCCAGGAAAGCTGGAGGTGTTCCTTCCTCCAGTCTTTAATCCAGACTTGGTCCCCAGGTAGGTGGTGGATGGGGTGTCCCAGGGGAATGAGGTTCCAGGACAAAACAGTTTTGTATATCTCGGCTAGGACCCCCCAACTGTTGGAGGAGGGAATCCTGGTTAGCTTCCCCTAGGAACCTACAGTTTCCCTTAAATGCCTGAACAATCGGGGTGGATGTCCAAACAAGATCTCGAAGGGTGAATTACCAATGGGTTCTGGGGTACACCTCACCCAGAGAAGGGCTAAGGAAAGCAAGTCCACCCAAGGGAGACCAGTTTCTTGGCAGAACTTTGCTAGAATGGTTTTGAGGGTTTGATTCATGTGTTTGACTTTCCCTGAGCTCTGGGGCCTCTAGGCGGCATGAAGTTTCCACTTGAAGTTGCCAGTTCTTGGACTATGGTTGTGACAAAAGCTGAGCCGTTGTCGCTTCCTATTGACATTGGCAACCCATGTCATGGACAATTTCCCTGAGTAAGGCCTTAGTTACTTCTCTTGCCTTCTCGGTGCAGGTGGGGAACGCCTCAACCCAACCGGAGAAAGTACATACCATTACCAACAGGTATTTGTTCAACAGGCTTGGTTTCATTTTCATAAAATCCATGACTAGGAGTCCTGGACTCCTGCCTGAATGCATGGGCCTGCACAGAGCTGTTTTTAGCGCAAACCTGGCATAGGTTGCTGACGGTGGCACAGAGGGAGGCCGGTCGCGCTATGTAGTAGTATTTTCCCAGCGGGGTTTCTAGTGCAGTCTTTCTCACAGGTGAGTGAGCCGATGGTGCAGCTGGACTGGAGCATAGGTGGCTCCCTTTGGCCCAAAGACCCAATTACCTGAAAGCATCCAAGCTCCTTCAGAGATTCGGCTTCCTCCCTCTCCTTCAAACCAGTCCTGTTCTTCTTTGGTGTAGATCAGCAGGTCAGATCTTTGTCCTAAGAGGGATAACTGCGAGACTAATTCTCGGGCCAGCTTTCTGTAGTTCTTCTCCTGCCACTTGTTTCACAGCCTCATCTGCAAACCTGTTTCCTCTGGCAACCATGTCTTCACCCCTTTGATGCCCCTGGCAATGGACAACAGCAACTTTAGCTGGCTCCCAGATTGCCTCTAGCAGCTGAAGAATTTCCTCTTTGTTCTTGATTCCCTTCTGAGCAGGGGGATCAGGCATTCAGGCAGGTATAAGAATTCATGTTCAGAGATACTTGCAACAGTGTTGAGGGCTTGACATGTTCAACTGCCCTAATGCATTGGGAGCCACCATTTCTCTCGAGAGATACAATTCCCTCTATTTGAGAACATCAGTCCTCCCCAGGATGTGGGTATATCTTCACTCTCATTATATGGGTTTCTATCCAATGATATAACCCACTATGGCAAAAGGAGCACTCACACACTACCTAGGAGCCTGTTCTGTGTTGGATTATCCTCTTTAAGAATCTTAAATGGGTAACCTTCCTTATTATATTTTTGAAGAAGTTTTCTCAGCATTATACTCTCAACCAAATGCCTGACAATCTCCAGGGAACCAAGAGTGCCTACAACTGAAAGCAGGAGAATTGCATCCAGCATCCATGTGGAATCTAAGCCTCCTCTTGATACAGATGTGGAGTGGACACAACCATTCTAAGGTCCACAGGATGGAGGAATAGAGTATGGATTAAAGTGGACTTACTGATATTCTATTCATGAAATATTGTGATTAGTAATCGAAGAAAATGTGGCATCGGTGTGGAGAAAGTGGCCATGGTGGCTGCTGGGGGTAGGGAGTGGGAGGAAGAGATGTGATGTAGGGGCATTTTCGGGGTTTGGAGATGTCCTGGGTAGTGCTACAGGGACAGTTACCAGACATTGTATGTTCTCCCATGGCCCACTGGGTATGGACTGTGGGAGAGTGTGGGCTATGGTGTAGACCATTGACCATGAGGTGCAGGGGTGCTGAGATGTATTCACCAAATGCAATAAATGTCTCATGATGATGGAGGAGGTTGTTGTTATGGGGGAAGGAGTGGGGTGAGGGGGTTGGGGGGTATATGGGGACCTCATTTTTTAAAGTAAAATTTAAAAAATAAAGACCAAAAAAAAAAAAGAATTCATGGGTCACCTCATGGCCATCAAGCTGGCAGGTCCTTGATTGTCAAAATGGTTGTGAGTCCAATCAGCGCCCCAGTGGCTCCTATGATATTAACAGTTTTCTGCTGAAGGGGGTGACGGGGGTCATGACCACAGAGTGCTCTGCACCAGTGTCTACCATAAAGTTCACTCTATGGCCCCTAACTTGTAACCTGACCATGGGCTCATGGAGGCCAAGGTTCAATGAGCCTGGTCGCCCCTATTCAGTGTCCAGGTTTGCCAGTCTGATCAGATGATCCTGGGCTCAGGCCAGTATTTTCCTCTCAGAGTGTCTCCTCTGTGCACCTGAGTCTTTTAGGGGCACTCATTTCTTCCAGTGTCTGCTCTCCTTGTAATAGGCACATTGGTCTCTGGCCAGTGGGACCCTCTTGGCATTGGTCCCCCCTTCCAGGTGGCCCTACTCATCTGGTGGGGTTAGGTTTCCCCAGGGCTGCTGCCAGTAAGAAGGCCTACTGCTTTAGCTTCTTCCTGGCTTCCCATTCAGCGACCTCGTCTCGACTGACAAAGACCTTGTTTGCAACTTCTAGCAGTTGGATGATACTCATGCCTGCGAAGCCATCAAGCTTTTGTAGCCTCCTTTTGATGTCTGCAGCTGCCTGTGCAATGAAAGCGACATTCACCATCCTCTGATTTTCTGGAGCTACTGGATCAAAGGGAGTGTAAACCCAGAAGGCCCCGCAGAGCTATCTGTAGTAGTCCCCTGGAGATTCTTCAGGCTTCTGAATAACCAAGGTGTCTTTGTCCATGTTCATGGGCTGCTTGGCGCCCTCTTGGAACCCTCAAAGGATTGCCTCCTGGTAGTGTCAGAGCGCATTTTGCCCTTGTTTGGTGCTGAAATCCCAGTCAGGCTGGGTGTCTGGGACTGCTGTTCGGGCCCATTCTTCTGGGTCCAGAAGGCCAGGTGGGGCGTGCTGCTGCAGCCACTTCCAGGCCTTCGTCAGAACGTGCTGTCTCTCCTCCATATTGAACAGAGTTAGGAGGAGTTCGTGACAGTCACCCCAGGTGGGACAATGGGTCTGAAATATGGATTCCATGAGGTTGATGAGGGCCTGGGGCTTTCCAGAGTAAGAGGGAATATGGTGTTTACAACTCAGGAGGTCTGCGGTTGTAAAGGGCTGATAGTAGAGGATAGGCTGACCAGGCTGGAGGGTCCTATTTTTGTCCAGATGGGGCAGGCCTTGTGTCTCCTGGATGGGCATCTGGAAAGCTGGCTGAGGTGACCAGAGCCTCCTGGCCACCAGTGTCCCTGAGTTTCCCCCGAAGTGGACACATGGTCCAAGTTGGTAGATGGTGCAGGGGGCACGGCAGGAGGGTTTGCCCATGGTTCTGGGCCTGGAGGAGAGACTGAAGGAGGGGGGCTCTCTGGGAGGCCTGTTAATGCACCAGGGTTTGGGGGAAGGGCCAGTGCAGTAGGGGCATATGGTGGTGGTGGTGGCAGGGGGTAGGGGGGCGGGGAGGCGGGTTCCTCTTCTGCCAGTCCTTGGTGAATGACCGGCTTCTGAAGCCTCGCCTCCTGAGTTACTAAAATCCTACTCTGTCCCTTTTTCCCAGCACATAATCAAACTCACGGGGGCAGTGTTTGGGCAATCTCTAACCAGTGGTCAATGTAAGGAAACTGGTCAGGTTGCCCTGGATCTCCGGTAACCACTAACCATACCGCACAAACCCTGGGTATGTCCAGGTTCCTCTCTGAAGGCCAGTCAACACCGAAAGCTGGTGACTCCGATTTACAGAGTGTTTGGAGTTTTCTTGGATTCATCTGGATGCCATAATCTCCAGAGCCCTTTTTAAAATTCTTAAGCATACAGGTCAAAACGGTGGGTTTTGACTGTGACGAACGCGTCCCTGTGTCAGTGGCATGAGGCAGACAAAGGATGGGGGTGCCCCTTTCAGGTCTCAGATGCCCGCCTGTCCGCATCTCTCTTGAGAACTTAGGCTCATCTTGGCTAAGGCATCCGTGCAGAGTCCGGACTGGCCATTATGCCATATGACGTCGCCGTAGAAGGCAGGTTAGCATCCACTCAGACTCTGTAGCACAAGCCGTGCAGCCACAGGCTGGTACGACAGGCGCAAGCCCCTTCCGTCCTCACTCACTCACACACTCACTCAGAGTTTAAACATGACCTCTCATGGGTCTGCCCTGTTCTGTGTTCTTGTTAACCGAGAAATGAGAAGGTGATCAGTCTTCTCTTTCATCCGGAGATGGGCCTGACTGGGAATGGATTCGGCACCTGGGGCCTTACGTTTTCTGAAGTCTTCTGGTATCGTTCCGTCCCTTTCTCCACTGAGTTGGGCCAGGTCACAGGGATGCAGCCCTGCGCGACACTCCTTGGAAGGAGGTCCTGTCAAGTAGACAGGTGGAGCCTACCTCATTCATCTGGACCTCACCACCGGCCGCATCCGCTGTCTCCCAAGCTAGAGGTGCAACGGGCCTGCTCAGTTGGGTTTTGCGGTCAGAGAAGCAAATGTTACAGAAGAAGTCCAGGTCTGACCAAAAAACCCAAGCGATACTTGGAGAGATGGAGGAACTCAGGTTTTGTTATGCATGCAGACCCAGAGGAGAGTTTGGTCTCCAAATTCTGGACCCTGAGCTGCGGCTTTCAGAGGCTTATATAGGGGACAGGAAGCAAGCAGGAGTACAGAAGCAAATTTTGCTGTTAGCTGAGATACATAGATACAGGCTGAGGCAACGGCTGCTAACTGAGATTAGCCTGCTGACTCACACAAGCATGTTCTTACAGGTGCACACCCTGTGGCCCACAGCACACATACACACCCAAGGGCTGCATTATCAGAAAGCAGCTCATTTCAGTATTGCGCAATGGGAAAGAAGGAAGGGGAAGGGGATTACTTCAACAATGGAGTAGGGTATGGGGATGGAGGAAATCAATGACAAAGTCAATTATTTCCAGCTCATGTATATGTGATGTGGCAAGGCAGTTCCCTTCATTTGTCTCCATTCCATTTTCTCCCCAAACAGGATAATAATGCTTAATCCATAGGGTTTTTGTAAGGCTTAGTGTTATAATTGGTCTAGTATTTCCTGGCACATTATGTAGTTTACAATTAGCTGTTTTTTCCCTCAATTTATTTTTTTTTCATTTGAGAAGTTGTGGGTTTATAGAACAATTATGCATAAAAGACAGAATTCCCATAAACCACCTTATTATTAGCACCCTGAATTGGTATAGAACATTTGTAACAATTAATGATTGCACAGTTTTATAATTATACTATTAACTATAGCCCATTGTTTAACCTAGGGTTCACTGGATTTTTTTAAGTTTTTATTCTATTACCTTATAAACTATCTAACATCTATCCCCTTTTAATCAGATTTATGTATATATTTCAGTGCTGTTAATTATATTCACAATGCTATGTTACCATCACCACCATCCATAACCAAAACATTGCCATTAATCCAAGAACATTATGTATTTTAAACCTTAGTTTTCCATTCCCTATACCCACCTTGTTCTCTGATAACCTACAGTCTAGATTCTGACTTATGAGTTTGCTTATTCTAGTTGTTTCAAATCACTGAAGTCATACAATATTTGCCTCTTTGAGTCATCTTTCAATCAACATAATGTAATCCATGTTCATCCATGTTGTCAAATGTATCAGGACTTCATTCCTTTTTACAGCTGAATAATATTCCATTGTATGTATATACCACATTTTGTTTATCCATTCATCAGCTGATGGGTAGTTGGGTTTCTTCCATCTTTTGGCAGTTGTGAATAGTGCTGTTATGAATATCAATGTGAAAATAGCCTTTTGAGTCCTTACTTTCAATTCTTATGGGTACATACCTAGTAGTGGGATTGCTAGGTCATATGGTAGTTCTATACTTAGATTTATGAGGAACTGCCAGATTGTCTTCCACAGAGGCTGCACCAATGTACATTGCCAAATGCAATGAATGAATGTCACCATTTTTGCATCCTCTCCAACATTTGCTATTTTCTAGTTGTTGTTTTTTGTTTTTGTTTTTAATAACAGCCATTCTAGTGGTTATGAAGTGGTTTCTCCTTGTGGTTTTGATTTGCATTTCCCAGATGGATAATGATATGCTTTCCATTTGTATATTTTCTTTGAAGAGATGTCTGTTCAAGTCTTTGCTCATTTTTTAAAATTGGATTGTTTATCTTTTTGTTGTTAAGGCAAGGGATTTCTTTAGACATGTGGGATATTAATCCTTTATCAGATATGTGGTTTTCATATATTTTCTCCTATTGTGTAGGTTGGCTTTTTATTTTTTATTTTTTTTATTTTTTGTCTTTATTCATTTTTTTAATATTATACTCAAAAAATATGAGGTCCCCATATACCCCCTACCCCCCTCACCCCAGTCCTCCCCCCATAGCAACATTCTCCTCCATCATCATGAGACATTCATTGCATTTGGTGAATACATCTCTGAGCATTGTTGCACCTCATGGTCAATGGTCCACATCACAGCCCACACTCTCCCACATTCCATCCAGTGGGCCATGGAAGGACATACAATGTCCAGTAATTGTCCCTGAAGCACCACCCAGGACAGCTCCATGTCCCAAAAACGCCTCAACATCTCATCTCTTCCTCCCATTCCCCACACCCAGCAGCCACCATGGCCAATTTCTCCACACCAATGCCACATTTTCTTCAATTACTAATCATAATAGTTCATGAATAGAATATCAGTAAGTCCACTCTAATCCATATTCTATTCCTTCATCCTGTGGACCTTGGATTGGTTGTATCCACTCCACATCTATATCAAGAGGGGGCTTAAATTCCACATGGATGCTGGATGCAATCCTCCTGCTTTCCGTTGTAGACACTCTTGGTCACATGTTGTGGTGGTTAACCTTCTTCAACTCAATGTTAGCTGAGTGGGGTATGTCCAATAAACCAGAGTGTAGGAGCTGAAGTCTGTTGAGGCTCAGGGCCTGGCTATCATATGATCAGTCCAGAGATTCAGATCCTCTGGGTATATATTAAACCCCAGCACCAACTACAATTCTGGTAAAGTAACAGGAAAGGCTTGTGAGAAAAGATTACATCTCGGGAAACGGACTTGGCCCAGTGGTTAGGGCATCCGTCTACCACATGGGAGGTCTGTGGTTCAAACCCCGGTCCTCCTTGACCCGTGTGGAGCTGGCCCATGCGCAGTGCTGATGCGCGCAAGGAGTGCCCTGCCACGCAGGGGTGTCCCCCGCGTAAGGGAGCCCCACGCGCAAGGAGTGTACCCCGTAAGGAGAGCCGCCCAGCACGAAAGAAAGTGCAGCCTGCCCAGGAATGGCGCCGCCCACACTTCCCCGTGCAGCTGACGACAACAGAAGCGGACAAAGAAACAAGATGCAGCAAATAGACACAGAGAACAGACAACCGGGGGGGGGGGGGGGGAGGGGGGAGGGAGAATTAAGTAAATAAATAAATCTTTAAAAAAAAAAAAAAAAAAAAAGATTACATCTGAGTCCAGCTCCATCACATAGAAACACAAACTCCAAGGAAGGGCCAACTGACTTGGCACTGAACTCCATCTGCCATGACCATAGAACCTGTGGGTCTCTGTAGCCCTAAGAAGAACCAATACCCGGGGTTGTATCTACTTTATCTGTCTCTGGGACTCTGCTGAGGTGTGCATAAGGGCAACCCCTCTGATAACCTCCCGGCTCTTTTTGGAGACTCATAGCCATATAGACTCATTTGTTCTTTCCATTTCCCCCTTGATCAGGTCCAAAAGCATTTTAAACTCCTGTTATTATATGTAGATTGAGATATTGTGCTGGTCTGAGTTGAACCTTTTATTCAAGGTCTTTTTCTAGTCACATCATCAGCTGGTACTTGGTAGTAATCCCTTGGTGCCAGGGATGCTCATCCCTAGGAGTCATGCCGCATGCTGGGGGGAAGGCAACACATTTACTTGCTGAGTTTGGCTTCGAGACTGGCCACATTTGAGCAACATGGAGGCTCTCAGGAGGTAACTCTTAGGCACCCTGCAGCTCTAGGCCTTCTTCTTATTTCAGGTGCACAGGCTCACAAGCATAGTCATTGGTATTAAGGGTTCATTGTTGGACCTTCATTCTTTTTTGGTTTTTGCCGTTGCACTTGGGGGATTGTTGCTGTTCCTTTAGGGACTGTGATAGAGCTCCCCTGGCTAGGAACTCAGCACTCCCACAGTTGTTGTTTTTCATTGTTTCCACTATGAAAATATCCAAACATTTTAATGTACCCTGGACATATGCCCTGTAGAACTCCCTGCCAACCATGTGTCCTCTGTAAAGAACACCCCACACCAGTATTCCTCTGCTGCCATTGTTGAATCTCTCTGTGATCCAAAACTTCCTGAAAAGTGAAGCCCAATATATTGACAGGCTCCCTCAATAGTAAAATAGAATATAGCAATGAGTTTAAAGGTTAGATACAGAATACATATTAATTTGGAAAAATTCAACATCCTATCTTTTTCTTTTCTTTTTTCTAATTATTAAGCTTATCTTCACAAGAGTTTTAGATTACAGTACTTCATATATACAATATGCAGTACTCCCACATATCCAACATAAAACCTTTTCCCTTCCACAGCAATAAACTTTTTACATATTCATACTATATTTACTGAAACTGATGTACAGATATTGAGACAATAGCTTTCAAACAAGGTAAAATTTGTGTTTACATTGTGGTTTATATTTTAGACTATACAATTTTCTAAATTTTTAGTTATCTTAAGTTTTACTTTATGATTTACATTTTAGCCTATCAACCCCTATATATTTTTGGTGTAATTTTACATGTCTTACATCCATCCTTGTGTGCTCTTGCAAAACACTTCTATTGCCTACACAGTTATATTGGTTCTACCTATTCAATACCTCTTTCCCCCTCCTCTTAGGACCCACAGTGACAGTCAATCTTCATTGCTTGAAGGGCCATGTTCAGAGATACTTGCAACAGTGTTGAGGGCCTGACATGCTCTACTACCCTAATGCCCTGGGAGCCACCATTTCTCTTGAGAGATACAGTTCCCTCTATTTGATGGCATCAGTCCTCCCCAGGATGTGGGTATACCTTCACTCTCATTATATGGGCCTCTATCCAATGATACAACCCACTCTGGCAAAATGAGCATTCACATATTCCCTAGGAGCCTGTCCTGCATCAGATTATCCCCTTTAAGCATCTTAAAGAGGTAATTTTCCTTATTATATTTTTGGAAAGGTTTTCTCAGCATTATACTCTCAACCAAATACCTGACAATCTCCTATGTTCGTATGTTGCCCCACCCTCCCCCCAATTTCTTGGGCAATATTGCCCATCCTCCCATCCCTAGCCCCCTCAAGCCCACAAAGCCTCACCCAAAGGTAAGGCTTTTTAATTTCATGATAAAGTCCTTTGATGCATAATATCTTTCAAGTTTGATGAAGTCCCATTTATCTATTTTCTTATTTGTTACCTGTGCTTTGGCTGTAAAGTCTTAGATCATTGACTAACACAAATTCCTGAAGATTCTTCCCTTTGTTTTCTTCTAGGAGTTTGATAATTCAAGCTCTTCTATTTAGGTCTTTGAGACATTTTGAGTTGATATTTGTATATAGTGTGAGATAGGGGATTTTCTTCTCTCTTTTTTTTTTTTTTTTGCAAATGGAAAACCTGTTTTTTTTTTCCCCCAGCACCATTTGTTGAAGAGACTATTTTTTCCCAATGGAATGGTCTTTGCCACCTTGTCAAAAATCATCATTTGGCTGTAAGTGTGAGGACAGATTTCTGAACTCTCAATTTGATTCCATTGGCCTGTAAGTCTGTCCTTGTGCCAGTAGCATGCTGTTCTGGTTAGTGTGAGCTATTGGTCTGTAATCTTCTTGTGATATTTTATCTGTCGTTGGTATGAGGGTGATGTTGGCCTCATAGAACGAATTAGGGAATGTTACTTCCTCTTTAATTTTTTGGAAACTTTTGAGTAGAAGTGGAGTTAAATCTTTTTGGAATGCTTGGTAAACATCCCTTGTGAAGCATCTAGTCCTGGGGTTTTCTTTGTTGAAAGGATTTTGTTGACTGATTCAGTCTCCTTTACAGTAATTGTTTTGTTGAGATCTTCTATTTCTTCTTCTTTTTTTTTTTGACATATAGTAAGTCTTTCCAATTCTGTTTTTTTATTAGAGAATGTGAGCATGATTAACCTTTTTTTTTTTTTTAAATTAGCGTCCGGTTTTATTTTTCATTCTAAGGAAATCCAGATTCATGGAGAAGTAGTTGCAAATCATGTTTTCTTTTTTATTCCTGCCCCACTCCCTGTTGTTTTTGCTGTCTGTGTCCATTTGATGTGTGATCTTCTGTATCTATTTCTGTTTTTGTCTTCTCTTTTCATCTTTCTCCTCTAGGATACACTGGGATTCAATCCTGGGGATCTCTGATGTAGAAATAGGTTCCCTGTCAATAGTGCCACCTCAGTTCCTGGTCTCTGCTGCACTTCACCTTGACTCTCCCCTTCATCTCTCTTTTGTTGTGTCATCATCTTGCTGCGTGACTCATTGGCACAGGCACTGGGTCACCATTCAGGCACTTGGCTTGCTGTGTGGCTACTCAGCTCACCACGCAGGCACTGGCTCACCATGCAGGCATGGCTCACCATGGGGTCACCCACATGGGCACTCGGCTCACCATGCAGGCACTGGGCTTACTGCATGGGCACTTGGCTCACCATGCAGGCATGCTTTCTCTTCTTTTTCATCAGGAGGCCCCAGGGATACAACCTGGGTCCTCCCATATAGTAGGCAGAAGTCTTATCACTTGAGCCACATCTGCTTCCCATGATTAACTCTTTTTTTTTCCAATTGATAAAAATATTTATTGAAAACCAGTTGATAGATCTTATAAGAGTCAAAATAAACAGGGTCAATTTCCCTTTCAACTTGAAAATTCAGATTTCCAATGCAACATGCTTTTAAACAAAACAAAACAAAACTTCCTTCTTTCTAACATTCCCCTTGCCACCACCTTAGTTCAGAGCATAATCAGTGACAGAGGTTGTAGGCAAAATAACTATCATCATTTATTGGACAACTTCCATATGCTAGCCTATTTTACCCTCACAACTACCATAGAAGGAAGTATTTCCAACTTTATTATTTTCCTAATTGTGTAGATGAAAAAAATGGCTTTCATATCTCAGGTCCACCGGATAGAGGAACACAACATGGACCGGAGTGGATCCGCTGGCAGTCCATCTAGAACTGCCAGGACTCTAGCAATGCAGGCAATTATATTGTTGATGTGGAGACAGCGGCGACGGGAGCTGCTGAGGGCAGGGAGAGGGAGGAAGAGGTATGATACGGGGAATCCTTGGAACTTGGAGCCATCACAAATGATACCACAGGAACAGACGCAGGACACTGCATATCCTGCCATAACCCACTGGATGGACTGGGAGAGAGCGTGAACTACAATGCAAACCACAGTCCATGTGGTGCCACAGTGTCCCAGGGTGCACCCACAAAATGCAACAAATGTGCCCTACCGGTGAAAGGGGATGTCGACATGGGAGGAATGGGGTTGGGGGAGGTGAGTGGGGTGTATGGGAACCTCTCATGTTTTTTTTTTTAATTTTATTTTTATTTTTGTAGGTGGTTCATTATTATTTTTTCTTTATTTTTTTAATGTTACATTCAAAAAATATGAGGTCCCCATATATCCCCCTCCACCTCCCCCCATCGTCCCCCCACAACAACAACCTCCTCAATCATCATGAGATATTCACTGCACTCGGTGAACACATCTCCAAGCACCACCGCACCTCATGGTCAATGGTCCACACCATAGACCACACTCTCCCACAGTCCACCCAGTGGGCCACGGGAGGACACACAACATCCGGCAACCGCCCCCACAGCACCACCCAGGACAACTCCGAGTCCTGAAAAGGCCCCCACATCACATCTCCCCCTCACAATTCCCACCCCAACAGCCACCATGGCCACCCTCTCCACACCAATGCCACACTCTTCTCAACTACTAATCACAACAGTTCATGAACAGAACACCAGCAAGTCCACTCCAATCCATACTCCACTCCTCCATCCTATGGACTCTGGAATGGTTGTGTCCCCTCCACATCTATATCAAGAGGGGGCTTAGATTTCACATGGATGCTGGATGCAATTCTCCTGCTTTTAGTTACAGGCACTCTTGGCTCCCTGGTGTGGTTGCTGACCTCCATGTAAGCTGAGTGGTGTAAGTCCAATAAACCAGAGTGTAGGAGTTGCAAGTCTGTTGAGGCTCAGGGCCTGGCTATCACATGGTCAGTCCAGAGATCCATGATTAACTCTTAATAAATAATCTTTACTTCCCATTTTCTGACTACTTTTCCCAGGTTGGTGGGAAGTATTAAAGATTCTTTCCTTTATATTTGCTTTTTTTCCCTCTTTTTTTAATGAACAAAAAGATGCAGGGGTGGGGGAATGTAAATGCATACAGAGCATGAGGAGATAGTTTCAGAGTATTAACATCTACTCAGAGAGCCTCAATTTATATATATATGCCCCCAAATTCTAACTGTTTCAGTTCCTTCTTTCCTTCTCTCAAAAGTCAAGCAAGACAGTTCCATCCATCTACCCCATCTCAATAGGAAGCAGAGTGGACATAACCATCCCAAATCCTCAAGAGAGAGTAATGAACAAACACATGGGAGAATGCAACTGTGAACTAAAGTATTATTATTCTTATTCTTGTAATGGTAGAAATTATAACACTGATGTAAAGACAGGGTCACCAAAGGTTCTGAGGAAAAAGAGAGGGAAGAATAGATATAACATGGGGCATTTTTGGGACATTGGTATTGTTCTGTGTAACATTGCAATGATGGATACAGGTCATTATACGTTTTGTCAAAACCTATAAAATTGGGAAGCAGACTTGGCCCAGTGGTTAGGGTGTCCGTCTACCACATGGGAGGTCCATGATTCAAACCCCGGGTCTCCTTGACCCGTGTGGAGCTGGCCCATGAGCAGTGCTGATGCGCACAAGGAGTGCCGTGCCACACAGGGGTGTCTCCCGCATAGGGGAGTCCCATGCGCAAGGAGTGCACCCCGTAAGGAGAGCCACCCAGTGTGAAAGAAAGTGCAGCCTGTCCAGGAATGGCACCACACACACAGAGAGCTGACACAGCAAGATGACACAACAAAAAGAAACACAGATTCCCATGCTGCTGACAACAACAGAAGCGGACAAAGAGAAGAATACGCAGCAAATGGACACAGAGAACAGACAACTGGGGCGGGTGGGGGGGAAGGGGAGAGAAATAAAGAAAATGAAAAAAAGAGCCTTGCCTCTAAAACATTTTAAAAATTTAAAAAAAAAAACCTATAAAATTGTGTGGAGCAAAGTGTAAACTATAATATAAACTATATTCCATGGTTAGTAGCAATGCTTCAATATGTGTTCATCAATTATAACAAATGTACCACACTAAAATGAAAATGTTGTTAAAGGAGTAAAGTGTAGGAAGGGGAAGTGGGGCATATGGGATTCCCCTATATTTTCAATATAAATTTTAAATAACCTAAAGCTTTTTTAGAACTAAAGAAATAATAACTTTAAAAAAAGTAAGTGCCTATTTCTTATCAGAAACCAGGGAGGAAAAGGCAGTGGGAAGACATATTTAATGTATAAAAACAAACCACCAACAAAAAAAAAAACCTTCTTCACAGACCTAAGTAGAACCACAAGTATAAAACTTCCAGAAGAAAACAAAGGAAAGCATTTCACAACTTTGTATTAGGCAATTGTTTCTTAGACTTTATATCAAAAGCGTGAATAACAAAAGAAAAAGTAGATAAATGGGATTTCCTAAAAATTAAAAACTTCTGTGCATCAAAGGAATTCATTGTGAAAGTAAAAACCCAAACTACAGAATGGGAGAAAATACTTTGGAGTCATATATCTGATAAGGGTTTAATATCTATAATATATCAAGAAATCCTACAATTCAACAACAAAAAGATAAACCACCCAGTTAGAAATGAGCAAAAGTCTTGAATAGACACTTCTCCGAAGAAGATACACAAATTTCCAAAAAACACAGGAAAAGATGCTTAACATCATTAGCCATTAGAGATATACAAATCAAAATCACAGTGAGATGTCACTTTGCTTTCACTGGACAGGCTACTATTAAAAACAAGCAAAAATAACTATTTCGCAAGATGTGGAGAAATAGGAACACTAGTTCATATTTTTTAAATATTGAATTGTGTAGCCACTTTGGAACAGAGCTTGACTGTACCTCAGAAAGTGAAGTACAGAATTATCTTACAACCCAGAAATCCCATTTCTAAGTATATATTCCAGAAATTAAAAGCAGGGACTTGAACAGATATTTGCACACCAAAGTTCGTGGTGGCATTATTCACTGTAGCCAATAGGTGGAATCAAACCAAGTGTTCATCAACAGAAGAATGGATAAACCAAGTGTAGTATATACATGCATTAGAATCCTATTCAGTAAGGAAAAAGGATGAAATTCTAATACTTGCAACAACACAAATCAAACTTGAGAACATCAGCCTGAGTGAAATAAGCTAGACACATGAAAAATATTGCATGTCACTGATAAATAATTAAATTAAGTAAATTCATAGACTTAGATATTAGAATAGAGTTTACTAGGGCCTGGAGTAGAGATAAGAAAGGGGGAGTTAATGCTAAACTGATACAGCATTTCTGTTTGGGGTGGTGGAAAAGTTTTGGTAATGGACAGTGGTGATAGTAGCACAATATTATGAATGTAATTAAATGTACCAAATCATATATTTGAATATTGATATAAAGGGAAATATTAGGTTATATCTGTATGTTTATAGAATAAAAATTTTTAAAAAATTAAACCATAGTACTATACAATACAGTGAGACTTCATTTAATCTATATACCACAATTATAACAAAATTTTAAATGTATTGTAGCAGAGATAGCACACTAATATAAAATTTTAATACTGGGGGGGTGGTGTTATGTGGAAACCATATTTTCTGCATGACTTTACTTAATCTATAGCTTCTCCTATAAAACAAAAACAAAAACAAAAGGGTCACATGGAAGGAAGTGGCAGAGGTGAATTTTAATGAGGCTTCAAATCAAAACCTTGGAACTATTCTTGCCTTTTTTCCCCTCTCACCTCGCACATCCAATTATCAGCAAATCAAAATATGTCCTAAAATGGTGATGATGGCAGTACAACATTGTGACCATAATTAACACCATGGAATCAAGTATTTGAAAGTAGTTAAAATGGGAAATGTTGTGTAGTAGGAATGTTTCCAAACAGAAATTTATATAAACAAAACAAAAGAAACAAGCAACGAAAAAAGAATAGACTTCCTCTTGAAGTTCTTTATTGAAGCTTACATAAAGTGATAGAAAAATTAGATAGTACATTTCCTAATTTCTAATGAGAAAACACCTGTCATGTAGGCCAGAATACTGAGCGACCATCATTATATTCTTTCCAGAGAAGTATACTATAGGGGAGCCCAAATTGTAATTGGAAGGTTGAGTGGAGGACATGGAATCAGATATTTTGGGAATTCCAAGTTGATTCTACTCTGGCCACAGGGACAAAATTCCCTGTGTATGGGATCTAGGGCCTCCATCCCTGGAAAGTGGACATGGGCCACTTTGAGTTCTTTTGACTTCTCCTGTCTTCTTCAATTGGTATAATTAGATATCTACTTTATCAATCACATGTCTTTATCAACCACTGTCTAAAGGTAACAGACACTAGATTAGAGTTGTATAGCTACTCAAATTATTTATCTACATTATTTTAGCCTCTTATTTACTACCAGAGATAGATAACAATATGTATTGTATATGGATTTTATCTCTTTATCTTGTAGAGTACAAACTTATTTTAAGTTCTTTTCAATGCTAAGGAGAGGAACACTTCCTTTACTAAGCATTGCACCTGAATTCCACTGAAACTGTTCAACTGAGGCATGTATATATGAGAGACAAAAGGTCCTGTGAATTTATACACAATCCTGTAAACTTTAAAACCATGCATTATACCAGAACTAATTAACTCCTGAGAGCTAATTGTACACCTGAAAACAAATATACAACAATGAAGTGTTAACTCATCTCTTATTTAAATTTTGCTTCTGTTTTTTAAAAAAATGTTTACTCTCATTCTATACAAGTCTGTTTTTGGAACTAGGTCTTTTACACAGCTCTTGGTCCATTTGTTTCCAGGTTTTACCATCACACACCTCCATGACTTTCTCATTTACTTCCCTAAGGCCTCTGCTCCAAACACCTTCTCAGGGAACTTGGCCTGAAATGAACCATCTAAAATTGCCATCTTAGCCTAACTTGTCACCTCCACTCCTTGGTTTTCCTTAATCATGTTTGATATTATCAATATCACCATCTGACGTGCTGTATATTTAGCCTATTTTTATTCTTTCTTCTCTTTTACTATACTGTAAGATCTATGAAAAGAAGGATTTTTGTTTGTTGTTTAGTTTTGCTTACTGTTATGTTTACTTTTATATCTATGGCCCTGAGAAGAGTTCCTAGCATGTGGCAGGGACTCAATAAATATTTATTGAATAAACAATGAAATTTTCCAAAATTATTTGTGGAAAAGACCCACAAAGGAAAGACTCATTATGGTTATAAATTAAAAGGAAGTAGATCTTATGTTTTAAGTTGAGCCTATAATGTTGAGCACAGCAGAGTACACAGCCCAGGCATGAGTCTCTTTGAAACATCTGACTAGTTCATAATGCTCATTTCAAGTAATTTTGTACAGTTTAGTCTTACCTCCTTAATTTTTATCTTCTCAGTATGTAAGTCCTTTACAAAAAGGAAATCCTCTCCTCCTTCCCGACTTTCTAATGCTATTAGAGGAATAAAATTCATTGAAAGGGATCCAAACCTGATAGAAGATAGATATTAATAGCTAAAAGAATCGCAGGCATAACAACTTAGAAGAGAGTCTTTCTTTATCACTGCTTACAACTATCTCTCCTTATTCTACTAAGATTTAGGTTTGACTGAAATTTCTGGTATGGCATTTATAAGAATGTGTACCATTGTCATTATACTTGTCTTTAGTACGTTCCCCCTTCCCTGCAGGGTCTTCCACTACATGTAAGAGATTGGAATCCCAAAAGTCTCATCAAACTCCTGACTTGATGCTTAACCCTAAAACGAATCTAATTTCAAATGTGAAATAGTCTCAGATATAAATGGACAAAAGGAAGCTTGTGACTAGATAACACGATACAGAAGGAAAATAATTTATTTCCCACTCTAACAGGGAAATACACAAAAGAAATTGTTTATCTTTGTGGAACATAATTCACAGGGTCACATTAATTCCCCAATACTTGCCAGTCCCATCACTGAGTCTTCATTGGCCATAAAGTGTACGAAAATAGCATTATCCTGATTGTGATTGTGTTTAGTCTTATGAATAGAAACTGTGCATTTACATATAATAAAAGGTTGATACAACTAATTTGTCAACTAAGAAATATCTTTATATTAGGGTTTTATATCTTTGTCTGCTTCTTAAAGATTATTAAAAGAATGACTGCGATAAAGTAGTAAAGAAAGATTCTTTGGAAATAAAATAAAATTGTATCATAAATGTTATATAATAGTAAGCAGATTATTGCAATAGTTTTGTTTTACTGGGTGTATGACTGCATTTAATACACTGCTACAGATAAATAATTCACCAGAAAAAAAAAAAAAAGGTTTAAAGGTAAATGATCTAATTGTACAAGCAGTTGATTTTATAATACAGTTAAAATAAAATTTGATGGTAATCAAAAATATGAAAATGGAAACAGAGTGAAGTTAATAAAAGGTAGCATGCATAGTTGTGTAGGTAATTTTCTAGGATGGCATTAAAATGAAATGCAAAGCAAATGAAATAAAAAATCTATTCAAATGCCTTATGGAATCATAAATTGCAATGACATTACAATGAAAACAACATGATTTGCCTAGTCAAAGCCAATTATTTTAAGGGAAAGAGAGCAAGAGAGAAAGCTATGGACATCATAAACACTGTCAGTCCAAATCTTCATCTCTTTGGCAGTTAAGCCATGTTAATCTACTTTTTTAACATAATTCTTCATAAAAATATTCTAAGCTAATAACTTAGGATTGTGAGTTCAAAACAATAAAAAATATCTGTTCTCAGGGACTGCTTTAGGAGTTGTCTTTTATTTTTATTTGTCTGTTTATATTACCATCCACAGCTTTAAAATAGACACAGTATTTTTTTTTAATATAGACACTATTGTATCTGACAGTTATTAAGTTATTTTCTTTCATTTGGCCTCAAATACCCTGCTAGTAAACATAATTTAATCCCCCCAATAAAGTTATCACTTAATAAATGTTCTAACACCTAGCCCAAATAGAATAATAATATAGTGACAAGGGAATTGAGCTAGCAATTATGGGACCTGAGTTCTAGATGTAGTCTGATAGTGATGAGCTGTGAGACCTTGTTTAAGTAACTTCAATTTTCTGGGCTTCAACTTTCTTAGCCACCACCTGAATTATTTGAACCAGATAATTTCCAATGACTCTACTAGTTTTAGCTTCCCATGGTTCTATATTTGAAGATGTCATACCTTCATGATGTAATGTGATCCTTAAAACAACTCCATTTATATAATACTAGACAGAGGTGGTATTAAGTTAACCCTATAATCTTATGTTTATAGGGTTAGCTAAAAATTAGATGACATTTTATTCAGAAAATAGTTATTGGATATCTGCAGTGTTTGGCGAAGTGTAGTGATGAACAAGACAATGGCACTGCCATCATAGAGTTTTTAATCTAGTGTCAAACCTGACCTTTGATCCAGACTAGCTCTTCCCAAACAGCAAGATGATAAAAGACCTTAACCTGACACACTAACCCTCAATCAAATAGTCTTAAAAACCTTCTGAAGTTAAATTAGCAATAGCAGTCTCAAATATCCTGCAAAAAGAAACCCATTTAACTTTGATCAGTCCCTAGTTTCACAACTATATTTCATTTTAAATTGTTCACCCACCTTCTCCTCCTTCTAACACATTGTGAAAATGTTTTCACGGAACACAGCTTAGAAAACTATGATTTGAACTAATGTCTTAAATTTGGCTGCAGACTGTTAATTTAAGGAAGAACACTAAGACATATCAGAGCTGGATTTGGGCCACAATTAGCAAGGCATGAGAAATTTATGCTTATGCTATTTTTTCAAAGATTTTGCAAATCCTGTCCAAAACCTGGCTTCTCTGTATTTTCCCATAAACATCATGCTATGCAAAGAGAAAATAAACCTGTTAGATTATTTCTGCCCAGGGAGTAGAAAGCATTATTTATTTTCTGCCCAGTTCTCAGGTACTGACAGAGATACAGTAGTCCCAATTAGGCACATCTTTTTGCCCATGAGTTCTTCCTAAACAAAATACCCTTTTCCCATTAGTTTTTCTTTCCTTTTTGTTCAGTGGAAAACTTATTTTTGTATTTTTGACAAATTTTTCTTTCTCTGATATGTACACCATTAATTTAAATGGAAACAATTTCTTCTCCAGAATGGAAATGTTTTGTCAAAGTGTTTGAAAGAAAAACAAATGGCCAGAATGTTTCAAATATGGCAAACCTGTACACATAATAGCTATAGTAAAACACATTTAAAAACATAGTCTTAACACCCCTGCACACTTACATGGCTACTATTTGCCAAGGGCTGTAGCAATTTAACAACTAGAAGAGCAACAAAATGCAGGTGTCATATTTCCATTCTCTGGCATCTGATTTTTCTCCCTGCTTGTCTAGGAATTCTTCAGTTTAATATTGCTGGGAATAGAAATAATGAAAAAAATCAATGGAATAGATTATTTTGACATTGTTTTTTGGATTTGTGTTTTTTAGGTCTCTCTACTTGTTCTGGTTGTGTTATATGTTTATGTGGTTGTGGGTGAGGGAGGTAAATGGACACATGGGTAGTCATATACAGAAAAAGAATTGTAGCCTCCAGAATCTGTGGCAAGACAGGCAGATTGTCAGACTGAGGGGATGCAGTGGGACCAAGGGACATGTGACATGGGTGGCCAATGAGGGGGACCCAACTAAGCCCTGGGCGAGAAGTGGAGCCACAAGGCAAGTGGTATGGGTGATCTGGAAGGGAGATTTTTTTGTCCATTTTTTTCCTTTTCCTCTTTTTTTCACTCTTCCCCCCCCCCCATTTTTTCCTTTTTTTCTTTTTTATTAGTTAAATATAGACAATTTTAAATGTCTATAATTTAGATTTAGAGTAAGCTGAAACAAGTGCTAAAGAAGAACTTTAACATAAAGCCAAACAACAGGAAAACCCTAGGCAAGAGAAAAAAAAACAACAGAGAAAATCCATCAGAATAAACAGATGCCTACATATTAGTAAAAAATCTGCAAGCTATGCTAAAAAACAGGGAGACATGTCCTATTCAAAGGAACAAATTAAAAACCTGGAGGAGATGTAGAACTTAGAATAACTAATTAAAAATGTCCACACAAATAATTAAATCCATTTAAGGAGATAAAAGAAGAGAGAAAGGACATTAAGAAGACATTGGGAGTGAATACAGAAGAAATTATAAACATGCATAAAGAAACCATATCTTATGGCAATGAAAGACACAATAGAAGAAATTAAAAATATACTAGAATCACACAACAGCAGATTTGAACAGGCACAGGAAAGAAGAAATGAATTAGAAACTAGAACATCCAAAATTGTACAGATAGAACAGATCATTTAAAAATGGGAAAACTTGAGCAGGGTCAAAAGGAATTGAATGACAGTGTAAAACACACCAAACATATGCATTATGGGTGTTCCAGAGAGAGAAGAGAAAGGAAAATGGGCAGGAGTGTTTGAGAAAATAACGGCCAAAACTTTCCCAAATTTTAGAAGGGATGTGGATGTACCTGTCTAGGAAGCACAGTGTACTGAAAACAGAGTAAATCAGAAGTACTCCAAGACATATACTAATCATAGTATTAAATTATAAAGATTAAGAGAGAATCTTTAGAGCAGCAAGAAAAAGAGATCCATCATACATAAGGAATGCTTGATAAGATTAAGTGCTAATTTCTCAACTGAAACCATGGAGATGAGAAAACAGTGGTATGACATTTTAACGTACTGAAAAAGAAAAATTGCCAGCCAAGAATGCTATACCCAGCAAAAGTATCCTTCAAAAATGAGGAAGAGTTTAAGAAATGAACAAACAAAAAAAGAAATTGAGAGAATTTGTCAAGAAGAGTCCTGGCCTGCAAGAAATACTAAAGGGAGTTCTGCAGGCTGAGATTTGGAGGAGAGTAAAGAAAGGAAAATTATTAGTGTGGCAGTTTGAGATTATTTTATGAATCTCAGAACAGAAGTCCCTAAGAGGCTCAAAGAACTGAGGCCCACAAAAAGACTAATCCTATGCTTGCTTGTTCAGAGCTGAGCTTCAAGAGATGGTAGATTCTGGAAGAGAAAGCAGAGACCTCCACAGAGATCGGTGGCCATCTTACTTCACCACATGGCAGCAATGTCAGGATCAGCAGTAGCTGACTTTGGTGAGAAAACATCTCTGCTGATGTCTCAATTTGGGCATTTCATGGTCTTGGAACTGTATGCTTTTACCCCTAAATAAATCCCCATCATAAAAACCAACAGATTTCTGGTACTTTGCATCAGCAGCCTTTTGACAAACCAAAACAATTAGTAAGAGTAACTAAAAGGGTATGAAGAGAAAAGAAAAAGATATGACATATAAAAGCCTAAAGGTAGAATGGTTGAAGTACTGCTTTTAAAATAGTAGCATTGAATGTTAAAGGATTAAACTTCCCAATTAAGAGACATAGATTGGCAGAATGGATAATAAAATATATATGCTGTTTCCAAGAGACTCATCTTAGACCCAAGGACACAAATAGTTGCAAGTGTAAGGTTGGAAAATGATTTTCCATGCAAACAGTACAAAAAGAAATGAAGTAGCTATACTAATATTGGAGAAAATAGACTTTAAATGAAAAGCTATTATGAGAGACAGAGAAAGACATTATGTATTAATAAAAGGGACAATCAACTAAGAAGAAAGAACAGTCATAAATATTTATGAATGTAACCAGGATGTCTCAAAATACATGAGCCAAATACTGGCAAAACTGAAGGGAGAAATAAATGCTGCTACAATAGTAGTAGGATCTATAACACACCACTCTCAGCAATAGGCAGAGACTTAATAAAGACACAGAGATCTTGAATAATATAATAAAGGAACTAGATCTATACAGAACACTGAACCCCAAATCAGCATGATATTCATTCTTCTTTAGTACTGATGGATCATTCTCAAGGGTAGACCACACGTTAGGTCATAGAACAAGTCTCGATGAATTTAGAAAAATTGAAATTACACAAAGCACTTTCTCTGACCATGGTGGAATGAAGCTGGAAATCAATTATTGGTGGATTATTAGAAAATTAACAATATATGGAAGTTAAACAATACACTCTTAAACAAACAGTCAAAGAGGAAATTGTAAGAAAAACAGGTAAAACCTCAAGGGGAATGAAAATGAGAACCTTACATATTAAAAATTATGGCAAGCAATGAAGACAATACTGAGAAGGAAGTTTATAGCCCTAAATGGCTACATTAAAAAAGAAGAAAGAACTAAAACAAAGACCTAACTGCATACCTGGAGAAAGTAGAAAAACAATAGCAAATTAATTCCAAGATAAGCTGAAGGAAAGAAATAACAGAGATTAGAGCAGAATAAAATAAAATTGAGAATTAAAAAAAATAGAATTAACAAAAACCACAACCTGGTTTTTTGAGAAGATTAATGAAATTGACAACCCCTTAGCTAGACTAACAAAGAAAAAAAGAGAGAAGATGCAAATCAATAAAATCAGTAATGAAAGAAAGAGGACATCACCACAGATTCCAAAGAAATAAAGAAGATATTAAGAGGATACTATAAATAAATGTATGCCAAAAAGTTGGACAACTAAGATGAAATGGACAAATTCCTAGAAACACACTGACAACCTACAATGATTAAAGAAATAGAAGTCCTCAACAAAACAATCACAAAAGGTGAAATTGAATCATTCATCAAAAACTTCCCAACAAAGAAAAACGAAGGACAAGATGGCTTCACAGGTGAACAATACCAATCATTATAAAATAAACTAACACCAATCCTGCTTAAATTCTCCCAAAGAATTGAAGAGGAGGGAACATTATGTAACTCGTTAATACCAAAACTATTTAAGATGCTACAAAGAAAAATAAATATATACACCAATCTCTCTAATGAACTTAGATGCAAAAATCCTCAGCAAAATACATGGAAATTGAACCCAACAACACATTAAACAAATTATACATCATAATCAAATGGGTTGAATTCCAGGTATGTAAGAATGATTCAACACGAAAATTAATGTAATACATCACATTAGCAAAAAGAAGGGACAAAACCACATGATCATTTCAATTGACACAGAAAAGGTAAAATGTTCACTATTTGCAGATGACATGATGCTATATTTAGAAAGTCCCAAAAAATCTACAATAAAACTACTAGAGCTAATAAATGAGTTCAGCTAAGTGATGGGATATAAGATCAACACAAAAAATCAGTAGTGTTTCTATACACTAGTAATGAACAATCTGAGAAGGAAATCAAGAAATATGTTATTGTCTATTCATAATAACAATCCAGAGAATCAAATATCTAGGAAAAATCTATGGATTTTAAAGGAAGATTCTTTTAGAAATCTTCACAACATTGCTGAAAGAAATCAAAGTTGATCTAAATAAATAGAAGGACATTCCATGCTCATGGATTGAAGACTAAACATCATTAAGATGTCAATTCTACCCAAATTGATTTACAGATTCAATGAAACCCTAATAAAAGTTCCAACAGATGCTTTTGCAGAAATGGACAAGCCTTTTATCAAAATTATTTGAAAGTGTAAGGGACCCCAAACAGCCAAAAGCATCTTAAAAAGAACAAAGTTGGAGGACTCATACTACCTGACTTGAAGGCATATTCCCAAGCTACAGTGATCAAAACTGCATAGTATTGGCACAACGATAGACATATTAACCAATGGAACCAAATTGAGAGTTCAGAAATAGACCTGTACATCTATGGCAAACCAATATTTGATAAGGCAACCAAGTCCACTCAACTGGGACCAATAGCCTCTTCAACAAATGGTTCTGGGAGAATTGGTTATCCATATCCAAAAGAATGTAAGAGGATCCCTATATCACAGTTTATACAAAAATTAAGTCAAGAGGGATCAAACATCTAAATAAAAGACACAGAAGCATAAATCTCCTAGAAGAAAATGTAGGGAAGTATCTGAGATTTTGTGGTAAGCAATGGTTTCAAAACCTTTACACTCAAAGCACAATCAATGAAAGAAAAAAATAGATAAATGGGACCTCATCAAAATGAAAAACTTTTGTGCTTCAAAAGGGTTTGGCAAGAAAGTGAAAAATGAATCCTGCTCTGGGAGAAAATATTTGTAAACTACATACCCAATAATGGTCTAATATTCAGCATTTATAAAGAAATCCTACAACTCAACCATGAAAAGACAAAGGACCCAATTAAAAATGGGCAGAAGGAGAAGCAGCAGTGGCTCAATTAATTGGGCTCCCATCTACCATATGGGAGGCCCTGGGTTCACATCCCAGGGCCTCCTTGTGAAGGCAAGCTTTTCTGCACATTGCAGAGAGCCACCTGGCCCACATGCTGCAGAGAGCCCCCCAGCCCGCAGGTACCATGGAGAGCAGACTTAGCAAGGTGGTGCAACAAAAAAGGAGGCAAGCAAACACAGAATAACGCACAGCAAATGGACACAGAGAGCAGACAGCAAGCAAGCTGAAAGGGGGGAGGGGAAATAAAATAAATAAATACAGACAAAGAAGAGCACACAGTGAATGGACACAGAGAGCAGATAGTATGCAAAAATCCACAAGGTGGGGAAGTGGGAAATTAAAAAAAAAAATGGGCAGAAGACTTGAACAGAAATTTTTCAAAGAGGAAGTAGAGGATGTTGATAATGGATGTTATATGGGGGAAATGCACCTGAAGAATACTTTTATGGGATATATATGTATCCTTGTTGCCATAGGTATGTTTTATGGATACATAAAGGTCCTCATAATAGCTAATAAAATATTATACTTCTCTCCTGGTGAAGCTCTGCTACTTTCTCAAATAAGATAGCAAAATATTATGGAATATAAGTCTTGCCTAATAAAAGCAAACAGGCCAATAAGAAAAGGTCTCAATTAATGCTAATAATAATGCCCAGTCCTATCCCCAAATCAAGGAGTATCTTCAAATGCAAGCAAAAAATTCCTTTCCTCTGTCTCATAATATCTCTTTCCCTTCTCACCTTGAAGCAATTAGAGTGGGCATCATCCTAAATCCCTCAAGATTGATGAATAAACAAAAATAAGAAGGAAGTATAATCATGGACCAAAACAGATTCATTGTTATTGTAGTTATTATCTTGTGTTAACAAGTAATTTGTAACACTGACATATATGTATTATATATGTATATGTAAAGAGAATTGTAGGAAGGTAAAAGCCAGGAGTATAAGCTAAAGTTTTAGGTTGTATCACTAAACAAGCATTTGTAGTAAAGAGGAAAGTTCTGGATTTCACTATGTGATTTGCCAGCAGTCAGGTATTCCAATCAGGCAACTATATATTTTCTTTCTTTCTTTTTGTTTGTTTGTTTGTGGGTTTTTGGTTTTGTTTTTTTGTTTGTTTGTTTGTTTGTTTTGCTTTTGTTGTTTCTTTGTTAGTTTGTTTGTTTTTGAGGAACCAGGACCAGCGCTTGAAACTGGGAAGTCATATGTGGGAAGCTGGTGCTCACCACTGATCCACATTGGTTTCCCTGAGTTGGTTTTTACCTTTGTTTTGCTTGTTGTTTGCTTTTGTTTTTTCAGGAGGCACCAGGAACCTGGGAACTCCCATGTGGGAGGCATGAGCTTAACCAATTGACTACATCTGCTTCCTTCTTTCTTTCTCTTTTTCTTTCTCTCTTTCCTTCCTTCCTCCCTTCCTCCCTTCCTTTCTCCCTTCCTCCCTCCCTCCTTTCTTTCCCTTCTTCCTTCCTTTCTTTTCCTTCCTTCCTTCCTTCCTTTCTTTCTTTCTTTCTTTCTTTTTTTCTTTCTTTACTTCTTTTCTTTCTTCTTTCTTTCTTCATTCAGAATCATGTTTCACTCATAAAATGGAATAGTAGTATTATTAAAGAATTCTCAAAAAGTTAAAAACATGACATATCAATAGAAAGTTAGCCAATATCAATACTTTTAATTCTTTAATTTAATGAGGAAATCAGTAAGTGTTAAATGTGAATTTGAAGAATAGACATACATATTATATTATCTATATATATATATATATATAAAGGCAATCAGGATTGCTGAAATGAATTTGCTAATAGAATCAAACTGGCTAATGTCTTATAGGGCAATAAAATGTACATTTGGGAGTCATCATTTCTTGATGGCAGAAATGTATCTCAACTGTATAAAATTAGTTTGCATTACTGGGGGCAAGAATTATTTGCTTTGTTATCAATTGTCTATAAGAACTTCTAACCCTACAGAGTTGTAAAATAGGCTCAAGCATAGAAAAACCAAGTTGTACACTATAGGATCAGAAAGTCTCTGTTGGGTACACTAGATAAAGCCTAGTAGTCCACTGAAAGGACAGCCAGGAAACTCTTCTGCACATTTCCAAGTGTGTGATTACTATATTGTTAACAGTTTCTACATACAAGTTATGATTGTGTGGGGAAAAATGAGGACTTGCAAAATTAAAGAAGACATAAGTAATAATATTAAGAAGTATGCAATAATCATCATGAAGCAGGGGAGGACTGAATAGCAAATTCTGAAGCCTGTTTTGCCTTTCATTAGTTATATGCTCCACTGTTTTACAACTATGCAATAGTAGGATAAGCAAAGTCAAAACACAACTTACTTATCACCTTTGCTGTACATAAAACAATGTTTGATCAGCATGAAAATGTTTGACTCTTTGACACATTAGCAACAGCATGGCACTTTGTTACAGGCAGACTAAAACTGCTTGTTGAAAGTATTCTCTGTGCATGAGAAAAGATTTTTCCAGTGAAAAGGGCTATATCTGTGAATTTTTGATATTCATTTTCAATATCATTAGGAATACTGATAACAACAGCATTAATGATGATAAGAGTTATTATAAATATCTACAGTGTGTCTGTCCATCACAGTACCAGTTACTTTCCATTTATCTCTAAAATTCAAATTCTTCAGCTATTATTTTGTCATATCTATTATTATCCTAATTCATAGAGTGAAGGAAATTGTATCTTATAGTTAAGTAACTTGCTCAAGACATCTCAATTATTTCAACATCTTAATGCTACCTTGCTCTAAAATGAAAGAATTACAACCCACGATCACTAAGCTTTCTTACAACTGTAACATGCAGTATGGTCTATGAAAAGGATGAGAAAAAATGATATAATTCATGACTCAAGTCTAGAGCAGAAGATGTAAACTATGAAACCAGAAATGCTATATGTAAAATATTTTTTAAATATTTGCAATCAAATATCAATTACCTGTTAGGTGATTAATCCAATAAAATATAACTTAGATACAATTAAATATGGCAACATCAGGCTGAATGTTAGTTAATCCTGCAATTAACCAAGTAAGGTGAGAATTGAAAAAGTGGGATAGCGCTGGGATATGACATCCATACCTAACAATGATGTGGGGATGGAGACAGAGCAATGCCAGTTTGAATATATCTTTATAAAACCATTGGCCCAAAGCAAGTGAAGCAAATAAGCTGTGGCAAAAAAGTAATGTTTATAGAAAGAATAAATGAGGGCATATGAATTATAAAGCAGATATAGTTAAGAAAGGAGTCAAAAGATCAGGTTTATAGGAATAAATCTCTGGAGTGCCTTGTTTGCCAAGAGGGGCAAGTCACATTAGTTCCCTTTCACCACATTGTGGCTTGTGCTGTGTATTTCTTGTCAGCTCCAAAGATCTCTCAAAGACTTTGGCTATCAAGTAGAAGGGACATTTCCCAACGATTTCACAGAAAGACAGCTACACAGGACTGGAACTTCAGTGCCTGGCATCTTAAACTGATTTGGTGTTCCTTAGCCTAAGAATAACTCCATGCAAAAACAGGGCACTTTTTGTGAGGTTTTAAGGATTTTGTTGCTATTATTATTTTGCCTATTGTTAACTATGACTCTTTGGTTTTACAAATGCATACAAATCCAGGTGTATTAATATTTTACATTTGTTTCTTGGGCAAATGACATGCTGGTATGTGCAGAATTAGGAGATTTGCCACTTAGGAAGGATTTTGGCTGAAAATAACAGAAAATCTGATGAATAGTAGCTTAAACACAAAGGATTTATTTGCCTAAAAAGATAAAATGTTGAGTATTCACAGCAGTACAATTCCACATTGCCAAGAGTTTCAACCTTCTATCTGTCTGCTGCTTTATCATATTCCATGCTTAAATTGTTACCATTTCCCTTAATCTCACAAAATATCAAGGTTATGTGTTATATGCATGATAAATAAAATAACCTATTTGAGTTCTCAGGAAGAAGAAATAGGGAAGAGAGGGAGGTTGCCTGTATCAAGAAAGCGAATCCCCAGTAAACTTTGATTCTCATCTGTACAATCTTTACTATATTACTGTCACTGCTGCAAGGGGGTAGAAATTTGTGATTCTTAGATAGATCTATTTGGTACCCCCAAACAAATTAATGTTTTGTTAATAAGAAATATTAGCTTATTAACATTCTGCAATTCACTGGAATAGCTCTTCAGTCACATAAGTGAAATTAACATGAGAGCATTATACTCAAATATAAAGGATAAGAATATGAATTTATTGCAGGGAAAGATTTGGAGACTCTATCATTCATTAATGAAAAAAAGTCTGGTAAAGCATGGGTGTTGTTTTTTTTTTTTCTTCTTTACCAAATGACTTGCTTGTTAAATTACGTGTATTATCACATTTAACTGATGGGAGCTACTAGCAAAAAGTAGATATATAAGAAATACCTATTAATTATTATATTCCGTCCATTCTGTAGGCACTTTGCCTATTTCATCTTATTTTGTCTTTATAACAAAATTGTAAGGTGAGAGGAAGGATGTCATACGAGACTGAGAAGATAGCATTATTTGTCTTTCAAATTCTTTTTTACTTCATCGCTTACGACCTTTATACCATCTTCACATGTCAAAATGCTATGTTTGAGTCTAAAAATAAAATTAGAGAGGAAGCTTGCATCAATCTATTTACTCCGAAGAATAGAGTTGATATTTTATCACTCTTTGTCATGTAGAGCTTTTCAGTGAG
Organism: Dasypus novemcinctus; assembly: GCF_030445035.2. Taxonomy (NCBI): domain Eukaryota; kingdom Metazoa; phylum Chordata; class Mammalia; order Cingulata; family Dasypodidae; genus Dasypus; species Dasypus novemcinctus. Next base: position 59,882,084 of record NC_080688.1, read on the forward strand.
GATATTTTTTTTTTTAAGGTGGAGAACAAAAATGTGAATTTAGGCACAATTTGCTAAAGTACTGATCACTATCAATTTCCAGGCAGTTTATGGACTTCAGCTTTAACATATTCGATATTTGAATTGTATAAAACATTGGAATGCATTCTTGTTCTACTAATAATACTCCGGAGAGACAATAGTAATTGGAATTGTGTTGTCACTGACTTGTGCTTGAGTAAGTACATTCACACATCAAACCAATAGTTGCAATAGTTTGTGTTTTTATCTTCGTGCTGTAATGAGTAGAAAATTGTTCCTGTTTTGCATAATTTCCTCATCTCATTACTCTTGGAAACTATAGACCTGTTATGTACAACCCAGAGTAACTGCCAAGAAAATCTTGATGCATGTGTTTGTGTGTGTGCTTGTGTGTGTTGATGAGTATGAGATACGACATTGTGTACATAATCCGCATATGTCTGTGTAGCTGTGATATTTGAGTAACATACCACTTGGCATGTGGAATGTGTACAGAAGAGGTTGAGTACCTTTCTGTAAAATACTAATTACTGATAAAACATGATTACCATTTCCTGGAAGCAATGCTGAAGTTTAGAGTGCCAGATTTAAAACAAACAAGCAAACCAACAAAACAGAGATAGATATCTCTTTCCTTTCATTGCATTCCTACCAATGAGACCTTAAAATTCCAGTAAAAGTTTGCAGCACAATTTGAGTATAGTTTGTTAAAATGCTGACATGTAACAAACTCATAGGCTATCATGAAAATTAAAACAATTAATACTTGCAAAACATTTAGCAAGTGGTATTTGGTAAACTAACTAAAAACATTCCTATTTACTATATTCCATGATAACATAAAAAATTTCCATTGGAACTTCCGGAGCTTTCCATGAGTTGGGCTATAGTTCAGATAGCACATTTGGGAGACAATTTCTGCCTGCACGGAAGCCTTGGGCTCCATCCTCATGATGAACCACAGGTGTTCCACTTGGTCATCCTGGCCACAGACCTGTTTTCTTTCTTAAGTGCTCACTCCTAGACTCAGGGAAAATAGAACTTGGTGCTTTCAAAAATTCTGAAGCTCCTGAGATTTTATCTTGCTTCAAAGCTAGAAAATTAGTCTCCCATAGTTTCACTGATGCTTGTAGAGAACTTGGGACTCCTTGGTCAGAAAGTAAGGAAAATTTATAGCAATAGGTAGCTAGAGTACCAGCATTTTTGAGCCCGTTCACCAAGCCCTTATTCTCACAGATGGCCAGATGATACCTTCACACACACTGGATTGCATTACTGGAGAACCCTGAGCTTCAGGAACCAGAGCTTTTATAATAGGTGCTATTACTGCCCTGTGCTCCAAAGGGAAACATTATCTTCATTATAAAAACTCTCATCAAACTAGGAAAATGAGAACTTCCTTAATCTAATAAATGAAAGCCTGTAAAGCCTAAAGCTGCCATTGTATTTAACAGTGAAAAACTGAATGTCCTTCCACTAAGATCAAGTATTCAGGAAGATGTACTACAGGTTCTAGTCAGGCCATGAGGCAAGTGATTTTAACAAGATTGTAGGATACTAGATCAATATAAAAATATTTATAATTCTTTATACTAGCAATGAACAATTGTAAATCAAAATTCTGAAAAGTTGTATGTACAATAATAAAAAAATGAAATAGAAATTTATCTGACAAAAGATGTACAAAACCTGTATAATGTAAACTACAAAATATTGCTAAGAGAAATTAAGACTGAAGTAAAGGAAGAGCCATGTCTGTCCATGGGGCAAAACTTACAGAATTATAAGATGTAAATTTTCTACAAATTGATCATAAAATCTACGCAATTCCATTCAAAGTCCTAGCCAGCTTTACAATGGTGAAAAAGTGAAGACAATGCGAATTTCCATTACCAGGTAAATGAATAGAGTGCAGTATAGCTGTACAATGGGATACTATTCAGCAAGAGAAAGGAAAGAACTATTGATACATGTATTAATAAAAATATGCATGCATCTCAGAAAATCATGCTGAATGAAAAATGCCAAATTATAAAGAATCCATACCCTAAGATTCCATTTATATAGAGTTCTAGAAAATGCAAACTAATCTGTAGTGAATGAAAGCACATTAGTGTTTATCTGGGGATTGAGTGGGAGGAGCAGGAGGGAGAGATTACAAAGCATCATAAGGAAACTTATGGATGTGATGTATGCATTCATTATCTTTATCATGGTGATGGTCTCCTAGTTGTGTATACATGTTAAAATTTGTCAAATACCGGGGAGCAGTGTACCTTAGTGATTGAGTGCCTGCTTTGCATATATGAGGTCCCAGATTCAATCCCCCAAACCTCCAAAAAAAAAAAACCAGAAAAAACTTATCAAATAACATATTCAAAATACACAGTGCACTGTATGTTAATTATACCTCCCAAAAGCTGTTTTAAAAACAGGAAATATTTCTTGTCCTCTTTCCTTCCTTTCTATCTTCCTCTCTGTGTTTCTTGTGGCACACTACTTAATGTAGATTCATCTGACAAAAAATCAAAGGAATGTGGTTTGTAGTATTTCAACCCAGCATCACAGAGGAGAATTAAAAGTTTGTGTTTGCTGATGAGAAATAATAGGTAAATAATTGACCAAAAACACGCCTTTACCCATTCATTCCCTTTACATATATTTGAAAAACCTTACAAAAACTGTTTCATGATTGCACAATAAAATAGAACTTCATTTTGACAGACAAAGATGCCATCATTCTCCCTGCAAAAAGAAAAGACCCAAAATACTACCAGTCATGGTATCCATTTTTGAACAATGCTGATTTCTCTCCTGATCTAGCCATTCTGCACCTAAACAACCTGAGGGACAAATAGATAACCAGCAACACTACCTAGCGAGGCTCTTAACAGCATTACATTTTTGGGAGGCCTTTTTAAATTGCCTATCAGTAATAATCCTAACATCCCTTCTTAAAATTGTTTTATTGTAGTAATACATATCCAACAATATTTCCCATTTTAACCACTTTCCAAGTATATAATGCAGTGGTAATACAGTACCACCAACTTTCACAATATTGTACTACCGTAAACAACCTCTATTATCCAAACTTTTTCATAACCTCAAACAGAAACTCTGCACCTGTTAAGAAATAATTCCCCATCACTTCACCACCTGGCCCCTGCTAACGTGTGATCTTCAATCTGTCTCTATGGATTTTCTCACTGTAGGTATTTCATATAAGCAAGATCATACAATATTTGTCTCAGGTTGTGTCTTCAACAGGATGTCTTCAAGGTTTATCTATATTATAGCATGTTTCAGAACTTCATTCCTAATTATAACTGAATAATATTCCATTGTGTGTAGATACCACATTTTGTTTATCCATTCGTCTGTTGAGAGACACTTGGGTTGCTTCCACCTTCTGACTTTTGTGAATAATACAGCCATGAACATTATGAAAAGATGCACATTCGAATCCCAACTTTCAATTCATTTGAGTATATATCAAGAAGTGGGATTGCCAAGTCATATGATATTTCTATGTTCAATTTTCTGAGGAACCACCAAAATGATTTGCACAGTGGCTGACTGGTAATAGTTTGAAATTCTTGTATGAATCCCAAAAAGAGAAGATTTATGTTTGTGAACTAATCCTTTCCTGCTGGCATCAGACTGATTTGATTGGACTACATCAATGAGGTGAGACTCAGGTTGAGTCTCCACCCTCTTGCTGGGTCTGATGTAAATGGAGACACAGAGAGAAAAGAAGCTGCCATATTATATTGCTCCTGCCATGTGTGAGAGAGGACTGCAGGAAACAGAAGCCCCAAGAGACTGAAAAAAGTCCTGGAGTCTGGTACCAGCAGAGCACAGAGGTATGGAAAGAGGCCCCCAAGGGGCTGGGCTCACAGACCAGCCCATGGGTGGGGAGATGAGTCTCTCCATATAGCCTGATTGCCATGTGGCAAGACACAAGGATCAACAATAGCCGACTTTAGTGAGAAAGCATCTCTACTGATGCCTTGATTTGGACATTTCATGACCTTGGAACTATAAGCTTTTACCAAAAATAAATTCCTTTTATAAAAGCCAACACATCTCTGGTGCTTTGCATCAGCAGCCTTGTGGCAAACTGAGACACTGACAATTTTACAACCCCAGGAACAATGTATAAACATTCCAATTTCTCCTCATCTTCATCCATACTTTTATTTTTATATTAGTTATCCTGGTAGTTGTAAAGTGGTATCTCATGGTTTTGATTTGCATTTTCTTGATGACTAATGATGTTGAACATCTTTTTATGTACTAATTAGCCATTTCTATATCTTGTTTGGAGAAATGTCTATTCAAGTCTTTTACCTATTGTAAAAATTGGAATATTTGTTTTTTGTTGTTGAGTTGTAGCAGTGCTTTATATATTCTGTATAGTAAACCCTTATCCCATGTATGGATAGTAATTATTTTCTTCCATTCTGTATGTTGTCTTTTCACAATCCTAGCTTATTATTTCTTCCTTATCACTCCAATTTGGCTAACTCTTTGTAACAATATGGTTGAATTTTTTGAGAACTGGTCTGAATTGATTTAAATAAGGCAATCATGTATATTCTTACGAAAGCCTGCTCATATCTTTAACAGAGGCTGTGATTGCTTTTATTTTTTGCTCATTTTGACACAAGGGGAATTAATCCCCAGTAGATTTCACCATTAAATTTACTGGTAAGATCAACAGTCCCCGTAATGGAGTGAACACTCCACGCTAGGAGCTATGCTGAAGAACCTTCACACAAATCGTATTTATAAAGAGTGATTGAAGTAATTCTAGGCATTTTACTAGAAGACTTGGAAGACATTCCATGTGTTCACAGGCCTATCAGGTCAATACAGACTTTAAATTTACTCTAGGAAGTCCCAAAGAGAGAAATGGAATGGGGATAGCAGAGATTCACTTTTTCCAGTGTCAAGCAGCACCAACTATGAGACTGCCTTTGAAAGGAGTGATCTTCTCACACTAGAATTGTTCCAGAGAGTCTAAATGATTAGCAGTCAGATGGGAAGGATGCTCACATGTAAGGAGGGGAGGAGAAGAGGATGAACATATGAGAAAGATGAAGGGGAGGCTGAAGTGTTGGATGTATGTTCTATTAAGTTGCATCCACATTTGGAACTACCTAAGTCAGTTAAGATAATTGGTCTTCATTTTTATTTTATAATTTGTAAACAAGATTTAGTCTTAGCTAAATGACAAACTTAATATTTCCACTACTTCTAGAAATGTCCCCCATTCAGGGGCAGGGTGCAATTCCTCTCATGCTACCTGTCTTTTGGTTTAGATTTTTCCTGCCTACCTCCAAATTGATCTATCTTGAGCTCTAACCCTTAAGGTTTGTTTTCTGTTGAAGTAACTTTGTAAACTAAGTCAAGCTAAAGTAATACTGAAAAATCATGATTTAATTTGTTGACATCATCCCAACATTATATAAGGTCTTTAAATTCTCAGCCATATATTAATATAGTAAGTATAGACAATTTTGGTTCTTGAACAGTCAGATTTAGATATATTTCCTAGAGTTCTTTGCTGTTGATCTTCAATTCACACCAATAAATTGTCTTTGTCACTGGTCCCTCCACTCCCAGTATACAAAAGTAAGTGATAAAAAATGAGATTACTTGGTGGCAATACATCTGAAAAACGGTTGTCTGAAAGACTATAGATGGAGAGAGAGAGAAAGGGAAAGAGAGTAGGAAAGAGAGACATTCTTGATGATATTGATGAAGAACAAAACAGAAACATCAGCTTGGGCAAGGGAAGGTTTAAGCATAAATAACTTTATGAACTATAACAATGATTATAAAAAAGATATCAGAAATGAAATAAAAGTATGTAAATGACTTTTAAATCTCATTTTAGTTTCCACCCTTTTAGTTATTTTTCTTTATTTTTGTTTGCTTCTGTCAGTTCAAAAAAAAGGAACACTTGAATACCATTTTTATGTACATTTTATCAGCAGTTTTCACTTCCTGGTCCTTATAAATCTTATGCTTTAGTTAGCTTCACAACCTGGAATCATTAATGATGCCTCTTTACTGATATTTTTATGATTGTTATGGTTTGTTAGTGGGTATGTGTGGAGAGCAATGAAAGAAAAGAAATTTATTTGGGAAAGCATATCTATATTGAGTAGTTCTTTTGTCATTCCATTTAGTTCTTATTAAAGCAATCCACATATTGACATTTTAACTGAAAACATGGTGTCATTTAGCAAAGTAGCATTAACAGGTATCACATCTGTCTGAACAAAGCAGTGACGTAAAAGCAGGTGATTTAATTCTGGCTCATAAACCATGAGAGTAAATGTTTGAATTTTCTTATTAGTCAATCATTTCCAAATTAGTAGGCCAATAAATGATATTCAAGATTATTTTTAAAACCTAATTTGAGTGTGGAGAAAAAATATTAGTCAAAAGGGGTAAGAATAAGAAAACTTTGAAATATTAAATCAGTGGTCCCTAAGGGTTGGACTGTAAACTGTAAAGTCAGTGATTTCTTTGTCATCAATTCTGCCTTTCCTTGTTTTCCTGTCTTTTGTCTCTCAGATATTCTCTCTTCTTGCACCACCTCCACAACTCTCAAGACATCCAAGGTCACAGTGTCATGAGGAAGCTCAATTTCATTCAGGACAAAGCCCTGATACCCAGGTATCTATACAGTAAAATGGAATTTGAGAGAGAAAGAAGAGTGGGGGGTTCAAATCACATAAGCAGTAATGGTGAAATTGTAGGCATAAGTGAAAACCCAACAATCATGGCTGTCATTCACTCAACAGCTTTTTATAAAGCATTGTACTTGGCACTTTGGATATTTCTTTTCAAATGTATCATCAACTTCCCCACAGTTTTACTTTAGAGTGAGGGAAAAAACAAAACAGAAATGAAGATACTACTTGAATAAGGGGCAGGGACCCAGTCATGCTGCTGTCTTATTTCCTTGTGTGTAAAATGGGAGAGCTCTCCCATTTGGGAGATAAGAGTGATCTCAGAGCTAAGAGGCCCCTCCTGGATCTTCGGTCTTTGACAGGGAACCCAGATTGAGGTCCCACTTGCGTCTGCTATACTAGTAGAGATATCCATTTGAAGTATTCTGCCAGGGACACTCCTTGTCTTGGCATCATTCCTTTTGACTTCATTTCCTGGACATAACTTCTGCTGAAATCACAGAATAAAAATGCCACAGTTATTCTTATTCCCAACAGGAATAGAACTGGCTGGCTATGTTCAACATTAAAGAAACTACAAATGGCCAATTCTTTCAAGGATCCAGAAGAAAATAATTAGCAGTAATATACTCGTTTCCAAACAACATTTCATTTGCATTAAATAAGACTTTTATTCTGGGCATCTGATTTTTTAAATTAACTTTATTAGGACACATAATTATAAATTGACATACATTTTTGGAAACAGTTTCAGTCATTCACAAATGAATAGATATTTTTTCCAAATTACTCTAAATCTTCATCTTATACAATTATATAGAAATTTCAATATTCTTGTTAGAACATACTTCAGCAATCTTAACAGAACAAGAGACAGTTGGTAACATACATCATCTACGAGGTTACCAGCAGTTATTATGTTATTTGAAGGTAATTATGATGGCTGTGGTATGCCCTCTTTGCTGTGAAAAGATTTATTTGAAAAATTTTCATCTGTGTTCTCTAAATCTGATTAGAGCTCTCTAGATGCTGACTGAGTTCTAACTATTCAATATAGAAACTGCCCATCATTTTACCTGAAATGGTGGTGGTGGGGGTGGAATTGCCAAAAACTTTTTGTTATGTATATATTATGGTACATTTACAGGAAAGACACACCTACAAGTTGCCTAATAAGGCCTCAAATCATATGCCTTAATCTCAGATCATCAGATTAAATAAGGTTACAAATAGCAAGATGAATTTTTAAATCCTTCCCTTTTTCTGTCTACAATAGTAAGAGAGAGTATTCATTTGCCAGGAACTGTGCAATGTAATATCATCACAACAACACTGCAAGGCAGGTATCAATGGCTTCAAATTACAGAAAAAGAAATGAAGGCTCAGATTTTAACTGACTGGTCCAAGCCTACCCACTTAATGAAAGTGAGAGGACAGGATTCTAACTAAACTTCCTCTGTCCATATTATTTATAAGACACTATGCTAGCTCTCTCATCAAAGGGAAATTGTCATAATTAGACAGGATATCTTTATTTCTTAGAATAGATTAACAATGATTATGTATTTGTAAGATTTAATAAATTTGTTGTTATGGCTATGAGATATAGTTACATATCTCAGCAAGCAAACTGTTTTATTAGATGCATCTGCAATTTTGATAGGGCTTACTTGAATTTATTCTTACATATATATTGTTTGACTCCATTTAACATGGGAATTATTTTAGATTCATTTATATTTTTCTATACATGACTTTTCTGCCTCTTTTTAAAACAATGTATAATTAGCACTACACTTGTTAATTATATGTCCCAAAGACTGATATCTTCGGTCTGTTCATATGCTGGTTGAACTGTGAATATTAGCAAAGTTGCAACACCTACTCTCTAGTTCATTGGACTCACCCAGGACAACTAACAAAAGATGATGATGGGCAACACTCATCCTAAAAAGGGAAAGTATCTACAAGTTCAGTCAAGACAGTTCCATTCATCTGCCCCATGGGATCTAAACACCCTCTCAAACAGAAACTGAATGGGCATCACCATCTCAAAATCCTCAATCCTGGGGAATGAACAATGGACTAAAGTAGACATTATTATTCTATTTTAAGTGTATTATAGATTTATTATTATTCTAGCAATGGAAGAACTTGTATCATATAAAACCCTAGCAATAGAAAAACTTATATGATATAAAGGCAGAGGCCACCAGAGGTTCTAAGGTGAGGGAGAGGGAAGAAAACGTGTAATATGGGGGCATTTTTGGGACATTGGAATTGTCCTTCATGACATTACAATGATGGATACAGGTCATTATACATTCTGTCAAGACCTGTAAAATTGTATGGGGTAAAATGGAAACTATAATGTAAACTATATTCCATGGTCAGTAGCAATGCTTCAAAATGTGTTCATCAATTTTAACAAATGTACCACACCAATGAAAGATGTTGTTAATGTGGGAAAGTGTGGGAGGGGGATGGGGAGGGGGCTATGGGAATCCCTTATATTTTTGATATAACATTTATGTGATCTAAAACTTCTTTAAAATTAACCAAAACATTTTAAAAAGCTATAGGAATGATCTACATTTTTATGTTCTGAAAAAACTTATATTCAAATAGCAATAATAGACCAAGGTTTAGGTTAGTAAGTATAATTTTTTTAAAGATTCATTTTTTAATTTATTTCTCTCCCCATAAGTATAATTGTAGTTCCAATGCAAACATTTAAAAATGATTATAAGATTTTAGCGTCCATAAGGAATGACATAGTTTTAGCATAATCCCCTTCAAGCATAGAGTACTCTATTGATGCCTACATGCCAATGGTAAAGTTTTATTCATAATCCCATCTCCTAGTCTTGCTCAGATTGTATTTTATATAACTTTAGCAGAAGTGAGTTGGTTTTAATAATTTTGCATCCCTTTTCTGTACATTTATGTCTATTTTGGTGCTCAAATTCTTACCTTTAGGTCTAGAGTCAGCAAACCATGGTTCTCCTTTTCCTTTTAAAATTTGCTCTCAGGAATAGATATAAAGTATATTTTTACATAAATTTGAATTATTCCAATCTCTTATAGCCATTTTCTTTTTCATTTTTATCTCTATTTGTGGAGTTAAAGTATTTCTTTAAAGGAATACGATTTCATGTGTGAGCAAGCAGGTAAACATGTCATGGGAAGATAGGGGGATCTTGTCATGACTGCCCAAATCACACCATGTAAGTAGCCTAACAATCTGCCTACCGATTATCTCTACAACCCATTTTATAATATTATTAGTAAAATGTCTGTAATTGGGCTTTAGCACAAATTTTCTTCTTCTCTCTGTCCCAAGACACTCTCATTATTAAAATGAGAGTAAAAGAATAAAAATATATAAATCCATAATAATGAAGAAAACAGATTTCAGTAGCATTTTGGAAAGTTGAAAACAGATGGAAGAATGATAGCTGATAGAACAGAACTGAGGGAGCCTCAGGTCTTATGTACTGGTGCAGGGGAATAGAGATGGAAAGACTTCAGTCTACCCTGAAAACACAGCAGAGGCCCGTGATTAAAGCCAAAATAGAGGTCTGGAGTGAGACATGGAGCAAAAATGGGAATAGGGGATTATGTATATAGACTACTACCACCATTACAACAGGAAAAATAAAGAGTAGAGAGGCTTCTGTCTTCTGGGAAGCCTGGGGGTTTTTCTCTAGAAAAAGTGGACATTTCCAGAAAAAAAAATTGCGTGAATTTTGATATTCAGGAATCTCCAATATAATTGCCAGCATACTGACTGATCATTCTTAAACAAAGACCCTTAGCAATGTACACATAGTTACCAATCTAGTTTATATGCCTTACTTATAAATTCACAATCAATATTATACAACAGCTGCAGAATATTCATTATTTTCAAGTTCACACAGAACATTACCTTGAGCAACCATATCTTGAGCAATAAAAGTTTACAAAATTTAAAAGATTTAAAATCATATAAAACATGTTCTCTGAAAATATGGAATTAGATCAGAAATAAATAACGGCAAGTTTTCTTAAAATTTTGACAACTAAACAATAAGATTTAAAATATCTTAGGGTTAAAGGGGAAGTCTTAAAGATATTGGAACATATTTCAAATATACTTGTTTGTAAATGAAAATTCAACATATAAAAACTTGTGAGATGCAACTAAACCAATAATTAGAGGGAAATCTATTAGCTAAAATGTTTGTATAATTAATATAAAGTAAGAAACTTCTCAAATCAATAATTTAATAATTGGCTTAAGAAATTAGCTGAAGAAGTACAAAATAAACAAAAGCAGAAGGAAGGGAAAAAAGGATAACAGAAATCACAGAAATTGAAGAAATAGAGAAAAATAATGAAATCCAAAGATAATTCTTTATTGAGCTATAAATAAAATTGATAAACCTAGCAGAACCAATGCAGAGTTAAAAATGCAAAAGGAGAGATATAAAAACATCAATATTAGTAATAAAAGTGGTGTTTTTACTGCAATCCCTACATACTTTAAAAGATGATTATAAAATACTATGAACAACTATTATACATATAAATTTGACAACTTATTTAAAATAAAATAATTCATCAAATACAACAAACTACCAGTACTAACCCAAAAAGAACTAGATAGCATCAATAGCCTTACAACTATGAAAGAAACTGAATTCTTAGTTGAAACTAAGAATTTCTTTTTTTGTTAAAGTACTCTCAGGGTCAAAATCTACCAAAACTTAAAAAGAAATAGCTTAAATTTTGCACAATCTCTTCCAGAAAATAGAAGAGAAGGAAATATTTGCCCACTTATTTTGTAAAGCCAAAATTACACTTATTCCAAAACCAGGCAAAATCAGTGAAAGAAAATAAAATACCAGACCAATATCTCTATGAAATTTACATGCAAAAGTCCTCAATGAAATATTAAGTTGAAAAGAGCAATACATAAAAATTTCAATACATCAGTAAGAAATGGGTTCTTATTGGGAATAAAATGATAGTTCAATACTGAAAATCAATCCATACAACTCATCATTTTAATTGCCCTTTTATTGGTATATAATGACCTTCCTTCTAATAGCTGTTTTGTTTTTTTAAAATTTTGTTTTATTCATTTTTTTAAAAATATTACATTCAAAAAATATGAGGTCCCCATTCACCCCCACTGCCCCCACCCCACCACTCCCCCCACAGTAACACTCTCCCCCATCATCATGACACATCCATTGAATCTGGCGAGTACATCTCTGGGCATTGCTGCACCCCATAGCCCACACTCTCCCACGTTCCATTCAGTGGGACATGGGAGGACATACAATGTCCGGCAATTGTCCCTGCAGCACCACTCAGGACATCTCCAAGTCCCAAAAATGCCTCCACATCTCATCTCTTTCTCCTATTCCCCGCACCCAGCAGCCACAATGGCCACTTTTTCCATACCAATGCCACATTTTCTCGATTCTTAACCACAATAGTTCATGAATAGAATATCATTAAGTCCACTCTAATCCTTACTGTATTCCTCCTTCCTGTGGACCTTGGCTTGGTTGTGTCCATTCCACATCTATGTCAAGAGGAGGCTTAGATTCCACATGGATACTGGATGCAATCCTGCTTTCAGTTGTAGGCACTCTAGGTTCCATGGTGTGGTGGTTGACATTCTTCAACTCCTTGCTAGCTGAGTGGGCTAAATCCAATAAACCAGAGTGTAGGAGCTGAAGTCTGTTGAGGCTCAGGGCCTGGCTATCATATTGTCAGTCCAGAGTTTCAAATCCCCTAGATATATCTTAAACCCCAGCATCAACTACAATTCCAGTAGCATGAAAGGCTTGTGAAAAGAGATCACATCTGAGTCCAGCTCCATCATGCAGAAACACCAGCTCCAAAGAAGGGCCAACTGACATGGCAGTGAACTCCATCTGCCATGACCATAGAACCTGTGGGTCTCTTTAGCCCTCAAAAGAACCAATACCTGAGGTTGTATCTACTTTATCTGTCTCTGAGACTCTGCTCAGGTGTGCATAAGGGCAATCCTTCTGACAACATCCAGACTCTTTTAGAGACTCATAGCTATATGAACTCGTTTGTCCTTTCCATTTCCCCCTTACTTTAGGTCAAACAGCATTTTTAACTCCTGTTATTATATGTAGACAGGGATATTCTGCTGATCCACGTTGAAATTTTAATTCAAGGTCATTTTCTAGTTATGTCATCAGCTGGTACTTGGTAGTGATCCCTTGGTGCCAGGGAGGCTCATCCCCAGGTGTTATGTCCCACGCTGGGGGAAAGACTGCTTTGTTTTTAAAGTCTATTTCATCTGTTATAAATATTCCTCCTCCAGCTTCTTTTTTTAACTGCATGCGTAAGATATCTTTTTCCAGCCTTTTGTTTTCAATCTGTTGGTGTCCTTGGGTCTAAGATGAGTTTCTTGTAGACAGAATATATTTGGCTCATATTCCCTTATCCATTCTGTCAGTCTGTGTCTTTTAATCCATTAACGTCAATGTTGTCATTCTAAGGGCAGTTCTTATGTCACTCCTTTTGATCTTATCTTGTTTTCACCACTCTTTTTTACCCTTTTATTTACTTTTAGTGATATAATCTTCACATCTAGACACTTCCAGGCCTTTCTTTCTTGTCTTTTCAAGCTGTATCACTCCCTTTAGTATTTCCTGAAAAGCTAGTCTCTTGTTACAAACACTCTCTCAGTTTCTGTTTATTTGTGAATATTCCAAACACTCCTCCATTTTTTTTAAAAGACAATATTTCTGGCTATAAGATTCTTGGTTGACAGTTTTTCTCTGGCAGTATGTTAAATATACCACTGTCTTCTTGCCTTCATGGTTTCTGATGAGTAATCAGTACTTAATCTTATTGGACATCCCTTGTATGTGATGAATCTCTTTTCTCTTGCTGCTCCCAGGATTCTTTCTTTATCTTTGACATTTGACATTCTAATTAGTATGTGTCTCTGAGTAGGTCTATTCAGATTTATTCAGACAGTAGTATATTGTGCTTCTTGGACTCCAATATCTATGTCCTTCAATAGGGTTGGGACATTTTCTACCATTCTTTCCTCAAATATTCCTTCTGTCCCTTTTCCCATCTTATTTCCTTCTGGGACACCCATGATACATATGTTTGCCTGTCTCTCACCATCATTTAGTTCCCTGAGACCCTGTTCATTTTTTTCCCTTTCTTTACTCTATCTCTTCTGTCTTCAAGCTCACTGATCCTTTCTTTTGTCTCTTCAAATCTGCTGTTATATGACTCCAGCATATTTTTTATTTCATTTATTGTGTCTTACATTCCATAAGATCTGCTATTTTTCTATGTATGCCTTCAAGTGTTTCTTTATGCTCACCAAGTGTCTTCTTGATGTACTTAATCTCTTTAGACTTCTCATTGAATTTATTAAGGAAATTTGTTTTAAAATCTATGATTAGTTGTCTCAATCTCTTTATGTCATCTTGAAGTTTCATTTGTTCCTTTGACTGGGACATATTTTCCTGTTTCTTGGTATGGATTGTAATTTTGTGTGTGTGTGTGTCTCAGTATTTTATTAAGTAGATGTATTTATTCTTCACCCCTTTTCTCTCTTTAGGTTAGCAATTTCTATTTGTTTGACTTAGTTACAGCCCCTCTTTGATCCATGATTCAACTTAATTTGGAACTTTATAGTGGCTCATTTTTTGTCAGTCTGAATCTTTTAACTCTTTTTCATCTTTTTCTTACCATTTTTCCTTGCTGGTTATGGAATAGGAGCTGAGGATGCAATTAGTTTTGTAGGCCATGGAGGCTGAAGATTGCCCCAGAGACTGATGAAGCTTCTCTCAACTTTCACCCTTCCCAGAAGTAGGGATGGAGCCACAGCCATGTGCACTGATCCAAACTGTGCAGGCCAAGACCATTTGTAGTTGCCCAGAGACACTAGTGAAACTTCATGCCCCTTCCTCCCCTGCCTGGGGCTGAGGTGGAGCTGCAGTATGGGCAGCAAACTAAGCCATAGTAGTCAAAATTATCCACAGTTGTCCAGATAGATTGATAAAGTACCAGCCCCCCTCCTCCCTTCCCATGGGTGGGAATGGAGCCTCCGATGTGCTCAGCAATTTAGTCCATGCAGTCCAAAGCAACCTCATTTACCAGAGAGGTTAAGGAAACACTGTCCTCTCCTATCCTATTGGAGGGAAGAAATGTATCCATTGGTTTGCCCACCAATTTAATCTGTGTGGGCTGAAAGCAACTGCAGTTGCCAGGAGAGACTGAGGGAGCACCATCCCTCCTCCTCCCTGTCAGTGATGGGTCCAACATCTGGTTCTTATGTACCAAGATCATCTGAAGTTGCCCAGAGAAACTGAGGGAACACTCTTCTTTCTTCCCTGTCAGGGGAGAGGAGGGATCCACAGGAGTGTACAGCACTCTAGTCCACACAGGCTGAAAGTTCTATAGTTGCCAAGAGAGGCTGAGGAAACACTGCACTCCTCATCCTACTGGGGACAGCGAGGTGTCCACATGTCTGCCAACCAATCTATTCCAGGCAGGTCAAAAGTGCCTGCAGTTGCACTGAGAGGCTGGTGCAGGTCCCCCAGCTTCCTCCCTCCTGGACACAGGTTGTAGCCCAGTCTGGGGGTGCAATCTGACCTAGGTAGAAAGAAGGTAGTCCCCACCTTCACTGTGATTTTCAATCAACCTGGCTTCCCCTTATTCTGGGGGTGGAGTTAAAATTGGCAGCTACTGGCCTCTTTCTGACTTGGACAGTTTCAAACTCTGGCTGTTCTTAGGGTTTGACTTTAACCAGCTGAGTTTCCTAATCAGCAGCTAAAATTGATGCCCAACCATCCCTCCTTCCCCTGTTTTTGGGCAATGGAGCTTCCAGCTCCAGCCAGGAAATAGTTCTGATGAGGTAATACTGCAGGCAGGGATGAGCACCAACCTCTGTAGCATGGAGTGCTCTGTTCATGAATCTTCACTACAGATGGGCAGTCTCCTCTTTTGTTCTTCCAAGGATGTTACTATATGCTCTTCTGGTCTCCTGGCCTCCCCAAACAGGTGAGTAAGATAGCCCTGGCTGATTATTAACCACCCTGTAGAAGAAGCTGACACTTGGAGCTCCTTACTCTGCCACCATCTTGACCCCTCCTCAATATCCATTTTTTATTTAAAAGTAAAGGAAAACCACCAGCAGATTGGGAATAGAAGGGAACAACCTGATGAAAGACATTTACAACCTACAGCTAACATCATAGTGAAAGACTAAAGGATTTTCCCCTGAGGTTGAAAACAAGGCCAGGATATCTATTCTTACCACTCATAATCAAAATTGAACTTTAAGTTCTAACCAGTGCAATTAGGGGGAAAAAAGGTGTTAGCAGAAAATGATATAATTATACTAATATCTACAGTTTAATAAATACAATGTATGAAATTTTATTTCTTAATTTGAGCAAATGTACCTTGGTTATATAATGTTAATATTAAGGAAACTGGGATGGTGTATCTGTATTTTCTTTGATATATACATTAAATCTAAAATAAGTCAAAAAATAAAAACTTATATAAGATAAAAATAAAGTAACCAAAAATGTTTCATGAATCTAGACATAAAACTAAACTATAAAACTTTTAGAACAATTTATAGAAGAAAATCTTCTAGCCTGGGATTAGGCAAAAAGTTTTAAACATTAACCAAATGTATGATTTATAAAAGAAAATGATGATAAATTTGACTTCATTAAAATTTAAAACTTTCCATCTACAAAAGGCACTGATAAAGGATTTCTTTTATTCCCTTCGCTTTTTTTAGCTAAAGACTGGGAGAAAATATTTTCAAAGTATACATCCGACAAAGGAATTGTATCCAGAATACTGTTTATAAAGAACATTTAAAATTCCATAATAAGGTAATAAGCAATCCATTTTTTTTAATTAACAAAAGAACTAAACAGGTATTTCACTAAACTTTTCATCACATGAAAAGATGCTCAACATCTTACTAATTAAGAAAATGCAAATTATACCCACAATGAAATACCATTACTCACCTATTAGAATGGTTAAAATTAAATGCTGACAATACTAACTACTAGCAAAGATGTGGAGCAACTGGAACTCTTGTGAATTGCTTCTAGGGAAGCAAAATACTATAAATATTCTGTAAAGTGCTTGGGTAATTTCTTATGAAGTCAATAAACATATACTTACTACATGATCCATCAATCCCATGCCTAAGTATTTATCTAGAACAAGGAAGTATTTTAGCTCACACAAAAATATATACATGAATATTTATGGCAACTCTATTCATGATTGCTCCAAATTGGAATCAACCCAGATATTCTCTGAGTAAATGGGTAAGTAAATGAAGAATATCTGTACAATGAAATTCTACATGCAATGTGCAACAACTTGGATAAGTTTCAAAAAGGCTTTACACTGAGTTAAATAAGTAAGTCTCAATAAGGTGCATACCCTAGGATTTCATTTAATTGATATTACACAGACACACACACAAAAATTAAAAACAGGATGGAGAACAGATGAGTTGTTGGCAGGGTGGCAGGAAATAACAACACAGGGATAAAACAGAGGAGTATTTTTGGGTTGAGGACTCTTCTGTGGTCTGCTTTTGTGGATTCAGGAATCAATAAATATGAAATTCATAGAACTGTACACCAAAAAAGTTTATTTAAAAAATAAAAATTATATAAAAAATTTAAAAAGAGAAAAAGAGAATGAGAGGAGGGAGATTAGAGAAAATCAGTATGGCAGCTCTTTCAGGAAGGTTGCTACAAAAAGGAAATGTAAAAAGGGTTAAGAGAAGATTTTAAAGATGGGAAAATATGATGTTTGTATAATAATTCTAATTGTCTTCTAGATCAAAATAGTAGTGATTTTTGGGAGAGAAAGGAAAATTTCTAAGTAGGTGGAAAAGAATGGGATTTAGTATAAAAATTGAGGGATTGGCTTTTAACATGGAGAGTTCATCTATGGTGCCAGGGGGAAAAGAAGGACATATGGATAGAGACACCAGTTAGTAGATTAAGTGTTAGGAGTTTGTGAAGGGTTTTCCTAATTGCAGCAGTTTTCTCCAAGAGGTTGGAAGCAAGGTTATCACCTAAGCATGAAGATGGGGAAGAGGTTACGTGGGTTTAAGACAATGTGGAATATTCACCTAGGAGAGAGAATTATGAATTGGAAATGAATAGCATAGTGATCTGGTAAAGATAAGGGCCCACTTGACATTCATTGCCATGATTTGAAAGCAACCCTGATCAGACTGAAAGTTTTTCACCAGCTACATTCAACTATGGAACCAAAGGTGTATGTAAGGAAGGAAGTGATAATAATGACTGACTGTGGCATTTAACCTGGATATGAAGGTGTCGGAGTATATCAAAATGTGGGGGTCAAGGAAGAGGTAGATCCATGGGCTGGAAATTATGCTTAGGCCAATGAATTGTTAGGATTGGAAAATCTGATGAAGCATGTGGAAGAATGAGGTAAAAATGGTTAAAGTGTAGAATACACAGATTTGAGATTTTGGATTTGAAAATGTCTCCAGCTATGACATGGGAGTGATTTACATAAGTTTAGGAAGAGTGTAGAGCAAATCATTAGAAGAGAGCAGTTCATGGCATTGGGGTTCTTGGTGTATCAAGACTCTGAATCTATAGCTTATACTCTCAAATACTTCATTCTGTCTAATATTCAAGTAATATTACTCTATTGTGTTTTTCTCTTACTACACCCTGATGTGAGAACCAAAAGATTAAAACTGGGCATAATTTAACTTTATAAAATGTTGTGCTGTGTTGTATGCATGGTTTCCCTAGCACAGGACACTTATCTGTTCAATGGAGAGGTTGAGAGAGAGAGTAACTTTTCGCCAGGGTGCCAAAATTTCAGGAAAAGCAGTAAAGTGAGGAAAAATCCATTGAGCATCTATTAGTTGTATTAACATCCATTCTTTTATTTGATCTAGCAATTATAAGGTAGGTGTTCCAATTTATTGCTAGGGAAACCCAGTTTATAAAAGTAAGAACATTACCTAAATCACCATATTCCCATACCAGTCATGATGGTGTGCACTAAACTTCAAGACCAAATCCAGGACACTTAAACACTAGATGAGAACAACCTACAGACTCATCTGTCTATTTTTAGTTTAAGGTTCAACTCCAGTGATAAATGTTAGAATTTCAGGTATGCCTTAATCACAACTTACCAGAACACAATTGTCTTAGTGATTCCAGGTCCCATTTGTGAGATGCAATACCTTAAATAATTAAACATGATTTCATTATGAATAATTTCCTATGGTCCATAATCAATAAAGAAACTTTTAGCTACACAAACAATTAGCTCTCAATAATACAGTGTAAATATAAATGTAACTGATGACTCTGCTAATTGATCTTCCCTGCTGATATATTAACTGAAATTACAGCTAGAGACAGGCTATCTATTTCTTGTTGTTATCCGGTTGCCTGTATTTGATTAATGTACTTGGCTATTTCATCATGCTGGTATATTTTTGGCTTTTCAGACAGCTTGACTACATCTATCTAATTGTAATCACTTTTCTATTTGTAAAATAGGTTAGAAGACTTGTAAAAACTTTACTGTTTACATGAGCCACAGAGTTTTTGCCTTTGTTATGCAAAACCATTAAATAATTGTGAAATTTCTAGTATATTCCAAATCAAACCATATTGAAAACCCCTACCATATGCCTGTTTTCGCAGGGCAAGGTTTTTAGTTAGCTTTTATTATTTCTTTTTAAAC
Source organism: Dasypus novemcinctus (assembly GCF_030445035.2). Taxonomy (NCBI): domain Eukaryota; kingdom Metazoa; phylum Chordata; class Mammalia; order Cingulata; family Dasypodidae; genus Dasypus; species Dasypus novemcinctus. Next base: position 59,901,613 of record NC_080688.1, read on the forward strand.
ATCTGTGTTTGTTTATTGGCAGTATAAATATTTAAAGAGAGGGGAAGGAACCTCAAACTATAAGTGAAATCAGCTTTCTCAGCCCCCTGTTGCTTGAAATAAACTTCATGGAACTTTTCAGTGTGATCATGTAAGAGCACTGGGCTGAAGTCAACAAAACAATGAGTAATCTTTTTAGTATGTTGTTTATTTCAAAAGTTAGCAAAGAAGTGGGTTTCTTCAGAAAGAAATTATATTAATGTTTTATTGGTTGACTGATGTTTTATAGCCCAGGCTGTTAAACTTTAAACTCTGTCCCAATATTGTTAACAGAGTCTCCTGCCTGGAACATGTTTAATATGTTATTATTATTTTTTTTAATCTCAGAAAGCAACATCTCTGATAGAAGCTTTTTGTTAATTTGTTATAAACAAATGTTTATACAAAATAGTTTTGGTACAAAATCAGTGCTTACCTATGTTCTTCAAGTTTATATTCCTTTTCAGTTCTGATGATACTGTTTAACAATGTTAATTGTTTAAATTATACCACAACATAGATGGGAATTTCAATAAACTTGCCCTGTAGAACTGTTGGTTAACATTTTATGACTTTGTTTTAGCAAATAATTGCAGTTTAACAGATACCTGGTGAGTCTCTGGGATATGTACACATGTGAGTTGTACATGTGTGTATGTGTATGTGTGTGTGTGATGTACAACAAAGGGCAGCCAGAAAGTCTGAATGTGGGGCTTAGACTTCTTGGTATATGTCTAAGTTATCTATCTTATTTGGTTCAAACCAGAAAACTGACAAAACGGATTAGACAAAGTTAGAATTTGGATTTTTTTATAATATATAATGGCATTAGTGAAACGACAAATACTCAAAGTGTTAATGGACATCATAGGTGTTTCATATTTGTTAAGGAAAATCAATTATAGTTAAGCTGGGTCTAGTACTTTACATTCATAGACCTTAAGGGGGTAACTCAACCCTACTTGAGGAAGACAAGTCCTAAATATTTCAATATTTGTTCAAAATCAGGAAGAGAGTTACTAGCTAAGTTGTAACTTAGCTAGTGTCTGCAAGTTTAGTAGACATATTGAAGAAAGCATTTCTAAATTAGTGGTTGAACTGGAGATTGAATTTTATGCATGGTTATTTCCACACACGACACCATTAATATGATCTTAAGTCTGCCAAGGTAGTTAGGATCAGAAGACTTGAACTTGAATTCCAAATCTATCTCTCACTAACTAGAAGTCTTGGAGTAAGTTCTTTCTGCTCTGTGTGCCTCAGTTTTCTACCCTGGTAAAATGAAGAGTCTGTAGGAAATTATTAGACCTAATTTTTATTATAAGATTCTAACTACATGTTTGGAAGAATTGTCCTAGCTGGTATATTCTGTCACACCTCATGAGTTCATGTGAAGTAGGTATCAGCCAGATCCAAGTGTCATCTGCAATTGATTATGTCCCATTACCCCTCTAGTGGATGTTGCACCTTGGCCTATGACAGGATGTGTTCAAAGTTACTAACTGACACACTTCAACTGACCAGGACATTTGCAAAATTCTCATTGATCTTGAAACATTCAAAGACCCAGATTTCCGAGAGAATGATTTTGGGCATAAACTGCACTACACCCATGGCATATGGCATGTAAAGTATTCTATTTTAACTGTACATATATTCATGAAAGATGATGAATTTCTTTGTCAGGTGTTGTAAATTAAAAGGTACAAAAGGCACATAAGAATCTTTTTATGAAAGCACTTGGGTGGATTATCATGCAAACTCAGGGATATGAGATGAATCTTATACTAAGTTTGTTTTTAGCAATGACATTCATCCTTTTCATAGGATGGTCACAGTGAAAAAGATCATTTTTATTAAACCAATTCACATATATTCAAATGAGGATTAGACTAGGAGTCTGAGCACAGGTTATAACCCAAGCTCTGATACTTAATTGCTATCTAAACATTGGCAAGGCAATAATTATCCTTGTGTCTTAGAAATCTCTTCCGTTAAATGGGAATGTGACACCTGGCATACTAACCTAAAATATTTTGACAATGACTAAGCAAAATTATTAATATGCTCAGAGAAAATTTAAAGTGATGCATGATGACATGTCAATGTCCTCAAGAGACAACTTACTTCTTTCATTTTGGGAATTAAAGTATTTTCCTTCCTCCAGCAATTTTCATTAAACTTCAAAGTATGAACTGAATATAAACTAGGGTTCTATGTGTTGCTACAACAATAACAAAAATATAATGGCAAAAAGGTCTATTGGTATATGTGGGTATACCAGTAAAAATTTACTGCCACCAGAAACAACAAATTCCAAACTCTATAGACAACTATATAGACAGCCAAATCCAGGCTGACTTTTGCATTTTTAAGGTAAATATAGCCATCTTGGCAACTTCCTATAAAATCCAAGTTTTTAAATTTACAAAAATGGATAAAAGGGTCTTTTCCCTTTGAAATAATTTTGTTCTACAGTGGAACATCAATTCTTCCCTATCCATTGTTCAAACTGCCACCAAAAGTTTTTGCTAAGGATTTCAGCTAGAGGTTCACATTTGTTTAATCCTCCATTTTCCAAAGCATTAAAAATAAGTTCCTTTCCTGAAGGTTTTCTGACAGACAGCCATGGTTCTCTTTAATTAAATTCAGTGGCCCAAAACACCAGTGAGAAGAAATAAACTCAAGGGATACCAACAGGAAGGGACTGCTTAAACCAAAGAACTGTTCATCTGATACCATCTTCAGAATATGAGTTAGGAAAATCACTGGAGAAAGCAAAAGGTGTAAAGAGCCACACTCTCCATGCTGAATTTGGTTGTACCATTTATTACCTACATGGCTCACTGCAAGTCATGTTTGACATTAGGTCTCTGAGACCTAATGTCCTTATCCAGGATAATAAGGGGATAATATACAACTTGGGTTGTTCTGAGAATTATATGTGTTCTGGTGAGAAAAAGAAGCTAAGCTTTGTGAATGTCTGTTATATACCTCATCTTCTGCTAGGCTCTTAAATATGTATCTCAATCAATTCTCATGTAAGTCCTTTGAAATATATACTACTATCTTCATCTTACAAATGAAAATACTAAAATAAAAGGAAGTCAAAAAAGAATCATCATATGCCGAAAATCACACGGGTGGAAATTAGATCTAAAAACTACAATTTTTATATAAATCTGCTATACTCCAAAATGCATGTTTTTATCATTCATTTCTTCTGCAATGCTCCCAATAAATGTCACTTATATTTGTTTAGAAACTGTTAGAAAGAGCTAGGAAAGAGACTTTCAAGAAGTCCTAGCTCTGCCACTTAGTAATAGTACTGCAGAGCAATAGCACTTAGATTGTACATCAATCTGGCAAGACATTACATTGTAGTGAAAGGAAAATTGACTTTGAGACCAACATAGCCGATTTCACATCCAAGTTTCACAGTTACTAGATGTGTTTTTCTGTACAAAGTATTTCAATTCTCTGGATTTGTACTTGTATCATCTTATAATTGGAATGCTAAAAATCTTATCAGAGATTTGTTGTCAAAATTAAGCGACAGAAATTGGATCACAGTGGCAGACTTAATTTATGTTTTTATTCCACCTCCCATCTAATATCCCACCAAATGGCAGAACAGTGTTTCGAGTAAAGCAATAGTAGAGCAGAACTACAGTCAAGAAAAAAAAGTTCTACCAGGAAATATAACATTTTGAGGAATTTGTGAAACTCAGAAAGCAGAGTCCATCAATGCACCACAGAGAAATAATACCAGAGAATAATGCTGCCCCAATAGTACAGAAGACTATTGGGGAGGAAGGTGCTGTCCAGGAGATACCAAGTAGAGAGACAACAGAAAAGAGGCAAGAAAGGGATCCTGGAGAAATCATTGGACGGCTTATACTCGATGATAGGGCAAATTAAATACAAATCTGATAGGTGCGCTTCAGGATGCAATCTAGCAAAAATGAAAAACTGAGTCTAAGGAATAATGAGGAGTATTGAAAAAGTATTGTTTGTCAAATCCAGCAAACATATTTAGAACTAATTATGAGTCATAATGTTAAAAATATGATGACATGGATTTAAAATCAAAATTAATTTTAAAAATGCATCTTCACTTTTGAATATAGATCATAGATATGAATATTAAAATGTTATTTTCAATGTATTAGCTATAAATAATAAAAAAAGGGAAAATTTGTTTAATATTAAGACTTGTTTAATTAATGAAAAGTAGGAAATTAAAGAAGTCAAGGGAACTCAAAAAATAAAAAAATGAAAAAATGCGATGGCTGGGAAAAGTCTATGCATAGTAGTAAAGTAATAATCAATTAAATTCCTTTATAAACAAACACAGATTTAGTAAAAATAAAAATCCAGCTATATGCTGTTCACAAAAGACATGTTAAAAGTAACATGTCAGCAAAGTATTAAAGTTAAAACTGAAAGGAAAGATAATATTTGTCAGGACAATACTAAAAAGTAGGTATAGAAATGTTAACATCAACAAAAATCATTCAAAAATAATTATCATTATATCTTATGATAAAAATACACTCTATACATTATATATAAACCATATATTTATAAATATAACCTCATAGTTTTAAAATAAAGGAAAGCATCAAAATAAAATAGAAGAAGAAATTAACACTTCAATAACCATAGTTGGAGACTATTGTAACTCACCCTGTGGTTGACAGATCAAATACAGAAAAAACTTAATGTCTATCCAATTTGAATAAGATAATTTCTAGCCTCTAATATATTTTAAATATATTGTGTAAATACATGTATGAATATGCATACCTAGCATTAACATATCTGACACTCAAAGGAGTTTTGTGATAATGTGATAGCTACTTGTTAATTACTTTAAATGTTCATTTGTGAAGAGGACTCACAGGACTCAAAAAGTTGATATTCATGAAACAGCTACGATATAAGCAATAGCAGGAGATGGATATGCATTGAAGATGTCTGGAAATCTCAGGTGCAGGCTTTACTTCATTGCCCCACAAATGGAGCAACCAAAACTCTCCTTGTATCCAGGTCCTGAACTACTCATATGTGTATAGAAAGCACTTCTGTACCAGGAAACCCATGGTCTGCTTTGGTGGGGGCTGTTTGCAGTGAGCTGGTCACATGGGCACATTCTAGCTATGCAACTCATCAGTTGTTAAAATTCCCCAGACTCCAAGAAAATCATGTGCAAATCATAAATCTACCAACAATGCTGGCTCCAAACAATTCACAAACCCATGATTGCCAAACATCATTTTTCTCTATTTAGTACATTCTGTAGCTTTGGCCAAGGATCAGCACCATGCTTCAGACAATCCTGGACACAAGCAGTACATGTTACTTCAAAATCATATGTACCACTCACAAATATTACCGATGTATTAGGTCTCAAAAGTCATTTAATTCTGAGGAACAGAATCATATGCATTATATTATTTGATCTTAATAAAATAGAATTAGAAAAGGTAGGCTTTATTGGTGAACACTGAAGCATTAAAGACAGGAAAGTAAAAATACTGATGCCACTCTTAGGATTCAGTCTTACAACAGTAGCTCTGGCCAAGACAGACAAGAAAAAGAAATGAGTAGTATAACAATTGAAAAGAAAGAGACAATGCTGACAGAATTTATGAACTATACAATTGTAAATCAATAAAACTGTGCAGGAGAAAGGATCAATATGATAAAAACAAACAAACAAACAACACTAGGAAAAGTTTATATAACAGTTAACATGTGCCAGGGAGTGGTCTAAGTCTCTAGACATATTAAAACACTTGTTCTTGATAACAGCTCAATTTGGTTGTTTCTATTATCCCATAGCCCATTTACAGATGAGGGAACTTAGGTATGCACTGGCTAAATCACACAAAACTTGAGTGGTCAAGGAAGGATTTGCACTCAGGTAGTCTGTCTAGAGTCTTAGAAATCATCTAATAGAGTCTCTCAAACAAATGCCAATTTTTTCAATGCACTAGAAAGAAACAAATAGAAAATTTAATTATAAAAATTATCCCAGTCACAATAGCAAGGAAAGGCATTGAATACTTGAAAATTAACTGAAGAGAACGACATGACCCATTAAAATGCAGAGAGTAAATAATGAATCATATGTCTTAACAGGTAATGAAATTATACAAATAAAACTCTATTAATTAAATTCATAAAAACAGCAGGGAGTGGGCAGGGATACACAGATAGATCAATGGAACAATTAAAAATCCAGAAACATAACCATATATGTGATATAGGTTTTATAAAAGTGAGCTTTAAATAAAAGGAAAAAATATATTCAATAGTGATGAGATAATTAGGTCTTTATTTGTGAAGATAAATATTCACGCTCCTTCCTCATACGTTACACAGACAAATGGATAATAAATGTACTCAATAGCTAAGAATAAAAAATATAAACAAATTAGGAGAAAATATAGGGGAATGTTTCAATAAACTTGTGGTAAGGAAGCTTTAGTGCATAAGATAAAATTCAGAAGCCATAAAGCTAAAGACCAATATATTTAAATATTTCATGGTAAAAAAAACTATTCTGTGCTGTGAAAAACACCAGCAGCAAAGTTTAAAAAAAAAAAGAAATTCTGTAATTCCATGAGGAAAAATTGCAAGTGTATAAGAATCAAATTAATACCCAGATAATACAGAGAACTCCTAAAATCAACTGAATAACAAAAGGAAAAAGAAAATTCAGAACAAGAAATTTATGTTTAGGAAAATAAAAATGGCCAGTTCCATATTAAATAAAAAAGATGTTCACCTTCTCTAATAGAGAAATGTGAATTAATATTAAATAATATTTTGTACCCATCTGTATTAGTTATTTCCCTTATACCAAATTATCAACATCTCAAATGAAAAACTCAAATGTATTAGCCACATTTCTGTAGGTTAAAAGTCTAACAGAGACTTCCCTGGGCTTAAATCAAGGTATTGGCCGAACTTTATTCCTTTCAGGAGGCTGCAGGGGAGAATCTACTTTCTTGCCTTTTCCAGCTTCTAGATGCTTCCCTCATTCCTTGGCTTGTGACTCCCTTTCTTCATCTTCAAAGTCAGCAATTCGTAGCTCTCTGACATTTCTTCCATCATCATGTCTCTCTCTGACCACAGCTGGGAAAATCTCATTGCTTTTAAGGATACTTGATTAGGTTGGACCCACCTGGACAGTCCAGAATAATCTACCCAGCTCAAGATCCATAATTTTAATCACATCTTCAAATCCCTTCTTCATTTAAGGTAACACATTCACAGATTTGGGGCATTAAGGAATGGGGGTTTTGGGGGGTGAGGTATTGTTCTGCCTACCACACCATTTGATGGATAAAATATAAAACATTGATAATATGAATTGTCAGTGATGGTTGGGGAACCGGCACTCACACACTATAGGCAAAAGGAAAGGCTGATAAACTTTTTTAGTGGGTAGGTAGGGAAAAAATGGCATATTTATTCAAAGACATAAGTATGGTTACTCATCAAGTCATCAATCCCACTTATAGGAATCATTCTTCCAAATCATTTTCATTTGTGCCCAAGAAGATGTGTACAAAGAGATTCATTATAGGTTGTTAGGAATAGAAAAAAATAATCATAATAAGGAAGGACAAAAGAATCTACCTAAATAGTCATTAACAATGGAAATAATAATTAAATGATGGTGTAGCTAATCGATCTTAAGCAGGATTTAGAAATACAGGAGACATATGTATTGTCTTGGAACATAGTAGTGGAAAATGCAAATCCCAGGAAAATTCTTAAAGTTGTTTCTAAATATGTAATAAAATAAAATGTGTAGACATATAGTTTATGATTTTTAGTATCTACTATATGTCTGGGACTGTGCTAAATACTTATGTAGATTACTTCATTCTACATAAAATCCTCTGTAGAATCTTCTGCATTTTGTAGATGAAGAAATTAAGCTTAGAGAAACAGCAGCTTGTCACTCAGAGCAATATTGTCCCTTCCAGCTTACTGGTCAGTGTGTTGGATCTGGGTAACGATCGGGTAGGGGCCGTATGAGAAGACCTGCTCCGAGTGAAACTTGAGTAAGAAGTGTGAATTTGGAGGAAAGAAATTCCCATGGAAGCTCCCTAAATGCTCACAGGCTGGGCAGTAAAGTTAGAAGCCACGATCTCCAGGCACGTTCATAGCTCTTCTGGTAAATTGGAAGTAAGTAGGAACCGGCCACCTCCTCTCTACCTACGCCCTTCCTCTATGCATTAATTAGAAGCCATGAGACCCGGGCTCCATTTTCAACACTTATGAAGACTAAAACTCATGAGCTTTATTGTGCTCATTTTGGAAAATGAGATGATAATATCTGCCTTGGTTCACTTACTGAATAAGTGTTGTAAGGTCCAAATCTGGTGACATATGCTCACATGTAAATTTTTCAAACTCCAGTCTCTTTCTAAAAGCCTGTTTCTCTGACTCTTCCCTCTCTCTTCTTCATCTTTCCCAATCTACTTCCTCTCCTGCTCTCCTCACCAAGTTCTCCTTTCTTGCTTGTTTGCTTTCTTCTTTTCCTCCATTTTAGTCTGCTTTCTTGCTAGCCGGGGTACCTTTTACATTTTATTATTTTTTCCCCATTTTCCTATTCTTTGTTTTCTAGAACTAAAATGTCTTCCTAATAGAACCCTCAGGGTTTCAATGCTGGCAGTTAAAGTTGGGATTTTCCTCAGCCAATCTTCCTCTGTAGAGAAGCCCAGAGCAGTATTATGCTAGGCTCTAATGGTGATGAAGGCATGGATACATGCAAAATCAGGAAAATAAAGAAAAAAAATTCTTAAATCCTTAAAATTTTAAAAATTTTGTTTTTTTACTATCCCTTTGTTCTTACTTCTGTAAATTATTTGTAAATTTACGTAAAATTAAAGGTGATCTCTAGATGCAGTTAATGGCAATGATGATTTCCCCTAATACTCAGAGGGTTGAAAATACCAGCTGATACAATGATTTTAGCTAAGTAAAAGCATCGATAGGAGATGAATCCATTCAGATTTATTTACATTTTGATGGGAAACTTTGTAAGATCAAATACTCTATAGTCTCAGAAAAATACATTATAATGGTGGTATTACAGGCAATAGGATTATTGGTTCAGGTCACATGGTCTTAACTGTAATGCTCTTAAATCTCATTAATGTAAGAAACAACCTTTCTTTCCTCTAAGCCAGGCTATTTTTTAAGACATTGTTTAACCTACATTAGACATTTACATCTTATTGCAAATGCACTTAAGATGACTTCCCAGAGCTTATGCCTTCTCATAAGAAAGCCAGTAGGAGAGAATGCTGTAGTCCACTAGAATCCAGGGGAATAACAAGAAGGAAGGAAGGAAAGATGGAAGGAAGGGAGGGAGGGAGGGAGGGAGGATAGGAGGGAGGAGAGTGGGAGTGGAGAAAAGAGAATTAAAAAAATGACATCTCTTGACCACTTACTCTTGAACAAGCTCCTTTACTAGATGTTAGAAGGTGCAGGAACAGAAAGCCAATACCCAGAAGGCAAATTGCCCTCTCCCATTTTGCTGACTCCATCCCTGAAGGGATTTAGCTCATTAATATTGCATTAGTGAGCAAAACAGATAGCTATAATAATGTTTAGAGTTGAAGAACTGTGAGGCACCTTGTTATGTAGATTCAAGGCCTCTGTAGAACTCATTGTGCTGGGTTCTATTATGTCACCAAACTCTAATCATTTAGAAAGAAACAAAACTCTAATCCTTTCATTTAGATATCTCCCACATATGTTTGATTTGTCTAATTGGCCAAATATGTCCAAACAGTTGAATAAGCCAGCAACACTATATAATCAACCTTAGACAGACTTCAAAGATGAATACCAAAAAAAAAAAAAAAGAAATCAAACTAAGGCTCATGCAGACAAACACTAAGAGAGGGGAAAAAAAATTTAATCGCCTGAGGATTTCACTTACCAATTCTCCTGAATTTATTTATGCAAGTGTTTATTTTTGTTAAATCAGCAACAAAAAATCCCATCAGACTCTGTGTGTGTGTGACAGAGTAAAATACACCAGGGTACTTTCTCTTGGTCAGAATTCAAATGCCTCTATCCTGGTAACCTCCATAGACATCAGAGGACCTTGGAGCAGATCTGCAATCCCCAGTGAAGTAAAAATAGCCCAGATCTGCAGTGTTTGAATTCCTATTCAATGACTGAATTAGCTTATTGTCTGCAATTGCTACCTCTTTGTCTTTAATTGGTAAGTCAGTTTTTATTTGAGTTGTCCTTTGCACAGGCAAGAGAGTGGTCTGCTGGTAAAGAGATGTCATCTCAAAAGGAAAATGATGTCAACTAAGTGTAAGGTTGCCAGGTAAAATACAGGATGCTCAGTTAAATTTGAATTTCAGATAAACAATTTGTTAATATAAATACCCCAAATATTTCATGAGACATAATTATAGTGAAAAATTAGTTTTTCATCTGTTTATCATTATGTCTTCATTAGTTATAATGTTTCTGTATGTTTTAAACAGATATCCTTTAGCTAAGTAAGAATGTTTCCTTTTATTCCTAGGTCCCTATGATTGTATCATGACTATTTGTACATGTGTTTTTTTTTTTCCCTGAGTGGAGTATGAATTATCTGGCTCAATCTGTCCCTGAAGGACTTGCCATTCAGAACTTTTCCCTGTGTGTGCAAGGCAACTCACTGAACTCTCCCACAGATGCTGGGAACAGCTATCAAGCTGTCTACCTGGGGCAAGGGATCCTTGTCTGTAGGATACACAGTGCAGTGCCTGGGACCCTGAGGAATTTTTTTCCTAGGGAAGAGGGAATATTAAGAACCATGTGAAAGGGGGAGTTCCTAAGGTCACAGTATAAGACAAGAAAATGCACAGAAAGGATCAAGGAGGCTCCTATGCTTTGGAATAGAACTATTATCTAAATTTTTTAATATGCATAAGTCCTGAAGGAGCACTTGCACAGCTCAGTCTGCAAAGTCTAGGAAAGGTATTTACATTTTTCCCTTCTCCTCCTCCCCCCCTCCTCTTCCTCCTCCTTCTGTACCTTCTTCTTCTTCTCCTCTGTTAACTCCTTTCCTTGGTAACAAAGAAAGCTCTGTCACAATACTAGCTGGATGTAAGCTAAAGGAACAGGAACCTCAGATTCTAAATTACAGCAATAGCACATTAAAATATCAAATGTCCAAATTTCAACAAAAGGACACAAAACATACAAAGAAATTGGAAGTGACGGCCCAGTCAAAGAAGAAGATTAAAGCATTAAAAAACCAACAATGAGGAGGACCAGACCTGGGACATGCCAGACAAATGATTTTTTTAAAAACATTCATAAATATGCTCAAGTAGCTGAAGGAAAACACCAACAACTAAAGGAAAAAGGAAAGCAATAGAAGAACATAAAGAGAATATCAATAGAAAAATGGCTATTACAAAAAGGAACTAAACAGAATTAAGGACCACAGCAAGAGAAATTAAAAATTCCCTTGATTTTTAGTATGTTCAATACTGAATATGTTCAATAGCATATTGGAGCTGGCAGAAAAAAGCAGCAGAGAATTGAAGATAAGACAACTGAAATGATTCAGCCTGAGGAGCAGAAATAAAGAATAAAGAAGAGTGAGCAGAACCTGAGGAACCTTTGGGACACCCTCAAAATAACAAAATATGGGAGTCACAGAAAGAGAAGAAAGAGCTTCCCAAATTTAACAAAATACATTAAATGAACTCCAAACAGGATAAATCCAAATAGACTCATGCCACAGCATATTTTAAATCAAACTATTGAATACCAAAGATAGAGAGAGAATTCTGAAACCACAAGAGAGAATTCTGAAAGCTATTAGAGAGAAGCAACATGTCAGGGATAAGATAAAGCATCAATTTCTCATTGGAAACCATCGAGGCAAGAAAAATAGTGGGATGACATAGTTAAAGTGCTGAAAGTAAAATTTTGCCAACCAAGAATTTTATTTCTGGCAAAACTGCCTTTCAGAAATGAGGGAGAGATTAAGACATTCCCAGTTAAACAAAACTAAGGGAGTTCATCATCATTAGGCCAGCACTATAAGACATGCTAAAGGGAGCTCTGCAGGTTGAAAGAAAAGGACACTTAGATGATGGATCAAAGCTGCATGGAGAAATAAAGCTCTCCAGTGAGGGTGAAAACATGGGTAAATACAAAAGCCAGTACTATTGTTTTTTTGGTTTATAACTCTACTTTTTACTTCTTGTAGGCTCTAAAGGCAAATACATAAAATATAATTCTAAATCATTGTTTTTGGAATGAAAATATATAAACAAGATTATTAAAGAAATAGGATGTTAAATTTAACCACATTGCAACTACAAAGAATATATTGAAAAATATGTAAGTTCATAGTGACAGAAATTGGAGTGGTAGTCTCCAGAAGCATGGGGAATGGGGAATGTGGAGTTAACAGATATGGATGTAGGGCTTCTGTTTGGGGAGGTGGGAAAGTTTGGGTAACAGAATGTGGTGAGGTTACCATAATATTGTGAATGCAATGACTTCTTTTGAATAGTATGCTTGGGAGTAACTTAGATGGGAAAGTTTAAGTTGTATATATGTTTCCACAACTAAAAAATAAATAAAAAGAGAGCAACTAAAGAGAATATGATGATTAAATGCATGTGGGCATCCAGTAAAGATGCGAGGATAGGAAATATTCACATGAGTAATAGAAGTAAAAAATTTAAAATGTATGTATAATAAAAAGATCCAAAAAAATATTAAGTCATTCTAGTCATTGATTTACTCAGTGGACTTCCTGAAAGTCCACAATATAAATGAAGAACCATACAACAACTTGGATGAACCTTGAAGACATCATGTTGAGTGGAATAAGCCAGACACAAAGGCTCAAATACAGTATGATCTCACTTATATGAAATAAGCAGAATAAGCATATGCATGAAGTCAGATACTAGAAAACAGGTTGTTAGGGACCAAGGGAGGAAGGGGGATTGGGAGTCAACATTTAATTGATATGGAATTTCTGTTTCAGAGTGATGAAAGTGTTTTGGCAATGAATGATGGAGATGGAAGCACAGCTTTGTGTACGTAATTAACACCATTGAACTGTATATTCAAAACGGGGGAAAAGGGAAATTTTAGGTTGTATATAGTTACTACTCAGATACACACACACATTCATAAACCATACAATACAGTGTAAACAGTGTGCTAAAGCTAATAGCAGAATTATAATATTGTTTCATGAATTGTAGCAAAAATACCACAGTTGTGCAAAATGTTAATAATAGGGAAACCTGTATGTGAGATGGGGGCATATAGGAACTTTGTACTTTGTGCATGATGTTTCTGTAAACCTATAACTGCTCTGACAAAAAATAAATGAAAAAAAAGCCCACAAAACAAAACCAAAATTAAGGCCATGTATAGTGGCAGGTGACTAGGGGAAAGGAATTTGGATGTGTCTAGGAAACAGTGTTTGATGGGAGACTGAAAGAAAAAAGATGGCATGTAAAGCAAAATATAGACTGCCTGAGACCTAGGAATAGCCAGAGAATGATTTGATTGCAGCAGCCTGTGAAAGAAATCTCCCTCCTCCTTTTGGTGATATCCGAGCGTTTAAGCATTGTTCACTTGAGTGTAGGCTATATAAGATACTATATATATTAAGTTGAGTGTAGGCTAGAAAGGAGAGACTGGAGTGCATGGTTTTGATTGAAGGAACCAAAAGCTGAGATGAGCCATTTATATCCTCAAAAAGCAAACAGGGTGCATAGCTTGAGAAAATGCAAGATTTCTGAGTGGTGATATAAATATATAGATATATAGATATACTATATGCATATAGTAGGCTTATCTAGCACTGGGGAAGAAATTAGTCTCATAATTCCCAGAACATGAAGAAACATGTGCCTATGAGGAGACAGAAGCAAGTAAAGGCAAAGGAATTTCTAAAAATCCGGTAAGAGCGAACATAGAAGAAAGCCACTCAAGGGGCCGCAATTGCTGAATAGATGAAAGGGTTTCATAGACCGAGTAATTGTCAGTGTCTATATGCATTCTAACCACTTAATGCTTAATATCAGTATAATATTTTACTTCATACTAATTAAACTTCTTAATAGAGTTTGTTGTTAGAGGAATTGTCTAGTATTTCAGTTGCTGCTAGAAAATGCTGGGAAAGAGGAAATATGCCTCCTGGCAAAATTCCAAAAGACTAATTATCCAAGGAAATTCATGCCACAAATGCAACTAATTTAGGTGTTATCTGCATACCTGAAAGCAAAACTCTTAATTGGCTTTTGTTCAATTTTCATTCAAAAGTTACTGTAGCACAAGGGCTGCGAGTGAGGTGAATTTTCCTTAAGCACATGCTTTTATTTAAGTTTAGGGCAAGAATGCTCCTTGAAGAGGTCAGCAGAAAAGGAACATTGCTTCCTACACAAATGATGTTGCATAAAAGTACTTCAGACTTGCCTCTACCCCTCTTTATTCAGTCTTGTAACCCGCCTGACCTGCATGGCTCTTGTATCTATACAATGCCTTTTCCTCAGGGCCCTCCACAGCAGTGCTCTCTTTAGCTGTTATATAAAAGAAATCACAGATGTAACTTGGTTATATACCATGTTAGCACTCTAAAATACACAATTTTATTTAATTATTAGAAGAACTTTTGTACTATGTTTTCACGTTCATTTTGTTAGTGAAGAAACTAAAGACAGGACATACAACACAGCTTGCTCTAAGTCTTAAAGTTATAAAAGGACAGATTCAGGGTCAGAAACTCAGATTTTGGTGTCAAACGCATAAGTGTGACTCTCAGCTTTGCCACTTGTCAAATTTTTGTTTCGGCAACAATAATAAAGTCACAGTACCAGTAGATAGCAATAATATCTTCACTGCAGGATTACTAGAATAATTAAATTAGATATTTTATGTGCAGTGCTTGAAGAATAGTAAATATTCAACAAATGTGAACTATTGTTGTTATAATAAATTGACAGTATCTTACCTTCTCCTTTTCATTTAATAAATTACACTTTAAGCTAATTACTGTTCAAGATGGTTTAGACATAACTTCTGTCTTCAAGGAGTACAGACCTTGGGGATGAAAGAAAATTTATCACAAGCGTGCATGCTACAGAGGAATAAGGTATGCACGAAGCTTGGTGGAGGCGAAGTGAGTAGCATTCCACAAATCCTTTCTGGAGGGTAGGGTTGACTGAAGGGGGCTTTAATGTTAGCTGAAAATTGGAGATAAGGAAGTTTCAGTTTGATGTTAACTGAAAACTGGAGATAAGAAATGTGCACATAGCAGAGCGTGCTGTATGTTCAACAGTTCAGTCATCTCAAGGGACTATTAGTCCATTCTACAAATATGGAAAGTCCACCCTGTGAGTCTTGGTGGCATAGAAAAGAAACATAAAAGTGATGATCTCCTGGTACTTAAAATCTAACAGTTTCAGATAATCGTGAGACAAATACATGAAATAGATATTAAAAGTTAAAAATAAATCCATTTTTTAGGATGTAGAAGGGTATAAAATTTGAGGGGGAGGGTGCTGGGTGAAGTAAAAATTTTGATAGGGTACCTAGAAAAGGCCTCATTGAGAAGGTGACTTCTGAAAGAAGTCAGTGTGGATATCTGGAGGAAAAGCTTTCCAGGCAGAGAGGTCTGAAAGTGCAAAGGTCCTGAGGTAGTGTTGTAGAATTTGAGAGAGGTTCAATTATTTGAGTATAGAGAGGCCAGGACTCAGGAATGATTTTGAGAAGGAAAAATGGTTTATTGACGGCTGGCCGACTCCGGAGCTTTCTGTTTCAATCCCGAGCCCCGAACAAGATTTTTGAGTCCCTTTTATACAGAGAGGAAAGGCCAAATGGTTCTTTTGTTTCAGTTCCCAATAGGCTTGAATTAGCATATATCTTCCACATCCTAGGTAAGATTTTAGCATGGACTTCATACATTCTAGATAAGTCTTTAGCACATTTGGTTTGCATTTCCCCTGAATATTCAAAGTCTATAGAGTGCATTGATAAACTGTTTCCTGGTACTGGAGTCGTTGCCAGTCACCAAGGGCAGGTCTCCAGCCCCCCATCATCCCACACCCACAAGTCAGGACAGACAGCCTAGGTTAAGGTTATCTCTGAAGAGACAAAGAGCCTCACACCCATAGCCCACATCAGTAGGAGTGAGTCCAGCAAGTTGAAGGAACAGAAGTAGCAGATAAAGTTATAAATAATACGGGCCAGTTTACATTTACCTGATCAAATAGAGTGCTAGATCATGCAATGGAATTTAACTTTCAAGCAGAGGGGTGATATCATCTGTATTATATTTTAACAGGATTTCACTGACTGGTGTTTGAGAGAAGGCTGAAGGTGAGTAAGATGTTGGGAATGGTGAGGTCCATAGGCAGAGGCACAGAGAACAGCAGAAGAGGCTACTGAAATAATCCAGGGGAGAGAGAAAAATGGTTTGGGCTAGGAGCATGGCAATAGGGGTATTAAAATGTGGATGCATGTGAGTTGTGAGACAAAGAGTTAAGAGTGACACCAGGGTCTCAGCCTGATTAATTGGAAGAACAGAGTGACCATTAAGTGACATGGGGAAGACTTAAAGGGAAGCAGGTTTGGCTTTGGGGATATCAGGGCTCAGTTTTGGACATGCTGATTGTTTTACAGCTATATCAAGGTGTAACTGACATGCAATAAAATGTTAAAAATATTTAAATGATAAAATTCAATGCCTTTGTATTTAAATTTGTAGCCATAGAATCTATCAACATAATGAATATAATTGGAACCTCCCAAAATTTCCTTGTGCTCCTTTGTAATCCCTAATTTCCTCACTTTCCTACATTCCTCTCAACATCTCTAGGCAACCACTAGAAAATTAGTTTACATTTTCTGGAATATTATGTAAATGGAATCATATAGCATGCACAGCTTTTGTCTGGCTTCTTTCACTCAACATAATTATTTGGAAATTCATTCATATTGCTGCATTTCTTTGCTTCTTTTTGTCGCTGAGTAGTATTCCATTATATGGAAATATCACAATTTGTTTGTCCATTCACAAATAAGGCTGGTATGAACATTCATCCTTAAAGGTCTTTGAGTGGATATACATTTTCTTTTTTCTTGAGTAAACATCTAGGAATAGAATGGCTGGAAACTGCTGAACTGTAATCCAAAAATATTCCATTTTATACTCCCACACACAGTGTAAGATAATTTCAGTTCTACTTGCCAACACATGGTAAAGTCAGGCTCTTTAATCCCAGTCATTCTAGTAGATGTATAGTGCTCTCATGATTTTAATTTACATTTTCCCTAATAAAATGACGATATTTTCCATATCTAAGGTCACAAGAATTTTCTTCTGTTTTCTTCTAAAAGGTTTGTGATTTTAGTTCTTACATTTAAATCTATGATCCATTCCAAGTTAATTATTACGTCTAGTGTGAGATAAGGGTTGTAGGTGATTTATTTCTTGTATATGATTATATCATTGTTCCAATACTATTTGGTCAAATTATCCTGTTGAATATTCTTGGTACCTTTATCAAAAATCTGTTGATCATACATGTGTGGGCATATTTCCAGGCTCTATATTCTGGTCCACTGATCTATTTGTCTAACTTTATTCAATAGTAAACAGTATTCATAACTGTTAGTTTATTATAAGTCTTGAAATCAGGTAGTGTAGACCTCCACTTTTGTTCTTTTTTCAAGATTGGTTTGGCTATTCTATGTCGTCTGCATTGCCATCTGAATGTTAGTATCAGCTTGTCAGTAAACAGCATTTAGATGAAGTTTGATACTGTTTGCCAAGACTTTTTAAAAATTCTTACTGATTTTCCATTTAATTATTCTACCAATATTCTACCTGATTATATTTGTAACTTGTCTGTTTCTCCTTTCATTTCTATTAGTTTTATTTTATGTATTTTACTCCCTATTATTAGGTACATATACACTTAGGATTTTTCTTTCTTCTTGATAAAATGACCCCTTCATCATTATGCAATGACCTTCTTTATCACTGGTGATAATATTTGCTCTGAAATCTTCTTTGTCTGATATATGCCACACAGCATTTTTTTGGCTGGTGTTAACATAGTATAACTATCCTCATTTTTTCACTTGGATCAAAAGGTGGATCAAAGATCTAAATATAAGAGCCAAGATGATAAAACTCCTAAAAGATAATGTAGGAAAGTATCTATGAGATCTTGTAATAGGAAATGGTTTCATAAACTTTATACTCAAAGAATAAGCAATAAAAAAATAGATAAATGGGATCCCTTCAAAGTTAAAAACTCTTGCTCTCAAAGAAGTTTGTCAAGAAGGTGAAAAGGCATCCTACTCAATGGGAGAAAATATTTGGTAATCATATATCCAGTAAGGGCCTAATATCCAGCATATATAAAGAAGTTCTGTATCTCATAAATAAAAGGATAAGCAACCCATTTACAAAATGGGCAAAAGATTTGAATAGATACTTCTCCAAAGAAGAAATATAAATGGCTAAAAAGCACACAAAAAGATGCTCAACATCACTAGCTATTAGGGAATTGCAAATCAAAACTACAATGAGATATCATCTCAGGCCTATTAGACTGGTGGCTATATAAAAACAGAGGACTACAAGAGTTGAAAAGGATGTGGAGGTAAGGGAACACTTATCCACTGCTGGTGGGAATATAAAATGGTGCAGTCATTGTGGAGGACAGTTTGGTGGTTCCTTAAAGAAGCTAACTAGAGGATAGCCACATGATTCAGCAATCCCACTTCTGGGTATATACCCAAAAGAACTGAAAGCAGGGCCATGAACAGATATATGCACACCAATATTCATAGTGGCATTATTCACCAAAAGTTGGAAGGAATCCATGTGTCCATCAACAGAAGTATGGATATGCAAACTGTGGGTTATAGATACAATGGAATAGTACTCAATTTTAAGAGGAAATGCAATATTAACACACAGAAAAACATAAATGAATCTTGAAGACCTTATGTTTAGTGAAGTAAGCCAATCACTAAAGGACAAATATTACATGACCTCACTGATATTACTTAAGCAAATTGAACAGACTCACAGAGCTAGGGTCTGGAAGATAGGTTGTCAGGAGACAGAAAGGTCATAGAGAGTGGTGAGCCAATGCCCATATAGGAAAATCTATGATAAGGTAGAAGGGTGTGCTTGGGCATTGGATGGGCCTGAGAGTGTTATAGTGATGTGACTGGGTTCGGCAGTGATGGTCATCCTTTCACTTTTATTTGTGTCTTTATACTAAAAGTGAATTTCTTGTAAGTAGAATATATTTTGATCTTTTTTGTTTTATCCAATTCGGCAATCTGTTTTTTACCAAGATTTTTGGACTATTTATATTTAATGTGATTTTGTTTATGGTTGTGTTTATATCTACCATTTTGCTATTGTTTTACATTTGTCCCAGTTCACCCTGTCTCCCCTTTTCCTCTTTCTTCTTTTCATTTTTCTACCTCCTTTTCATCTCCTTTGTTGGCTTGTTAGTTAAAACTGTTTTTCCATGGTTGCTTTAAGGATTAAAATAAACACGTTATGCTTTCAAGTAATATTATACCACTTGACATATAGTATAAACATCTCATAACAATAAACTTCTACTTATCTTTTCCTAGCTTTTTTTGTTATATTTGCCATACATTTTATTTCAATTATATTATTAACCCTATAGTGCATTGTTATTATTTTTGCATTAAATGGTCATTTATCTTTTATGGAACTAAAAAAGAGGGAAAATGTTTTTTTTATCTTAAATAAATATTTATCATTTATGGTGCTTTTCATTTCTTTGTGTAAATTCAGACTTCCCTCTGACACCAATTTACTTCTGCCTGAAGAATTTCCTTTAACATTTCTTGTATACCAGGTCATCTACTGATGAATCCTTAAGATATTTTTAGGGCTGAGAAGGTCTTCATTTTATCATCATTTTCTACTGATAGTTTTACTAGATATGGACCTTTAGGTTCACAGGTTAAATTTTTTTACCTAATATTTTATAGGTGTTACTCCACTGTCTTCTTGTTTCCATTATTTTCAATGTGAAGTCTGATGTCCTTTCCTTTTTTTGTCCCTCTCATAATATCTTTTTTTCCTCTGACTGCATTTATAATTTTCCCACTTATTACTGGTTTTTAAAAAGTTAATTATGATGTGTCTTCGTTTAGTTCTCTTCATATTTCTTTTCATTGGTGTTCATTGAGCTGCTTGAATCTGTGGGTTTATAGTTTTATCAAATTTGAAAAAAGAAATTGGCCATTATTCTCTCAAATATTTTTCCCTGTTCTTCCCCTAGTGTCCTTTGTTCTCTTCAGTTACAAGTAGATTTGTTTACCAGAATTTGTTACATTGCTCATTTATTCTCTGTTTATTTTACTTTTCTCTTTCTTTTTCTGTTATATTCTGCATTTTCAAGTATGATAAATACCAAAAAACTTGGTTTTAGTTGATGATGTTGAGAAGAGCAGATTTGCTAGTGTGTAGAGAGAAAAGCCTGGTTAGATATGGTTCAAGAGATACATGAGAGACAATCAATGTATACAATTCTTTCCAGAGGTTTTAATATAAACAGAAGAGAGAAAAGGAAAAATAGATAGAAAGGGTTTAAGGGAGTTTGTATTTTCTTAAGATGGGAGACATAATAACGTGTATATGTTGATGAGGATTATTCACTAGAAAAACAAAATATGATGCTGCTGGAGAGCTGTGGAGACAGGAGAGAAATACTGGAGCAATGCCATTGAGTGGATCAGAGGAGATGGGGTCTAATACATGAATAGCAGGATATCTAGGAGCATGAGTTTACCTATATTGACAATAGAACATAATCAGCACTGTACAAGATAGGATAGATAGATAAATTAATAGTTTATGGCAGTTTCTTTTCATTGCTTCAGATTTCTTGGTGAAGTAGGGTCATCAGGTTTAATTAAAGATGGGAAGGAGCTATTGGAAGTTTGAAAGAAGACCTAGGATGAAGTGTCTGGTCAGGGGAGTGAAAGAGAGAAGGACTGGGAAATTATAATCTGATTACTTGGGTACCATTAATTGCCTACCTGAGTTTGGTGATCGTGAATTTAAAGTGAGGTCAGTTACATGGCTTTCTATCTTCCTCCATACACATTCAGCTATGCAGGTGCAGTCTCAGAGCATGTAAGGAGTTGGATTTAACCAGAGTTACAGTTTTGCCAAGCTGATACAAGAAAGTGGCAAGGGAGTTGAGAGAGTGGCAAAAAATATGATTATAGAGACTGTTCGTGGATTTAATGCTGGATAAGAGTTAAGGAAGGACATGAGAGGAAAGAGAGATAGCTAAGTTAGTAGTACACAAACAAACATGCATTTTATTATGTGTTTTATGTGTAATAATGTTCATTTAATGGAAAGGTCAATGGATGGAAGAAATAGCCTGGTCAAAGGATTATTGGAATTGATGTACTAAAGGAAGTGAGGTGAAAAGACAGCAGGTGGCAGTAGGAAATCCTGCATGTTTAGTCTTTAGTCAGTGCTTTTCAAGCTTTAAAATCAGAATCATTTGCAGTTTATAAAGCCCAGATTTCTGGGATGCAACCCCAGAGTTTCTGATTCAATAGATCTAACAGGTTCTCAAATGACTGTGATGCTGCAAATTACTGGGATCATTGTTTGAGAACCACTGTTCTAGATCTATTTGAACCCCGAATTTTAATTTACTATCAGTTAAAAAGGCAAGAAAAAAACTAATTCACACTGGGATGTGACTAGTTGAAAACAACTAAAAATGTCGTTTTCTAATAATTAATTTATATACTAATTATATGCGCACGCGCGCGCGCGCGCTCCCTTGTGTGTGTATTCCAAAAGGGAGTCTTGGTGTCATAATCCCATAATACAAATCAATGAAATTTGAGTGGTTGATGTTCAAGTACCTTAAAAATTTAAATACAAGACCTCATATTCATCCATATTCATTAAAAAAAACCTCATGACCTTCATGACCTCATATTCATTAAAAAAAAAATTTTTTTTAAAGTCATCTCTTTGTAAAAATGATTTTAAGGATGCCTTCTTTGAGCATGAAAACAATCTATTTAAGCTATTCATTGGTATCTTTTTTTCCCCACTCTTATGGATTAATTAATATATCTTAATTTTTAGTTTCTCTTAAAGTGAAAACTTGGAAAGTTGTTGTCAGTTATTGCTAACTTTTTTCAAATTAGGTGTCTGAGAAAAATACTTAATAAGAATTTGTTTAACTAAATTAATCACAGATAATAAAAAAGGGCATGCTTACTCTGACTGGAAAAGGGGACATGGAGAAAGGGGATAAAAATAACTTTCTAGGCATAGACGATAATGCAAACTTGGGAACCTTAAGCACCTACTCATAATCTTATTGATGGTTCAATATTATTGATATGCCATTGAGATCTGTACCTATTTTATTTAGTTCAGTCAAACAAGGGAGATCATGGAGAGCTGGGAACATAGCAAGAGTTTCATAATTAATTATGGGAAAACTATTTATCCAATTGACTAGTTGAGGCATAGCAAACCTTGGCCAACTGACTAATTTTTATTAATATAAAGTTTTATGGGAACATAGCCATACCTTTGTTTTTGTAGTATCTGTGGCTACTTTCATGCTTTAATGGCAAAGTTGAATATTTGAGACAGAGACCATATGGCCTGAAAGTCCTAAAATATTTACTATCTGGCCCTTTACAGAAAAAGTTTGCTGCCTCTTGGACAAGATTATGGACATTTTGAATCAGGAATTTTGGATGCCTGTGTTTCTTACATGTCAAAAACTAATCATTCTTATTTTCATATTGAAATCATCACAAAATCCAATAAATCCAAAAGGAATTAAAAATTTAGGCATCTGATTTGCCTTTACACATAAGTGTATCTCATGATCAACTTGATGCATTCCTTTGGGAAATATACTCTAGATGTTATGTGCATGTTACTTTTTTACCACCCTATATAATGCATTTTTATCTTAGATAATACATTACAATTTCTTATAATTCCAGCAATATAATAATGATCCCCCCCCCCCCTAAGGAAATAAGAGTGGAAAAGTTAGAGGCATAAACAGTGATGATCTCATCTTCATCTTTAGATGTGGAACTTTTCAATTATTTAGTCCAGCTTCCTTTTCATTGATGATGGGAGATTGTAGCATGGAGAAAAATTGACTAAATATCAAGTGCCTCTTATGAACTAATCGCTGTTTTAATTAATTTACAAATACGATGCAGTTTAATCCACTAAATAACTTTGCAAGGCCATTTCTCTCTCTACCTGAAGCTTCAAATCTGGGAATTGAATCAGAAGGACAAAAAAACACAACGCTCATGCTTTCTCCACTAAATCTGTTAACTTGTTTCTTATCAACCTTGAGATAAGAGAAGATTTGCTCTGGGAAGATTCCTAAGTATTCCAGTTTTCATTTTCTATGAAAGATCATGAGACATCTATAATCCAGTCAAGAATAGCAAAAAATGCACATGGATGTACAGTTTAACAGGCATTTGAGATATCACAGATATCTCAATTCAGAAGTCAATAATTCATTTGTTTGTTTTGTCAATGATAAAAAATATTGAGTTCCTATTCTGAGCTAGGCACTGTGCTATATGCTAGAAATTTGTGATGACTATGACAGGCACCACATCCTTCCTCAAAATATTTTTATGTAAAAGGTCTGAGAGTCCCTTTTATAAATTAGTCAGTTCATAAGTTCTGAAGTCCCTTTAGAACAATTTATTTAATGCTTATCTCATCTGTTTGAAATAGGTCTTATTACTTCAACCATCTAGTGATATATTGAACTTTATATGTCACAGATTTAATTAGCATATTCACAGCTTGTATGTGGTAGAGTTGGGATGAAAACCCGAGTCTGACTTCAGAACCACTGTTCTTTTCACTATATTGCTGTTGCAACTATTTTAAATGAATATATCCCTACAGCCCACATTACACCATATATTAGCTACTGCTCTAAGTTATTTACACAGATAAATTTTATCCCCAAGGGAATTCTGTTTTAATCCAAATCCAAATAGAAGAATGCTAGGGCTAGAAAGCATCTTAGAGATTATTTCAGTATTAATTAGTCATTATAAAGATGAAGAAACAGAGAACTGAAGAAACTTCTTGTGTTATAACATCAGTGAAAGAACCATTGGGTGTCCTGCTTGTAGTTCAGCCCTCTTTCCAGTGCCCTATAAGGCTTTTCCTAGCATTAGTATTCTTGCTATTATATGCTGTCTTTACTGTGTTTAATGGCCTTGTATGATCACCTTTTATATTGCAATAATCCAAATTCATTTGCCTGGATGAAAAATTTTGTTCTCATCTTTTCTTTTATTCATCAAAATGCCAAGGAAAGGACATTCTGAACTATTACATATCCTAAAATATTATTGCTCACATTTATGTTCTCTTGTTCCAGGAGGGAAAAAAAACACTATTAAATTATAACAAATCAGTTTGTAATGTATTCTGTGGCTTTATGATGGCCTGAAATGTAAGCTTGATGATAGGCATCGCCAAATCAACTCACATCATCTCCTCTCTTCTCTGCATATTTGGACAGTTGGCCAATGCCTTCCTCCATCTGTAAATACTATGTATTATATGGCACAATTTGTTTCAGAATCTACAAGGCAAAAATCAATAACACCGCCAACATTTTTAACACAAGATTTGAAAGGTACTGAAGTGTGTTGGATGAATTTTCTTTATTATAGTCATAATTTGGTATATGTATATTGTGTATTTATATACACATATATTGTTATTCTCCTTTTCCATATCCTTATGGCTACTAATAAAAATTTCAGAAATATTACCATTCTCATTCACTTTTTAAAAATTTATTATCTTCTTTTTTAAAGATGCATAGATCACACAAAATGTTACATTAAAAATTATAAAAGGGGGAAGCAGCTGTGGCTTAATTAGTTGGGCTCATGTCTACCATATTGGAGGCCCTGGGTTCGCATCCCAGGGCATCCTTGAGAAGGCCAACTGGCCCGTGCACCACAGAGGGCTGATGGCCCATTCCCTGCGGATACCTGACGCAGCAAGATGACACAGCAAAGGGAGAAAAGCAGATACAGAAAAAATACACAGTGGATGGGCACAGAGAAGAGACAGCAAAGAATGAAACAAACCTCAAGGGGAGGAATAAATAAAAATAAATAAATAAATCTTTTAAAAAAAAAAATATATATATATAGAGGTTTTATATATATATATAAAGAGGTTCCCATATACCCCATTCCCCATACCCCCCCCACTCCTCCCACATTAACAACTTCTTTCATTAGTGTGGTATATTCATTACATTTGATAAATATAATTTGAAGCACTGCTACACAACATGGAATAGACTTTATGTTGTAACTTACACTCTCTCCAGTCCATTCAGTGGGTTATGATGGGATATATAATATCCTATATCTACCCCTGCAATATCAATCAGGACAACTCCTAGTCCCAAAAATGTCCCCATATCACACCTCTTTTTCCCTCTCCCTGCCTTCAGCAACTCCCATATCAATGATATAATTTCCTCCATTCCTAGAGTCACAATAGTTCTATAGTAGAAAGCAGTAAGTCCACTCTAATCCATATTTTATTACTTCATTTTGTGGATAGTGATGTCCACTCTATCTCTAAATCAAGAGGGGGCTTAGATCCCACCTGGCTGATGGATGCAATTCTCCAATTTGCAGTTGTAGACTCTCTTGGATCCCTGGTATGGTGTTTGACCATCTTCACATCCCTGTTAGCTAATCTGGGTAAGTTCAAAAAGCTGGAGAGTAGGTGTTGCAACTCTGCTGAGACTCAGGGCCCAGCTGGCACATGGCCAGTCCAGAGAGTCAAGTCTCCTAAGCAAACACCAATCCCAGCACCAACCACAGGTTCAGTAAAAGTGACAGACGAGGCATGTGTAGAGAAGTCACATCTGAGTCCAACTTCATCACATTCAGGAGCACAAATTCCAAAGTAGGGCCCACTGACAAGGCACTGAACTCCAGAGCCATCTGCCATGACTGTAAAACCTATGTGTCTCCACAACCCTCAGTAGTACCACTACCTGGGGTTGTATCTACTTTGGCTATCTGTGGGATCCTGCTGAGACGTGCATAAGTGCAACCCCTCTGATGATCTCCCAACTCATTTTGAAGCCTCCTAGCCATATAAACTCATTTGTCTTTGCCATTTCTCCCTTTTATTCAAGGTCTTTTACTGTTGCATCACCAGCTGGTGCTTTGTAGTAATCCCTTGGCGCCAGGGTGGCTCATCCCCAGGAGCCATGTTCCACACTGGGGAGGAAGGTAGTACATTTACATGCTGAGTTTGGCTTAGAGAGTGTCCACATTTGAGCAACATGGAAGCTCTCAGGAGGTAACTCTTAGGCACCCTGCTGCTCTAGGCCAAGTTGAAATTTTAAGCACACAGACTCATAAGCACAGTCATCAGTATCAAGGGCCCATCATTGGACCATCCTTCTTCACTTGTCTTTGCCCTTGCACTTGGGGGACTATTGTTATGCCATTGGGGAACGTGACAGAGCTCCCCAGGATGGGAACTCAGCACTCTCTCTGTTGTCATGTAAAACTCTACCTACTATGTCAATATGCAATGAACATCAAGACATATCTATATACCCTATATACATGCCCTTGAATACTCCCTCCCACCCATGTATGCCCCATAAATGACACATCTTATCAGTGCTCCTCCCCTGCCATAGTTGAACCCCTCTGTGATTCAAATCTTCTTTAAAAATGAAGCCTAATATATTGGCAAATTCAATTAATAGGAAAATGAAATAGTAATGATAGGTTTACAGATTAGAAATAAAATACATAATAATTTAGAAAAACTAAAATAAAGTAAAAATAGATTGGGGTATTAAAATGAAAAAAAACAAATTTTTTTTGACATTTTGCCTTTCATCACTGTGATATGTATTTCCCTTTATGTATAGTGGCAAGGCAATCTCTTCCATTTCTTCCTTCCACTGATTAACTTCAAAAAAGTTTTAGGTCACAGTAAAGTCGTATATAGAATACAGGGTGCTGTCACATACCCAACATCCTCCCCGTCCTCTGCCTTCCCAAACAATGATCTTTTTACATGTGGATGTTATATTTGCTACAACTAATGTACAAATATTGAAACATAGCTACCAGCCATGGATACATTATGGTTTACATTTTAGACAGTACGCTTTTATAAAATTTTGGTTACATTATGGTTTACATTATGGTTTACATTTTAGATGATACACCTCTACAAATATTTGGAGAAATTTAAAATGGCCTGCATCCATCACCATACAGTCATGCAGAACACCTCCATTGCCCATCAGTTACCCCTTCTTCCATCTACTCTATTCCTCTCTCCCCTCCCCTCAGGGGCCACAGTGACAACCAAGCTTCACTGCCTTAAGGACAAGATTCATATATACCTGCAACAAGGCATTGTTGTCCACCCCCATTGGGAGCCAACCATGCTCTGGAGAGACACCCTCTCCTCTGTTTGAGATCATCTGGCCTCCCCAGGATGGGGGTACAACACCTTCCCACTAATTGTATGGGTCTCTTCCCACTGACATAACAAACTATGACAAAATGAGCACTCACACACTCCCTAGAAGCCTGCCCCAGGTGCATCCTGTGCCAGATGCACCTTGTCAAACACCTTAAACAAGTAACCTTTCCTTATTTATTTTTGAAAGAATTTTCTCAACGTTATAGCTTCAATCATGTACCTGACAATCTCCTGTGTTCACCTGCTCCCCCCAAACCTCCCCCCAATTTCTTGGACCATCTGACCCATTCTCCCAACCCTAGCCCCCTCAAGCCTACAATAGTATCCCCATGCCCCCATTTTATCCCTTCACAGCACAACTACTTACCTCCACTTTATCATAGATTTCGCCTGTGTGGGTGTTGGCTCACAATGTTCCTCTCTCCCTCTATTTCTTGTAAGCCTATCTTCCAGACTCTAGCTCTCTGAGACTACTTGATTTATTCAATTCATATTGGAGAGATCATGTAGTATTGGTCCTTCAATGCCTGACTTGCTTCACTCAACATTAGGTCCTCAAGTTTCCCCCATGTTATCCCATGTATTAGTATTGTATTCCTTCTTACAGCTAAGTAGTATTCCATTGGATGTATATGCCATGTTCAATGTTCTGCTTATTTTCCTGGTTTTTAGTTGCTCATTGGACTGAGTCGTGTCTTCTAGATTATTGGTATGGTTTGTAGGTTTTTGTTACTCTCTCCTCATCCCTTTATCTTGATTGGTTTGTTCAGTTGATTCACTTCTCCCTCTAGTCTGGGGTTTTATTTAGGTACAGGTTTTGTCTGTGTGTTAAGTTTTCTCTTTGCTACTTTTTTCTTCATATTCTCTTTCCTCGTTGTTGTCTAAGTTCCCTTGAAGGGAAAAGATTAGGGCCATGGAAAGCAAAAGAGGTAAGAAAAAAAAAGTATA
Organism: Dasypus novemcinctus; assembly: GCF_030445035.2. Taxonomy (NCBI): domain Eukaryota; kingdom Metazoa; phylum Chordata; class Mammalia; order Cingulata; family Dasypodidae; genus Dasypus; species Dasypus novemcinctus. Next base: position 59,930,213 of record NC_080688.1, read on the forward strand.
ACAGTAATATTGATAGTAAAAGTTAGCAGAAGAACCATATAAGATCTAGGAGAATAAATATTAAACTCATGTAAGCAGTGTAGTGTTACAGGAACAAAAAAGTGGAGTACAATTAAACGGGGGACTGAATATGGAGAAGAATATAGTATGAATTAAAAGGCCAGTGTAATGAGAAGAGTGGGAAAGAAAAGAAAGGGCAAAGACAGAAAGAATTAATAAAAGATAGAAAACAGAATAGAAGTGTTAGAAATAAAACGTCAGAAAAATTGGGGGCTAAACAAAGAGAGGTAGAATGTAAGAGCAACAACAGAAGATGGAAAATAGAAAGATGTAGGAAGAAAAAGAGTTAGTATTGGTAGCCAAATCAGTACACACAGAAAAGAGGAAATCAAGAAAAAGGAAATATAGTAAACAAGAAACAAGCTGACAGCACCTAATTTTAAAAAAAAAAAAGGGTGGAGATAAAGAGAAAGGAAAGACAAGAAAACAAACAAACAAAAAACAGACAAACCCACAGGAAGGAGTCAACTAAATACTAAGAATAAACAGACTTCCCTCTTAAGCCCCTGTGGAGTTTGTCAGGTTGCCAGTGTTTATCAATCAATTACCCTGCAGCTTTCTCACTGTGGATTTTGATGTGGGTTTTAGTGAGTAAACTAAGTTAAATTATATAACGAAAGTAACCTTTTTTTTTTTTTAAGGAAAAAGAAGAGACCCAAGGGAAGCTAATACAAGGACAATGTCTATGTTTTCCCTTTCCTAAAGTATCAGCTAGATGTTTAATATCCCAGTGGGTCACTACTCTAAGAGGAGCTGGGAATGTAACTAGAAACCTTGTATGTTCAAGGCTGAAGCTCCTCCACTGAGCCAAACCTCTCTACTGGATTGATTAGCTCTTCAATCCTGGGGTAGAATTGATTCTTTGTAATTGGATAAACTGCTAATTAGGAATCTGTCATTCCCCCCCACCCCCTTTTTTCCTAACTGCTTTCTCTCCCAGGGCAGCAGGAAGCAATAACCTGTGTGAGTTCCCTTTTGAAATTAAAATGGCACCCTGGTGACTTAACTCACCAGAGAAAAAAATGACTCTCAGTTTCTTTGATAGAGAGCACCCACACCTCCCTGGGAACCCTAAATATACTCTTGGAAGCTTATTAAGCACTTCCCATACTGGCGGCTCCCTTAAGTGGGTTGCACAGGACTAGTTAATTGCCTGACTCCACCTTCTCCCAGACCAATTTTCCCTATCCCAGGGAGGTCCAGTAAATCAGGCTGCCTCAGGAGATTCTTCTCTCCCCTCTTTCTGGGTTCTCCTCAAGTCAGCTGGTATACTCCTCAAAACTCAAAAAGGGAGTCCAGACAATTGAACCAGCACTCAGGAAATCCCTCTCCAACTTCCACCACAGCCCTCACCCTCCCAGAGTTTGTCTCTTCCAGCAAGGGTTAGGGAGCTGAGGCTTCCTGTCCTGAGGGAGGGGCTTAGCCATCCCACAGCTCTAGCCTCAAGGGACAGAAACCCATGATTTTACCTTGAGCAATCACTCTTTTTGTCAGGCTCTCTCCAGATCATGCCCTGAAGCTTCCTGCTTTGTGGGTTCCCAAAACAGCTCACTCAGGCAGGATTTTTTGCCCCACTCAGCCACTTTTTGTAGGAAAGATGGTGTGGGTACACCTACTCTGATGCCACCTTGCCCCTTCTCCTCTCCATTCACTTTTTTTTGTACTTGTTAAGGGAAAATGTTCATATTTTTGTCTCTGTAGGAAACCCTTACCCTGATTTCATTCTTGTGACCTAAATGCACAGCTAGAGATATTCTTAAGCAAGATATTCAGAGTCAGACATTTTGGAGTAAAATCCCACCTTTGTCATTTACAGATTGTTTGATTTGGTAGGCAAGTAACCTAGCCTACTTCTGCTCAGTTTCCTCATCTGAAAAATGGAGTTACTAATAGTAATTACCTCTTAGGAAGGTGTGAATATTAAATGAGATACCCCAAGTACTATCCTTGGCTCCATTTCTGGTACACAACAAGCATTCAATAAACATTAGCTTTAAATGTCATGGCAATTACAGTAATCATAAGGAGGATGAAGATTATGAATTCAGTGCTCAGTTTCCCAATCTCCAAGTCCATGACAAACTACCCAGAATAGTGCATATTGAATGTCCTGCTGCAAGGAAATTTTAGGTAAATTTCCTATGAGAATCTAATGTAATGGACTATGAACTCATTATGTCTCCCTAGGTCAGCATTATCAATGGTAGACCCAAAGAAGCAAAACTGATACAGTGCATTGAAAATCCACCATAGGTGTCAATTTGTGCATGTAAAATGTTAGTCATATGCAAAATTTTATAAAGTCATCCTTGTGTGGTCAGGTACACCAAGTGGGAATGCTACTGAATCATTGGAAGAAGAATATTGGATGGTGTCCAAGGGGAAAGTTGTAGTGTGAGCATGGGCAGCTCAAATAAGACTTTGCACAGCAAGTTGTTTAAGATATGAGCATTGGAGGTGACTATGGAATGGAGTTATGGTTTGAGAATCACAGGAGATAAGAAAAAGCAGAAGATAGGAAGAAGAGCAAGATGTGATCAAACTTAGAACTGGTGAACGCTACCTGAGGTGGAGTTCCTAGCTTGTATTTTAAAGGCTCCAAGGTAAGAATGGCACGAAATGGGCAGGGTAGGATTTATCAGCTGAAATCTGTGTAAATTAACTGATTTTTACAAGATCACATAGCTAGTTAGTTACTGATCCAATTTTAAAACCGATGTTTGCTCATCCACAATCCTGAATTTATTCCTCTTGATCACATGAGAAATGCTGGGCTCAACTAAGGCACTAAAGACCACATTCATGAAGATATATTCTTTTCCTGACATGGCCTTCATAGATATGAAGATGCAAGACTCTCAACAAATTGCACCAATTAGATTGAAAATTGTCATTGAATAGGAATTTCAAAAGCTGTCAGTCTCAACTTAACTTAAAAGAGACATTAATATGTACGCACCTTTAGTCTCTTAGGAGAATGCAAATACTTGAAAGAGTTTGTGGATTCCTGCACCTGTCTAGATCATCCATTTCAATTTTAGAACTTGCTTTTTTCTGTAAAGGTGCCCAAGGACCATATGAATTGCACTACACATCCCATTGTGAGTCAGATCATATCAAGCTTCCACTCAAGGCCCTACAAGGGTTTCTCAGCTCCCTTTGAAGAAAAGTCAGTGACCTTGCAAGGGCCACAATCCCCACTCATGAGGTGACCCTAATTTCCCCTCTCACCTCACCTTTATTAGTCTTCCCCTTGCTCATGCTATTCCAAATGCTCTGGCCACCCTGACTGCTCCTGCCCTGGGAGCCTTGAACTCATTCTTTTCTCTGCTTGACATGCTCTTCTTGCACCCAGATATTTGCTGGATGACTCCCTCACTTCCTGTGCATCTTCACTCAATAGTCACCTTCTCAGTGAAGCATTTCCTGGTCTCTCAAACATTTCAGTGCTCCCAACACTTCATATAATCTCTCCCTGTTTTATACTATTTCTATTCACATATAACCATATCTAACGTGATGTATTTCACTTATTTATCTTATTGTTTGTTTCTTCCCACCAGAATGTAAATTCCATGAAAGCAGGCTTTATCTCCCCGTTTTTATTCAGTGCTAGATCCTCAGTGTCTAAAGAACACTGCTTAAATTTGATGAGTGAATAAACAATCAAACAAATAAATAAATGAAATCTTGTCTCCTTAAAATTAAATTTAAAATTATGCAACTTCTCTGCAAGAGGAGAAATTCAAAACAAGTAATTTCAAACTAGATAAATCAGTATTTTAAAAAGCTCTCTTATGTTTAAATTTCTTCATTCTATTCCTTTATACAAAACCAATTAATTTCCATCAGTATCAAAGCAAACATTTCTCTCCTACAAAATGCTCTATTCTTTGTTTTCCAGAAGGATTTTCACATTCTTACATTCATGTCATGATTCCCACTTTATGAAAGTCCATGCTCCCTACTCTTTGCTATTCCAAATCTTAACTCCTTGTAAGCCCAGCAAAACGTTCTTATTTTCTAAGAACTCCTCCTCCTTTACTCCCACCCAGACAACTTTTTCCTTCTCTTTATTTCTGAATCACTTGAGGGCTAAGATACACATTTACTAATCCTCCTTTATTCATTGGAGACATTTTTGTCTAACACTCTCTTGTTCTGAAATTTAACATGTTCATATTTTAAATCACTATTATTTAAGCCAAGTTTTATGGGAGAGGTCACTGATGCTTAGAATCAATATTTGAAATCTCTTTCATACCAAATGTAATGTTATACAAATTAATGCTCAGATAATATCTATTGGATTTCTCCACACTATGGTTGCAGAAATGACTTGTCTTTGTTTTAAGGCAATATTTAAATACAGTAGGATAGCTACATTGGTGGAAAGTCAGACTGAAGTAATCAGAAGTTATAGGCCCTGCCAAGAAACCTGTCACTCAAGTGCAAATATCCAGTCTGCCTTCAATCTCCTTAGGTTCTTTCTAAAGGATAAATGAGCAGAGAACCTCTGACAGTGCCATAGGATAGGAAATAAGAAAATTTACCATGAAATGACAAGGGCAAATTTTCATTCTTACCCAATTTGCATAGCTAAATTACTTCTAATTATGAAATTTCATGAATGGGAGGCAAAATTACCAGGCACAGTCTACTCTACTGCTGGTATATTAACCTCTAAAAGGATATTCTAGTCCAGAGTCAGGAAGGTACAGAATTCTTCAGAAGGCACATGCAACAAGCTCACCCATAAGATCAGGCATAGCTGTGTCCTTGCTCCCTTGAGATGTTTATCTCAATTTTGTACCATGCTTGGCATTTTTAAAGGCATTTTTCCTCTTAAAATCATATCTGTTTCTGCAGACAATAAAGCTATATCTAATATGTCAACAATTGCTGTAAATTTTTGTTATTAACTGAGATAAGTATTGTGTCTATTGTTCTTACTTCATTTTCAAGAATAAATTGCTTGAATTGTAGTTTAGTACATAAATATCCCATTGAAAATTAAATAGCTGTCAAAAATGTTTTGGGGAAATTGCAGTAAAGAATAAACCTAAACACTGCATGTGATTTATCATTGAGCCTGCTCAACTCTCTGGCAGTAAAGAGAAAACCAGAAAGAGCAGGAACTCTTTCTCAAGCAGCCCTCTTAGTGTGTGTGTGCATGTGTGTGCGTTTGTGTGCTCCTATGTGTACTTAAGGCCAATTTGGAATAAGACTGTTAGGGTTGGAGTTAATGAATGTTTAAAAGTGGAGTAATTTATTCTGAAGGGGAAAAATTCCAGGGTTGTAAATGTGCTTGAGAGCTTAAGAAAAAGGAATTTCCATTGACCTTGTTAGCTTAATTAAGTGATTCCCAATTAAGATACTAACATAACGTTAGCAGCTAATGACATGCAAACTAATATTGGCTTAAAATATATGCTAGAATTCCCGAAGATGATTTTGATGATGATGATGGATGATGACAATCTTGCTTTATTACTATCTACTTTTACACCATGGTTCAATGGGCAGAGTATTCTAAAATATATACATTTGATATTGCAGAGTAGGGAATATAGTAGGCAACCTCTAGCACACACATATAATGGAAAACCATATATCCACTCAGGAAGGAAGCAGTTAGAGAGGACATGACCATAACCTGTCTTCTATTAAATGGCAACAAAAGTAGCTTTGGCCCTCATAGATTAAATATCCTATATATTTATTTGTTGCTTGACTCAGTAAATATTTATTGTGTGCCTGTTTGATCTGCCTACTTGATCAGAGAGGTAAAAGTAAAGTTTTCTCAATCTTCTTTCCTTTTTGTTTTCATCCCAACACAGATTTGGCCAAACAGTTTCTTAAGGTAGAAATATGCAAAGAGCAAGTTAGAAAAATATCAAGATATGAACAAGTGTAAAAAATAAATTCTGGACTGTTTGTAGTCCATTCCCTAATGTAGGAATCACATAAGCTATTTGGTTAATCCTCCATTGTCTCCTGAAGGTAACTCATTTTCAAGTACATGTGAACTTCAAAGAGTTTTATGGGGCTCTGTTGCAGCATCTATGTTATTTGCAAAGCATTGCTCTCAACTTTAGGCATTTTGAATTAGAAACTAGAAGTCTTCCAGCAGTTTTATGAGATTTAGACCAAACTATTTATCACTTCTGCATTCCTACAGGGCCCTGCAATGATCCTCCCTAAGCATGGTTGGGCTTTCTGGTGGAGAGGTAAATGCTTCACTATCACTAACATATCTTTTCCTCCTTTTGATGATTGCAAGATTCACTCCTTAATGGAGAAGGATGGTTGCTTCATTAAAGACTTCAGGAAATCAGATGTGCCCCTGTCAATATAAGGTACCTGAGGAGAAGAAGTAAAGGCAAGACTTAGAGCTAAGAGCACTGCTTGAGAGGAGACTTTACTTATCTGAAAACTATAAGAGGGTACCATGTGCTATGAAGAGTAACACACAAACCCTGAGGCCCTCAGGTCACGGAGGGACATACTGGCAGAGGAGGGGCATTGCTGTAAAGGAACTAGAGAGACAAAGAATTTTATGAAGTAATCAAGACCTGCCAGTCTACCACTTATCTCCACTCACCCAAATCCTCCCTGACCTAAATGAGAGGTAGATACTTCCATAGTGCCAATCACACACCTATTCCTATAGCATTTCCATTAGTGTTCATTTGATGCCACAAGATCATATGCCCACATATTGTGCTCTGATAGTTTCCAGCCCACTGGCTTCACTTTCTTAACCTTCTGAAAGACAAGGACTGTGCCTTTTCCTTTGTTTTATTTTCCTCTCTACCTGCCGTGTTGAGAATAATACATATGTATTGTCACTCAATAAATCTTTGCTAAATGCAGAAATGGACATATAAAAGAAATGAATAAATAAAAGAATGAACAGCCTTTTTAAAATTCACCAAATTTGGAAATCATCCCTGGCTTTGTTAGTGAAAAATAAGCACTTTTTCTAATAAATCTTCCATACAAGCAATACAACTTAGATATATATGCAGGGTGTGAAGAAAATTCACAGAGGTATTTCACCCTTCCATGGCTATGGCAAACATTGCTAAACACCCATAGTACTCTTCTTCTTGAAACCTCATTGTGGTGTAATCATCTTCTCAATGTAGCAATAAAGATGGTCCTGCTGGTTAACTTAATTTGAGTAAACCCATTTCCATCCCAACTCTAGATAACTCTTCATAAAACACTTACTGTAAATGCGGAAGTCACCATGCAGCTGGAAGTGACATTTTATGTACACAGAACAGTTACAGGACAGAACAAGATGAACTATGCCCTACATCCTGCAACTCCTCCTTTATTTTCAGTGCCATACATGAAGAACATCATTCCGCACCCATATCCGTATTGTCCCAAACCTGAAGATTCTTCTACCTACTTAAAATCACCTTCTCATCTGTCCCAGTGATATTTTCTTAATTCTGGCTCTAATAATTTCTCTCCTAAATTACTCAAATTATCTCTTATATTTTTGCCCCCTATCTCTCACTCTAATTTACCTTCCTAAAATGTAAATCTTGTCAAATCACTTCTCCACTTATACCCAAAATGAATCCTCATATTTGCAGATATTACTCACATACTTTCATGAAGAATGCAAGTTCTTAAATAAGGAGCTGCTATTTTAAAATTTGTCACCTATTATCTTCGCATTCTTGTTAGAATTTCTCTAAGGTAGTATTCAACTTCTGTTCCTCACTACCTTTGTGATTGACATTGCTTCTGACTAAAATAATATCTCCCCTTTTTCATCTTGTCCATCAGCTCATTCCAGGGGTTCTCAAAGAGCTCTTTTAGGTATTAGAATGGGGAAGTGGAGACAAAATCAAATATGGGAGAAGGACCCACAGTTACCCCATACTTCAAATAGTTTAAATTTTTATCTATTGCATATCTTGGGGTTCTTTTGTAGGATTTTATTAAAATAAAGATTTACAATGTAAAATATATATATGTTTTTAAAAATACCATTGAGCTTCCCTGACTTTGTTAGATTTAGATTGCTGATATCTTGGTTGGCCCACTTGCAGAATAAAAAACTAGGACTGTAGGGTGGGACCGTGTGGGAGCGCGGCGACAGCAAGTGTCGGCTTGTCTCCAGGCACCGGTGCGAGTCGGACCCGGGTGGCGGGAACGGGCGTTAAGGCCCTCCGCTTGGGGTTCGGGCGTACTGCCCGCCCCTCTGCCCAGCTGCACCTGCTTCCCCCTCGGTGGTCTAACCCCGCCTCTCCCCCGAGGGCCACCGCCACGCCATGACAGCCCCGCCTCACTGCCGCCGAGAACCCTGGCTACCCTGTCTTCTGCCCGCAACCAGTGATGCACCCCTGCACGAACCTATCAGCCGTCTCCCGCCCCCCGGCCACGCCCCCTGCCCCTCCCCCATCTTCGCCCTATATTAACCGCTGTACTTCCTGAATAAATCAGACTTGCGCACTGATCCTGGTATCCTCGGTAGTCTTCTTCCTACCGCGCGTCCTCCGCACCTTGCCGGCCCCGGAGCGCCTTCTCAGAAGGCCCCTCCATGTGTTGCAGCCCTCCGCCCGAGCCCACACCGCCCTTGCAGCGGCCCTCCGGGCGAGCCCACACTGCGACATTTGGCATCCAACGTGGGGGCAACAACTTCCCGGCCAGACCCCCACCCGCCTCGCCCGCAAGGTAAGGACCCCCGTCTTCGCTAGGCCCCACCATCGGCGCCATGGGCGGCCATCTTTCCTCCCGCCAGGCGCCTCAGGTTAGGGCCCTTGCCGGCCTTTAGACACCAATCATATGAATGTCTCAGTAAAGCAGCTCCAAACGTACTGGGACCTTTTGCTGCCTTTCAACCCCTGGCTCTCCACTTGCCAGCTGTGGGACCCGGACACGTACACTAACCTCATTGACCGCGTCACGGCGGCTATGGAGTATGAGAACAAGCGTTTTCCTCCCAGCCTTCTCCCCACGCTCATCGCCATTCGCTCGTGCCTCCAGGGCACCCCCGTCAATCGGGATGCTTTCCACTGCACCTGCGGTAAGAGCAAGGGAGAGGGGTCTCAGTCAGACAGTGATTCCGACACCGAGTCCTTGTCCAGCCGCCTCAACAATGCCCTGGACTCTTGCCCGCCCAAACCGGACACGCCTACCTCGCCCCAAGATGGCGAACTTTCGCCTTCTTCTTGGGAGGATAAAGGGAAGTCCCTCCCCCTATACCGCCCCCTCCAGCCACGGTGCCATCTTGGCCCCCGCCGGAGGAGGAGCGGCTGCCATCTTACAAGCCGCCTACCCCCTGGGGCAGTCCGCCATCTTGTGAGTCGCCGCCATCTTGGGACGAGCCACGTTCTCGCCCCACCCCCTGGGCACCCCCCGCCGCGGATCCCTCATCCGCCAGAGGGCCCATGGGTACTTGGCCCCCGCGGGCAGAGGCCCCCGCGCATCAGACGCCACTCTTATACCCGCTGAATGCCGCCCCCTCGCGGCACCGTCCGCAGGATTGGTACCCCTTTACAGCCGACGAAATAAAAAACCTCCGCAAGGCTGTTAAAGAGGACGGCCTCGGTAGCCCGTACGCCCAACATTTGCTTGAGGAGCTTAGCACTCAGCTCGCGGTTTCGTATGACTGGGTTTCCCTCGCTCGGGCCATTCTAACCCCTGGCCAATTCATCGACTGGCGTGCTCACTTTACATCAGAGGCAGAAAAGCAAGTGGCACACAACGCCTGTGTCGGGGCTCTCCATCCCCCGGACGCTTACACAGGCACGGGTCAATTCGCCAATCCGGCCCAATATCACAAGTTCTGGCTCCAACTTCGCGAGCTGGCTTTACGCGCTTTCCGCAGCTGCTCTGCCACCAGACCTGAGCCACTTGCCAAGCTAGTCCAACGAAAAGACGAAGACTTCGCCTACTTCATATCCCGGGTTCAGGAGGCCTGCAAACGCAAGGTCCCTGGCGAGCGTGCACAACAAGCCCTCGCCCGGGAACTCATTCTGGAAGGGGCCACCAATGCCTGCAGACAAGCCATCCTACCAATGAAGGAAAGGGGAGTATACGACTGGATCCTGGCCTGCTCCCACATAGACCCGCAGGCCACCGCGCTGGCTCAGGCCATAGCCACGGCCATGTCCTTCTCCTCCGACTGCTTCAAATGCAGAGAAACCGGACATTTTGCCCGCAAATGCCCTCATCCACTAACACGCCTTGAGACACCGGAGGAGCCAGACCACGCGCGCCTCCCACCCCATGTCCCCGCTGCGGCAAAGGATACCATTGGGCCCGTGACTGCCGCACCACCAACAGCCAACGGCAGCCTTTAAACGCGAGAGGGGGCAGGCCTCAGCCCCGCCAGCAAGAGGCCACTCACCCACATCACCACCCCCTGCCGTAATGTGGACCGTTCCACTGGGACCCAAGAAACCAATAATGGAGTTAGAGGTTGAAGGCCAATGGTTTGAGGGAATCCTTGACACCGGGGCAGAAATATCCTGCTCCCCAGAAACAGCCGCACACAACTGGGGTGTGCTCCCTGGCCCCCACGTCATTGGAGCCACCGGAACAGCTCCCTCATTCCAAACCAGCTAAGATCTTATTTGGAAGGACAAGGAAGGCCGCCAAGGCACCTTCCGCACCCTTGTCCTGCCCGGCATCGACAATATCCTCTGGGGCCGGGATGTCCTCTCGAACTGCGGAGCCATTCTATCCACGGCTCCCCCCCAATGATATACGCCACTGCTTGCATTACACCTCCAGCACCCACTCCTCTTGAATGGGATACCGAGGAGCCCATTTGGGTGGAGCAGTGGCCCATCTCATCCCAGAAACTGTTGGTTCTCCGAGCTCTTGTCTATGACCAGCTCGACGCAGGACACATTGAGCCATCCACCAGTCCATACAACTCACCCGTCTTCGTCATTCAGAAGAAGTCAGGCAAGTACTGGCTCCTCCATGACCTGCATGAGATCAACAAGCACATCTGCCCAATGGGCTCCCCCCAAACGGGGTGCCCCCACCCCACGGCTATACCTAAACACTGGTGCGCCGCCACCATCGACATCAAGGACTGTTTTTTCTCCATTCCACTGCACCCAAAAGACCGTCCAAAATTCGCCTTCACGCTCCCGTGCACCAATCACCAAGAAGTAGCTGAGTGTTACCAATGGTGAGTCCTCCCGCAAGGGATGCGAAACAGCCCGGCCATCTGCCAGCTTTATGTCAATAAGGCAATTCAGCCATTAAAGAACTTTGCATACATTGTTCATTACATGGACGACCTTCTCGTGGTGCATGAAACCCCCGGAGGCCTCCAAGCCATCGTCATGGCATTACTGCGCCATCTCAACGACCTTGGCCTACAAGTCCAACAAGATAAGGTACGCATGGAGCTCCCCTTCACCTTTCTAGGCTTCAACATCCACAACACCATCACGCCTGCGGCCCCCCAACTGGCCATTCTGCAGAAGCTATCTCTGACAGAGCTACAGCAAATCTGTGGGCACATCAATTGGCTCCGTTCGGCTCTCCCGATCACCACCGCTCAACTACAACCCCTCTTCATCCTCCTGCAAACTGACCAAGACCCTCTGCAGGCCGTAACAAAGAAAATCGCTATTACCTCGGCTGCGCAGGAGGCCATCCGAGCTGTCAATGATGCCCTGCGAGAATGCCAACTGCAGCGTCACGACCCCAACCGAGCCATCTTGGCACTGATCCTGCCTACCACGGGTACGCCCACCAGGCTCCTCTGGCAGAAGGGGCCCCTTCTCTGGCTCCATACCGCCAAAAGCAAGCTCAGAAAAATCGGCCTGCAAGTCACCCTCTGGATCTCCTTGGCCATTGACCTCGTCCAGCAATGCACCCACACATATGGTACTCCCCCTGACACCATTGTGTGGCCGCTTGATACCAAGAAAACCACCACGCTGCTTCTGTCCAGTCCAGACATGCAAGTCCTTGCAGAACTCTTCCATGGCGAATTTGACAACCACTACCCCAGCCATCGGCTGCTTCAGGGCATCTCCCAGTTATCCTTCATCCCTCCATCACACCACCCCTTCCCGTCTCGCCGCCCCTACCCACATGCCACCACCGCCTTCACTGATGCCTCCAAGCACAAGTTCGCAGCTGTCATCTACTTGCCTGGTACGTCAGAGCCTCAAATACTCATCCACATCAACGTGAACTCTGTCCAGGTAGGAGAGCTCCAAGCCGTCGTCCTAGCTCTCCGCGCCTGTCCCAACAGACCCCTCAACATCTTCACCGACAGCCTGTACACCTTGCAAGTCTGCCAAGTCTTGGCTTTCGCCACGTTTTTTCCTGCCAAAAGGCCTATCGACCAAGCACTCCTAACTCTCCAGAGTCTCTTGGAAAACCACACGGCGCCCTGGTACATCGCCCATGTGAGGAGCCATTCTGGCCTTCCTGGACCTATTGCTGCCGGCAATAACCTCGCTGATCAAGCTGTCCAAGCCCTCCCAGCCTCAGTAGAGCGCTCGGGAGGCCGACCGCCTGCCCCTCAACCTGGCGACCTCCTCAACCAAGCCAAGCTACTCCACTCTCGATTTCACTTCTCTGCCAGGAGTCTTCACAAGTTGTTCCCGGAACTTTCCATCCAGGCCTGCAAGCACATGGTCAGATGCTGCCGAACCTGTGCACCCCTTCTGCCCCTTGGGCCGCTACAGCCACAAGGAGTTAATCCGCGCGGGCTACGCCCCAATGCCCGATGGCAAATGGACGTCACCCACGTGCCCCAGTTCGGCAGGCTCAAGTATCTCCATGTGGCCATCGACACCTTCTCCCACCTGTGCTATGCCATTCCCCTCCCAGGAGAAACAGCCAAGCACTGCATTCAGGCCCTCAGACAAGCCATCCTCTTCATGGGAGTCCCATGGGACCTGAAAACCGACAATGGACCAGCATATTGCAGCGCTTCCTTCGCCGTGTTCCTGAGGCTATACAACATCACTCATCACTTTGGAATTCCGTTCAACCCCCAAGGTCAAGGCATGGTTGAACGCACTCATCTCTTCCTCAAGCATCTTATTCAAAAGGAAAGGAGCAACCATCCCCACCACACACCTGGGGAAATTGTCACCTCTGCCTTAATCCACCACAACCTTCTCTGCTTTGATGAGGATGGCCTTTCCCCAGTACATGCTCATTGGGGCCCATCCTACCGGCCCACGCAGGCCCCCCTTGTTCAGTGGAAAGACCCCAAGACTAACATCTGGTCAGGGCCTGCCCCCCTCCTTGCCCAGGGAAGGGGTTTTGCTTGTGTCTTTCCAGATGACGCCGCCCAGCCCATCTGGATCCCAGGATGCCTCATCCGGCCCGCCACCGCCAAACCACCTGACCCGGAGAGAGAAATGTTGCCAGCGACACCTCGCCCCTCGGATGGCCATGATGACCCTGAATGCTGAACCCGACCCTCTCCGCCAACAAGTTCTGCGGCTACTCCACCTAGCCCAAGCTGAAAGGGCCCGGCGGCCGCCGCCACCCACCTTCACCCCCCCCCCCCAAGACAGGCTTCTCGAACGTGCTGCCTGGCGAGGCCCCCCCCAACAAAATGAGCACTGGCCCTTCCTCTTCCACCTTCTTCAGTGCTTAATAAAAGAAAAGGGGGAAATGTAGGGTGGCACCGTGTGGGAGCGCGGCGACAGCAAGGGTCGGCTCGTCTCCAGGCGCCGGTGGGAGTCGGACCCGGGTGGCGGGAATGGGCGTTAAGGCCCTCCGCTTAGGGTTCGGGCGTACTGCCCGCCCCTCTGCCCAGCTGCACCCGCTTCCCCCTGGTGGTCTAACCCCGCCTCTCCCCCGAGGGCCACCGCCACGCCATGACAGCCCCGCCTCGCTGCCACCGAGAACCCTGGATACCCCGTCTTCTGCCTGCAACCAGTGATGCACCCCTGCACGAACCTATCAGCCGTCTGCCGCCCCCCGGCCACGCCCCCTGCCCCTCCCCCATCTTCGCCCTATATTAACCGCTGTACTTCCTGAATAAATCAGACTTGCGCACAGATCCTGGTCTCCTCGGTAGTCTTCTTCCTACCGCGCGTCCTCTGCACCTTGCCGGCCCTGGAGCACCTTCTCGGAAGGCCCCTCCGTGTGTTGCAGCCCTCCGCCCGAGCCCACACCGCCCCTGCAGCGGCCCTCCGGGCGAGCCCACACTGCGACATAGGACAAAATATTTTTGGAGACTTTCAATTTCATATTTTGGTAAATTAAGAAAACTTAGGAGAGGAGGATCTATCAGTAATTATAATTTCCTATTTAAACATGTTTTCTAAATCATGTTTGGACAAATTTTTGTTACCATTCTATTATATTGATAATTTTAGAAGAGGAACTCTGAACCCATAGGGGATACATGGTTGAACTTTAGAGATTCTGTGATTCCCTGAAGTGGTATGGAAATTTTTTATTTTATAAGCATTTCTCTGGGAACCAGGGTCATATTTTATTAAAGTCCCCCTAAATGCAAGATGGCATAGAGTTTAAAAACTACACTTTTACAGAAAAAAAAGCAAATCAAATTGTAAGAGAATCTCCCTTTCAAAATATAAATGCAATATAACAAAAGATAAAAAGAAAAAAAATGCCCACAATGGAATGGTTCGATGCAAATTAATTGCCCCAAACATTTTGCAGTTCTCTCATTTCATCCTATCCCAGTCTTGGTTCATATAACGAAGATGAAGTTTGTTCTATGTCCTAAAGACCCTGAACATTCCCATACTTATGTGTGTTATTTCAATAGGCAAGACTTACGTAGTTGAATAGTGCCTCAGAGGTCAGAGCCAAGCATTTTCTTGATTACTACATAGGAATGGAAATACATGAAGAGTAAGAATTGAATTTTTTGATATCCCAAAGGATGGCTAGAATTACCTTAGATTGATTTCAGATACTTTACATGACATGTATAAGTAAACATGGAGTTATTTTAATAATGCAATGTTAACTGACTGTGCAATGTACAATGCACCATGCTGTCCTTAAACTTGCTTAATTCTGCAATTTTAGCCTTGTGGTATGATTGACCCAGGAATACTTTTCATCCTTAATAATGATACCACAATTACTAGTACTAGTAATAATTCTATTACTAGTGCTGTTAAAACAAAAGTGCTTCCTATTTCACAACCTTCACAGTTTTTAATTACTTGCATATCTAACTCCGCATCTGATTTCCTTGGAAAGTCTGTGAAGTAAGTATGGAAGGTGTTTTTATTCCCTTCAGACTGATAAGGAGACTGAACTTCACACATTCAAATATTCTGACTCCAGGATCACTGTGTCCTTTCCATTGCATTATGGAAATATTCCCATACAACTTCCCAGCTAAAGTTAACTCTAAACTGAGAAATATTCACTCTATCTTGAAAATCCACTGCCTTTGGTTCAAAGACACACCAAAAAGAATATAGAAGGAATCTGTAAACTCTATTTCAGCCCTGACAAATCTCAATTCCAGGTGCTAGTGCACGGGGGAAGGATGGTTAAATATATCATACCATGCAACAATTACATATTTCAGGAAATTATAACTGATTGAATTTGAAAAATAATTTAGGAATAGGATTCCAATGGTTGAGTACAATATGACTGGGAAAGAGAAAGATAAACAAAAATAAGCTCAATTAGAGGATAATTATTAAGAAAGTAAAATGATTTAAATTTGTATTGGAAAAGGATAAGAGTGAATTGAATAAATAAATATGTAAAAGCACTAAAATCATATAATTTTTTTAAGCTAATTAGACATTAGACTGGGAGTTCATAACCTTTTTTGTTCCATGGACTCCTTTGCCAGTCAGGTATAAACCATGACTCCCTTATTAAGTCCACACTATGCTGTGTGTTATTTAATAAATGTATCATACCTGTACCAACATGTGCCCATAGAAATAATGTTTATTGAATTTCATTTCAAACTCACAGACCCCTTCTTAAAAACCCCTGCATTAGAAGTTCAGTCATTTTATAGATGGAAATAGCAGATAATATCACAAAGTACCATAGAACTTAGATTTCGGCTCTCAGAAAATATGTCACCCATTTTCCTCATTTTAGAAATGTGAAAAAAGAGGCCCCTAACTGTCAAGTTATTTATACAATATGAAAGAGTTTACAAGCAATTTGAGGCCAGAACCTGGTTACAGTGACTCCCCTTCTGCTTAATGTTCTTTTTAAAATATATGTTGATCTGCATGTATCAGTGGTTTATTAAATCATAACTAAAGATATACTTGAAAGCACTGTATTATGTAAAAGACAAATTGCATTATTATACCATATTCATGCATGCCTTTTTATTATTCACCCACTGAATGATTCCACTCATCTAATATTATTATAGAAATTTTACTCCCAGACATATGTTGAATAATAAACAATATATTTTTTTCTTTTTTTAAACCATTTTATTGCTTGAGAAGTCATTCTTTTTGGTGAGATGCCTAATGAAATTTGAATATGTGTGTTTCCTTGACATTGTAGTATATGATGTTAAGAATAGGGTCATTAAAATGAGTGGAACACTTTAAAACACCTGCTTGCAAATCTAAGATTAAGATCCTTGAAATATGGGCACGAAACACTACTACAAATGTGTCTTTCTTTCCAACTGAGTGGAAACTGAAGACTTCAGGAATAAAGATATGGTGCAGTGTTTTGAGGCTATTTGGAGGTTAATACAAGGGGCGTTTCAGTGCTTAATGTGGCAAGATTAAGAATACTAATGTGATATTTCTCATTTCCCAATGTATCAGAGGAGTCTAACAACCCTACTACAGCTGCTGCCTGAGGCAGCCTGTGAGAGAGACATCTCATCAGGCTAAAACCTTTCTATTGAGGTCACCATGTAAACAGTTAATGAAGCAGAACTCTCTGGTGACTGAACACATTTGGATGAGTTCAAAGAAATGTTCATCCACAGTAGGGGAATTGCTTCAATGATGCTTTAAAGGATACTGTGGACATTCAGCTCTCCCCGCATTCAATGGGGTATTCATAATTAATTTCTTATTTTCTGAGTGCATGTAGCAGTTTAAATATAACTTTTTATTATGAGCATTAAAAGTTAAGCCAGAGGTCACGCAAAATACTTGCTACCCAGTACAAGAGAATGGAAGAGATTTTAATTGGCAGCTACTTTTAATTTGGATGGTTAGAGTTTCAAAGAAATGACCCCATTTAATCCTTTCATGAACATGTAATGAATAATCACTGCTGTTTGATCTCTGTCATAATCGGCAGCAGCAGCAGCATTTCAGTGACTGTGCATTTTATTTACCATTGCATGTACACTATACCAAAGTAAATATATTTATATCTTTTTGTATTTAATATTCTCTTATTTAGTACTCAATATGTGCCATGCACTGCTTTAAATTCTTTATGAACTTTACCTCAATTTAGTAAAGTCTGCTTATTTCACACCCTTTGATCCCTTGTTATAAGTATATTTTGGTCCTCATAACACACGTACAGTTTGCCCAAGATGGCAATAACTAGCCCCATTTTTTCTTTCTCACCCCATCCAGAGTCATGTATCTTCTTCCTATCAATAGACATGTTGATGATCCACCTGGTAAACTGATAAAACTGTTTCTTCACTACCACAAATTAGGTGACTTTCAACTCTAACCCATGTACACAGTCATAATTGGATTCCTTCTCAATTGGAAACATTTTCCTTTTTGAAATTTTGCATTATAAATATTCCCCTAAAAAACAGCATTCTCCTTGGGGGAATTGTATGCTTTCTTAAAATGTATCAATACAATTGATTAAAGAAAAACACACAGCATTTTCAGCTGGTCAGAAGGAAGGGTCATCAGATTGGAGGAGGTATGGAGAGTGAGGGGGTTCAGTGGGGCACAAGGTCAAAAAGGTGAATAGAGGCCAGATCTTGCTGGACTTGTAGGCCAAAGTGAAGGGTTGTTGAGTGTGTTGGGAAGCCCTTGTGCGAGTAGAGTGATTTACATCTTTAAAAATCTCTCCTGGGGGATGGACTAGAAAGATAAGGCTCAGCATTCTCACAAAAAGAATGGAGAAAGAGTCAAAAGCAGACTGAAAGACTTACTTTGGGTAGGTCCTTACTTTGCTGACCTACCAGGTCAGCAGACCAGGACAGTGCTTCACAATTTCCAGGAGGGTGAGGGACAGAGAGACTAAGAAGACAAAACAACAAACAGTGAGTTACTAAATTTCCCAGTCACTGGGAAAGGTTCCCTCACAGACTGTTGAGATATTCAGTGGTAAAACCCCTTGCTCTTTGGAGCTGATTGAGAGGGTAGCATTTGTCTTCCTCCATGTAAGCTGTTACAAGGGAAAAGGGAGGGGGAGTAGGGGGCTTTTCTTCAGTGAATTTGGCCAGTAGAGCCCACTTTGAATCTTGGCTCTGGCCAGACAAAACAAAGGAAAACTGAGAGAGATACACCTCCACATTTCCCTGGAAAGTTGGCCAAGAAGCATCATCTGCTGACCCATGTGGAAATTACACATGCAAAACTGTTTTTTGAGCTCTCTTTACCCCACCCCTGGGAGAAAGTCTGTGCCAAAGTAGTGAGTCCCTCTCATAATTTTGATAACTTAAGCTGGGCAATCATAAAGACTTAAGATAAGTTGAACCAAATATCAAAGAAGAGCTGTGGAAAAAAAAAAAAAAACTATAGGAAAGAGAAAGGAATTGACCATCAGAGTAAATTCACCAACATATTCAGATGTGCAGACATCAACAGAAAATTATAAGCCATACTAGGAAACAGGAAGAGACAGTCCAGCCAAAGGGACAAACCAAATATCCTGAAGAGATACAGGATTTAGTAGAATTAATCAATGATAATCACACAATTCTTCTAAATCACTTCAAAGAATTTAAAGAAAATATGACTAAAGATATAAACAAGATTATGAAGATACTGGGTGAGCATAAAGGACAATTTGAAAGTCTGCAAAGAAAAGGAACAGACTTTATGGGAATGAGAGACATGATGGATGACATTAAACTATATATCAGCGGTGCATGAGAGCATATTTGAATTGCTTGAAGACAGAATTAGTGATTTTGACAACAGAACATCTGAAATAGAAAAGACAGGAGACTGGAAAGAGAAGAGAACAGAAACAATTTAACAAGGTCTAGGGAATTGAATGACAATATGAAATACAAAAAAACAAAAACAAAAACAAAAAAAGCCCATTATCAGTGTTCCAGAAAGAGAAGAAAAAGAAAATGGAAAAGGGGCAGAAAGAATATTTGAGGAAATTATGACTGAAAACTTCCCCAACCCTTATGAAAGACATAAATATGACTATCTAAGGACAATGGACCCCAAACAGAATAAACCCAAAGAGAACTACCCTGAGACATCTACTATTCAGAATCATAAATATCAGTAATAAAAAGAAGGTTTTGAAAGCAGCAAGAGAAAAGCAAAGCATCACATGCAGGGGAAATTTGATAAGATTAAGTGCTGACCTCTCATCAGAAAACATGGAGGAGAGAAGAAATTGGTATGATGTGTTTAAGTTATTGAAAAAGAAAAACTACCAACCAAGAATTCTGTACCTTGCAAAGCAATTCCTTCAAAAATGAAGGGGAAATCAAAGTCTTCACAGACAAACAAAAGCTTATAGAATAGTTAACAAAAGATACTAAAGGGAGTTTTGCAGTCTGAAAAGAAAAAAAAAAGGGTGAAAGACTTGGAGAACAGCATAGAAATGGATATTACTAGAAAGGGAATATTAAAGGGTAAAAAGATAGACAACAGAAAGCCAAAGGTCAAAATGAATGAAGTAAATAATACATTTACATAATAATATTGTATGTTAATGGCTTGAAATGCCCAATCAAAAGTCATAGACTGATAGAAGGGATTTAAAAAAATAAGCCATCTGTATGTTATCTACAAGAGACTCACCTTAGATGTAAGGACACAACCAGATTAAAAATGAAAGGTTGGAAAAAGATATTCCCTGCAAATAGTAAACAAAAAAGAGCTGGAGTAGCGATACTAATATCGGACAAAAGAGATTTTAAATACAAAACTGTTAAAAGGAATAAAGAAGGTCTTTATATATTAATAAAAGGGGCAATTCAACAAAAAGGAATAACTATTCTAAAATTGTATGCACCTGGGAAGCAGATGTGGCTCAAGTGATTGGGATCCCATCTACCATATGGAGGGTCCTGGGTTTGATTCCCAGGACCTCAGTGAAAAGCAAGCTGGCCTGTGTGGGGTGGAGAGCTGGCTGGCTTGCACAGTGTAGAGAGCTGGTGCAACAAGATGACACGACAAAAAGAGACACAGAGGAGAGACAGAGATGCAACAAACCAGGGAACTATGGTGTCTTGAGAGATTGAGTGCCTCTCTCCAAGGGCAGAAGGTCCTAGAATTGGTTCCTGGTGCCTTCTAAAGAGAAGATGAGAAGAGAAGACAAGCAGACACAAAAGAACATGCAGTGAAGGGATACAGAGAGCAGTGAGCATAAGCATTGGGGGGTGGGAGTAGGGATAAGTAAATTTTTAAAACAATAATTTTTCACTAAAAAAAAAATGTGTGTACCTAACCTCAGTGCCCCAAGATACATGATGTGCACAAAAGCAAAACTGAAGGAAGAAATAGATGACTCTACAATAATAGTTGGAGACTTCAATACACCACACTCAGTATTGGATAGATCTTCTTGACAGATGATAAAGAGAGAGAGAGAGAGCTTGAATAATATGATAAATGAACTAGACATAAAAGACATCTGTAGAGCACTGCATTCCAAAACAGCAGGATATACGTTCTTTTCAAGTGTTCATGTACCTCTCTTCAAGATAGATCATATATTGTGTCACAAGACAAGCCTCAATAAATTTAAAAAGATTGAAATTGTACAAAACACTTTCTCCAATCATAATATAATGAAGCTGGAAATCAATAATGAATGGAAAAAGGAAAATATATGGAGATTAAACAACACATTCTTTAATAATCAGTGGGTCAAAGAAGAAATTTCAAGAGAATTTAGCAAATATCCTGAGATGAATGAAAATGAAAACACAACATATCAAAACCTATGGGACACTGCAAAGGCAGAGCTGAGAGGGAAATTTATAGCCCTCAATGCTTACATTAAAAAAGAAGAAAGAGCTAAAGTTGATGATCTAACTACACAGCTGGAAGAATTAGAAAAAGTACAGCAGACTAGGAAAGCAGATGTGGTTCAAGCAATTACACTCCCTTCTACCATATGAGAGGTCCAGGGTTCAATTTCTGGGGCCTCCTGGTGAAGACAAAGTGGACCACGCAGTGAGCTGGCCTGTGTGGAGAGTTGGTCCCTGTGGAGTGCTGGCCTGCCTGGTGAGCTGGCCTGAGGGGAGAGCTGGTGAAGCAAGATTACACAACAAAGAAAGACACAGAGGAGAGACAATAAGAAACACAGCAGACTAGGGAGCTGAGGTGGTGTAAGAGATTGAGTACCTTTCTCCCACTCAGGAAGGTCCCAGATCAGTTCCCAGTGCTGCCTAAAGAGAAGACAAGCAGACACAGAAGAATGCACAGCAAATGGACACAGAAAGCAGACAACAAGGAGGGGTAGTGGAGAAATAAATAAATAAATCTTAAAAAAAAAAAAAAAAGGCACAGCAAACTAATCCCAAACCAAGCCAAAGGAAAGAAATATAAAGATCAGAGCAGAAATAAATGAAATTGAGAACGAAAACAAAAACAATAGAGAAAATCCACTAAACCAAAAGTTAGTTCTTTAAGAAGATCAACAGAATTAACAAACCCTTAGCTAGACTGACAAAGAAAAAAAGAAAGAAGGCACAAATAAATAAAATCAGAAATGAGAGAGGGAACATTACTACTGACCCACAGAAATAAGAGAGATCATAAGAGGATACTATGAACAACTGTATGCCAAAAATCCTAGAAAATGTAGATGAGATGGACAAGTTCCTAGAAACAATGGACCACTTAACACTAACTTTAGAAGAAATAGAAGACCTCAACAAACCAATCATAAGTGAAGAGATTGAAATAGTCATCAAAAACCTCCCAAAGATAAAAAGCCTGGGACCAGAATTCACAGGTAAATTCTATCAGTCTTTCAAACATGAACTAATACTGATTTTGTTCAAAAAAATGCACAGGAATAAATGCTACTAAACTCAATTCTATGAAGCCAAAATCACCCTAATACCAAAACTGATAAAGATACTATGAAAAAAGAAAATTAAAGATCAATATCTCTAAAAATATAGAGGAAAAATCCCCCCCAAAAATACTTGTAAACAGAATCCAAAATTAAAAGAATTATACACCATCACCTGGATTTTAGCCCAGGTATGCAAGGCTAGTTAGATACAAGACAATCAATTAGTATAATAAAACACATTGATAAAATTGAAGAAGAAAAATAACATCATCCTCTTGGAAAAGTATTTGACAAAATACAACACCCTTTCTTGATTAAAAAACTCTCCAAAAGATGGGAATAAAAGGAAGTTTTCTCAATATGGTAAAGTGCATATATGAAAAACCTACAGCTAGCATTGTATTCAATGGTGAAAGACTGAAAGCTTTCCCACTGAGATCAGGAACAAGACAAGGATACCCACTGTCATGATTATTATTCAATATTGTGCTAGAAATTCTAGCTAGAGCAATTAATCTAGACAAAGAAGTAAAATCACCCAAATAGGAAAGGAAGAAGTAAAAGTTTCCCTATTCACTGATGTCATGATCCTTTATCTAGAAAAGCCTGAAAAATTCACAACAAAGCTACTAAAATTAATAGATGAGTGCAGAAAAGTGGTGGAATACAAGATTAATAAGTACAAATCAATAGCTTCTCTTTACACTACTGATGTGCAGTCTGAGGAGGAAATCAGAAAAAGATTCAGTTTATAACAGCGATGAAAATAGTAAAATATCTAGGAATAAACTTAACCAAGGATATAAAGATCTGTGTTCAGAAAACTACAAAACACTGCTACAAGAAACAAAGGAAGACTTAAATAAATGCAAGAGCATTCTTTGTTCATGGATTGGAAGACTAATATTTTTAAGATGTCAATTCTACCCAAACTGATATACAGATTCAAAGCAATCCCTATAAAAATCCCATCAGCCTTTTTTGCAGAAATCAAAAAGCAATACTTAAATTTATTTGGAAGGGAAAGGGGCCCTGAACAGCCAAAAATGTCTTTAAAAAGAAGAACGAAGTTGGAGGACTTTCACTTTTTTATTTTAAAGCATATTACTTAGCTACAGTTGTAAAAAAAAATACAGCATGGTACTGGCATAAAGACAGATAGATTGACCAATGGAACTGAATTGAGAACACAGAAATTTACCCTTACATCTACAGTCAAATGATTTTTAACAAGGCTATTAAGTCCACCCACATGGGCCAGAACTGTCTATTCAACAAATGGGGCTGGGAGAACTGGATATGTGTGTCCGAAAGAAAGAAAGAAGACCCCTATCTCACATCTTATACCAAGATTAAAATGGATCACAGACTTAAATATAAAAACAACAACCATAAAACTCCTAGAAGAAAATGTAGGAAACCATCTTTAAGATCTTGTGTTAGGCAGTAGTTTCTTAAACCTTATGCCTGAAGCATGACCAATAAAAGAAAAAGTAGATAAATAGGATCTCATCAAAAATTCAACACTTTTGTACTTCAAAGTACTTTGTCAAAAGGGTGAAAAAGCAGCTGACTCAATGGTAGAAAATATTTGGCAGTCACATATCAGATAAGTGTTTAATATCCATGATATATAAGGGGATCATACAACTCAACAATAAAAAGACAAAGTATCTGATTAAAAAGTGGGTGAAAGACTTGAAAAGACAATTGTCCAAAAAAGAAATACAAATGACAAAGAAACACGAAAACAATGTTCAACATCACTGGTGATTAGGGAAACGTAAATTAAAACAACAATGAGATACCATTTCACATCCATTAGACTGGCTGTTATTAAAATGTCAGAAAACTGTAAATGTTGGAGAGGATGTACAGAAATAGTAACATTTATTTACTGTTGGAAATATAAAATGGTACAGCCACTGTGGAGGACTGTTTGGTAGATTCTAAGGGAGTTAAATATAGACTTGGCATGGGATCTGACAATACCTGAAGACCTGAAAGCAGTGACATGAATAAATATCTGCACATCAACGTTCATAGCAGTGCAATTTACAATAGCCAAAAGTTGGAAACAACCCAGTTGTCCATTAACTGATGAATGGATAAACAAATTGTGGAATATACACACAATGGAATATTATGCAGTGGTAAGAAGAAATGAAGTCATGAATCATATGACAACTTGGATGAACCTGGAGAACATAATGTTGAGCGAAACACGAAACAAGTCAGACACAAAAGGACAAACCCTGTATGACTGCCCTATTATGAAATAAATAAATTATGTGAAATATAGCCATATTATATGAAATATGAATATGGGTATAGTTGCAAATATAAAACCATTTTTCTTTGAAGCTAAACAGATGTAATTTAATACTACACACTATTGATATTAGACAAAAAAATACACATTATACTAAGCGAAGGAGGCCAGACACAGGGTTCGACACATGATTCCATTTATCTAAAATGTAAATATAAATCAAATTATAAAAATCAAATGAGATTAGTGGTTATGTAGATCTGAGGAAGGAATGCTAAGGGGTGTGGAGTCTTTCTTTTTGGGTAATGAAATTGTTTTAAAATTTTTGAAATGATGAATGTACAACATTATGAATATATTAAAAGTCATTGATTTTACACTTGATTTTACTGGATAGAATAGCCAGAAATAGCAGCTATGTACAGTGGGGGAAGTATAGAGAGATTGAGAGGTGAGGAATTTTCTTGTTTGTTTGTCTGTTTTTTGGTTTATTATTATTATTAAAATAATGAAAATGCTCTAATAGTGATTGAAGTGATGAATGCACAACTATGTGATTATACCAAATACCATTGATTGTACATTTTGGATGAATTGTATGCTTTATTAAAATGTATCAATAAAATTGATTTATTTAAAACAAACAAGCAAAAACCAGCATTCTGTACCTTCACTTCTTTGTTCTCTCTCTTTTTTCTTTTCATGTATGGTGTCTCTATTTTACTTCCATTATGACCACTTTCTATTAAATTTCTCCCTATAATTTCCAGTTGAACGGCCTCATTCTAGCTTCACTTGCTCCCCATAAGGACCAATTATCTAAAAGCCACTGATCATACCTGAGGCTCCAAGTATCCTAGAATCTCATATTCACTTGAGCTTTTGGAATAATAATTTTGCATGGAAAGTGGAATGTGGAAATAACATGATCACATTGTATTAACTACATTTTCTAGCTTCTGTAAATTGATCCTTTATCATCTATAGACATTCTCAGGTAACCATGACCCAGTTATACCTCTGTTACTCCTGAATATTTCTGACCCTAATCTGCTTACAAATAAACAATCTTCAATTTACAGAGGCACCACTTTTCTTTTCTTTGTTTTCACATTTTATTTTATTTTTTATTTTTTTAATTAATAGATCACAAGGATGTTACATTAAAAAACATTTTAAAAAAAACAAACATAAGAGGTTCCCATATATCCCACTCTACACTCCTCATCACATCATTTTTGTAAATTGTATTTTTTTGAAGATATATACATCACCAAAAAAAGTTACACTGCAAAATATGAGGTTCCTGTATACCCCTTACCCCCCCATCCCACTCCTCCCACTCCAACAACCTCCCTCATCATTGTGACACACTCATCACACTCAGTGAACACATTTTGGGGCACTGCTGCCCTACACAGATAATAGTTTACCCTGTAGTTCACACTCCCCCCAGTACATTCAGTGGGTTATGGCAGGATATATAAGGTCCAGCATCTGACCCTGTAATATCATTGAGGCAACTCAAAATCCCAAAAATGTCCCCGCATCACATCTCTTCTACCCTCTGCCTGCCCTCAGCAACTACTGTGGCCACTTTCTCCACCTGGATGCTAAAATTTCTTCTATTACTAGTCACAATAGTTTTATAGTAGAATATCAGTAAGTCCACCCTAGTCCATATTTTATTCCTCCATTCTGTGAACCCTGGGATTCTGTGGTTGGTGCTAGGGATGGTCCATACTCAGGAGACTTGAATCTCTGGACTGCCTATGTGCCAGCTGGGCCCTAAGTCTCAGCAGAGTGGCGACTCCTATTCTGGTTCATTGGTCTTACCCAGGTCAGCTTCAGGGAGGTGAAGATGGTCAACCACCACACCAGGGAATCAACAGTGCCTACAACTGTAAGCAGAGGAATTCCATTCATCATCCATGTGGAATCTAAGCCCCCTCTTGATCTATAGGCAGAGGGGACATGGCCATCCACT
Source organism: Dasypus novemcinctus (assembly GCF_030445035.2). Classification (NCBI taxonomy): domain Eukaryota; kingdom Metazoa; phylum Chordata; class Mammalia; order Cingulata; family Dasypodidae; genus Dasypus; species Dasypus novemcinctus. The sequence goes on from NC_080688.1 coordinate 59,956,696, forward strand.
TTTCAATATAGCTAACCAGTCTCACACTGGCAGGCCCCTGCTCCACACTTGAACGCTTCCCACAGAAACCACAGTAGACACTTCTTAGTCCCACTTGCTCTCTTTCTCTGCGTTGTGAATGACGCTGGTGTTTGCCTTGTATTGCTCTCCTCTGCTTGCTGCCCTCTTCCTGGAGGAACTGTGAAAATAATAAATCTTTCAAACTCTTCTGAACACTCTCTCTCTTGATTTTCATCTGGCATCAGCATACCTTACAAAAGGTTATATTTAAAAAACACACAAATCTAACAAATTTCTACTTAACAAATTTCTGCCCCCACCATTACCATTATTATTAATTTCGCTTCTAAGTGTAAGCCTCTATACTAAAGGTTTTATATATGCTTTTTCATTTAATTCTCACAACAACCCTATGTGGTGGATATTATATCTATTTTACAGATGAAAAAAAATGGAGGCTTAGAACATTTAAAGAACCTGCTCCAAGTCTCAAATACAGTATATATCTAAACAACCAGGTCCAGTTATGCTACACCACTTTTCAATGCAGTTCAAATTGCCCAACTGAAACTGTAACTGTGATAAATGCAGGAAAAGTAATGATAAATTTTAACACTTATTAAATGATTTATTCACAGGTATAAGATTTTCTTAATACTTGTGTCAGTTGTGTTAAAATCGAATTTCAGCATAGGCAATTACAGAACATATTTATGGAAGTGTATTTAAGAAAATCCGGCAAGTAAAAATATACACATACAAATAAAATAGGATTGCATGCTTGTATTCATATTACAAATGAATTCCTTACTTGATATTATGCTTTGTGAGATGATTTTAAGTTCAACAGTCTTCTGATTTACAGATTGTTAGCAAATCCACAATGTTGTTAAAAAAAGTAAAAGAAGGATAGGATCAGAAAAAATGTAAACCTTAGGGATCATCATAAATCGATCAGAGTGTTTAAATATTCTAAGGTACATACTAAGTATAAATTTTCACAAGGTCATAAAACATAAGAGGCTCAGATCCCTTGAGGATATTTAGAAAGAAGTGTTAAATTGGATTATGAAGATGACTGACAATAGGCAGATAAGCATCCATTTCTTTAACAGTTTTTCTCAAGCTATTTTTTTTAATTGTCTCTCTAAGGAGATTTTTAATACTTTTTTCCTTAAGAGACCATCACATCCCCTATGAAATTTCAATAACAGAAATACGTTGTAAATCTCTTTTTGTACAGTAGCTCTTTGGAAGACCACAGACTTTGTAATATCTTGAATTTCTTTCCTTCTCCAAGAACAAATTTCACCACCCTGATAGGTGATATCCCTTGCATTGAGAAAGTGTCCTTCAGTATTATAAAAATATTTACTGGTATTTACTGTCAATCTGTATAATAAAGCTCTGCTTCATATTCTCATAATTTGATTTTATCATCAAGTAGAAAGTTTTCCTATTTTTAAATATTTTTGTGAATTTGGTTGAGTTTGTGTATTCATACACATTATGTCTTTTATTTAAAATTTTTCTACCTAGTAACAGTGGGTACCAGTGAGTGCATATTAAATCAAATGCTTAAAGTTCAAGCAAGCCAAAAACATATATATAATTCCTTAAATGTCTTATGAGCTGAATTGTGTGTTCCATGAAATTTCTAAAATATGAGAAATTACTATTTTCTCCTACTGAGAGCCAGTCACAATTTGAACAACCAGTAAAAAAACGTTGATTGCATTTATCTAACTATAATTTGTATCATCCAGCAGTATAATAAATGTCAAAGTAACAGCCACATAATGGCACAAAACAAGGCATAAAATCCAAACTCAATATTCTGTAAATGTGTCCGAGCTGGAGCCCTGGAGATTGTCTGCAGACTTGTAACACAATCAGGTCTGGGGAAATACCATGAAAATGTTTTCTTTCAATTATTGGTAACTGGTATTTTTAAAGTAAAGGGAAGAAAATAAAGGGGATAGGTCTTTTGATTTGCTGCTTTTGTTTAGAATTGCTCCAAATCACAAGTAACTACAGTGCAAATTGACATCTTCTCATTTGAGATGTAACTTTTCCCCCTCCGTTTCTTCCCAGGTTTCTAAACAAGCAGATCTAAGTCAGGACACTTAAAAGTTGGTCTCTGATCAAACTTCTCATTCTGTAATTTGTGACTATGCATAACCTGGCCTCAACTTTATATTTTCCAACTGTATTCCCCTTCTTCTCCATTGTAAAACTTTAACTATTTTCCCTGTTGTTTTTGTTGTTGTGTTGTTTTGTTTTTATTTTGTTTTTGTTTGTTTGTTTCTTTACTCAACATTGGCAACCTGAATGCTTCATCCCTTGGTGTTTCTCTATTGTCCCTTCCCCTCCCTGATTATAGGGGGCACCACTCATCTATTAAAATCCTTTCTTAAGGCATACTTAAACATTCTAGGTGTTCACCATCTTGTCCCTCCCTGAAAATGATTGTTTTATCTCAACTGCTACACATATCATGTATTTGACAAGGTAGATATTCTTTCAATCTGCAAATGTTTAGGAAGTACATATTATGTATACTACATATCATTCTAGGCATTGAGAATTAAGCAGGGTATAAAACACACAAAAAATCCTGTCCTCCAAAGATTTATACGATAGTGGGGGGAAATAAACAATAAAAATTCTATTTATTTTGTTTACGCACTTAGTAATAATATTCTGAGACTGGCTCTATAGCTTCACAAACCAGAAAATGGGGTCGTCTTAGTTTCCCAGCTGCTAAAACAAATATCAGTCAGTGGGGTGGCTTATACAGTGGGGATTTATTGACTCACGGTTTTGAGGTTAGGAGAAGTTCATAATCAAGGTGTCAGCAAGGCAATGTTTTCTTCCTGAAGACTGTGCACTTTTGGGGCCAGCTGCCTGTGAACTTGACCTTGGCTTTTCTTTTGCATGGCAATGTACATGGTTGTGGCTTCTCCTTTATCTTCTGCATTCCATTGACTATCAAATTCTGCTCCTCTATGTGGATTTCTTTCTATAAAACCTCTAGTAATAGGATTAAGACTCAACCTTCTTCACTTAGGCCACATTTTAATTAAAAATAACACTTCAAAAGTTCCTATTTATAATGGGTTCATACCCATAGGCATGGATTAAGATTAAGAATACACATATATATTTATGGTGGAGATCCTTAATTCAACCTACCATAGGGGTCCATGGTTCACGGAATAAAACTTTTTGAAGCTCTTTAAGTATCAATCCTTTTTAAAAATTGTATCCAGAGAGATTAGATGGAAGATTGAAGTAGGAATCTGCCCTTTATTTCCTGGATGACCTTTTGATATCTCTTGAATAAAAATCCATTTATCCATGCCTACACCAATATACTCTAGGGACACTTAGCACCCATTTGCAGAATTAATCCAGAACACTTTCCCCTTGTTTGGCTCCATCCTAGAATACCCCATTATCAACTTCCAAATCTCTCATTAGTTCTCATGTCTCTGTCTGGCTCAGTACATTGGTCCCATAATTATTCTAAAACTCTCACCCACATTGTTCTACTATTTCTGACAACCTGCCACAAATTACTGATCTGAATTTACCACAATCTTTCAAAATAAATTGATATGATCTGACCATGTCTAGTACAAGCCATGTACAAGGTATTGCATTGCACTCCCCCTTGCATTATCTTACTTGGTCTAAGCAACAGCCTAATGAAATAGTGTCTTAGTTTACCATGCTATGACAAATATCACAGAATGGGTTGGATTAAGAAATAGGGATTTATCTTCTCAAGGATTTAAAGGAAAGGTAGTCCAAAATCAAGCTTTAAATAAACCATGCTTTCTCCCAGAGTCCGTAGTGTTCTGGAACTAGCTTGATGGCAATCACTGGGATTACTTGACTTGTATCTCTGCTCCCATCGCATGATGATATGCTTCATTCTCTGCCTTTTCCTGACTTCTGGCTTCTACTAACTGACTTCATCTGAATTTCCTTAGCTTAATAGGTCTGCAGTCATATGGATTAAGGCATACCCTGATTCAATTTAGCCTCATCAAAATAGGATTTTTGAATATCCTATTCAAAAACGAGTGTACACTTTAACTAATATTAAATTCTAAAGTACTATTTACAAATGGGTTCACACCCACAGGAACATGGATTAAGATGTGAACATGTCTTTTGTGGGACACATGATTCAATGCCCCACAAAGAACTAAGCTATTACTGTTACTGCCATTTTACAAGTGTCTATTTTACTAAATAAAACCAGCAAAATAAAAAAGGTAATATATCATGACCAAATAGCATTTATAAAAGAAATGAAGGTTTGGTTAACATTTAAAAATTTATTTTTAAGGAAGCTTTAGATTACGTAAATGTTACATTGAAAATATAGGGAATTCTCATATACCTCATGCCCTCCCCCTCCCACACTTTTCCCAATTAACAGTATCATTGATTAGTTTGGTGCATTTGTTACAATTGATGAACACATATTGAAGTATTGCTACTAACCATGGTCTGTAATTTTCGTTAATGTTTACACCACACAATTTTATAGGTTTTGATAAAACATACAATGGCTTATATCTGTCATAGCAGTGTCATGCAAAACAATTCCAATGTCCAATAATTCCCCATTTTATACCCATTCTTCCTCTTCCTCCCCCCAGAACTTCTGGTGACCACTGCCTTTATATAAATTTTACAAGTTCTTCCATTACTAGAATAATTATTAGTCTACTTTAGTCCATGGTTGCAATCCCTCCTTATATGTGTTCATTCCTCAATCTTGAGTATTTGTGGATGGTGATGCCCACTCTGTTTCTGATTGAGAGGGGACTTAGTTCCCATGGGGCAGATGGGTGGAATTGTCTTGCTTGTAGTTATAGATACTCTCTGTTTTTTGGGATCAGTATTAGTCTTTTTGTTAGTTGTCCTGACTGAGTCTGATGAGCTGGAGAGTAGGTATTGACTGAAATTCTTCTGAGATTCAGGGCTCAACTGGTATATGAACAGATGGAAGATTTAAGTCTCTGGGGCACATATTTAATGGGTATAGAGCTAATTAGAGGTTCAAATAAAAGGGGATAAGAACCATGTTTAGGAAAATTATAAATAAGTCTAACTCTGATACATTGGGAAGATAAGTTATATTTTCCAAGGTAAGGCCCACTGACAAGTTGCCAAATTTCTGGGATTGTCTGCCCTGCCTGTAGTGCCTAAATGTCTCTAGGGCCCTGAAGAAAACCCCTGGCTTGAGGTGCTGTTTACTGCAGCAGTCAGGGAGGTCCTCCTAGGATGGGCATAATCGTAAACTCTGGAATGTCCTCCAGACTCACTTTGAAATCTCTTAGTCGTAAAAGATCATTTCTGTTCAATATCTCTCCCTTTTGTTCAAGGACTTTTTCCAAATGCATTGCTAGTTGGCACTTCATAATAATCCCTCAGTACCAAGGAGCCTCATGCCTGGGTGTCATATCCCATACCGGGGGAAAGGTAGTGAGTTAATATGCTGAGTTTGACTTAGAGAGAGGCCAAATTTTAGCAACAAGAGGCTTTCAGGAGGTAACTCTTAGGCAATATATTTTATTAGGGTAAGTTTGAATCTCACTAGATCAAGATTCATGAGTACAAGCATCAATATCAAAGGCCCGGCATGTTGGTCTGTCCTTGTTTGCTAGGCACTGCCCAGGTACTCTAGAGATTTGCTCCACTCTAGAGAGAATGTAGCAGTCCTCCCCAGGATGGGAATAACACCCACTGAGATAATACCCCATAACCACTTGAACACATTAATGTTCAAAAGAGGCATATCCCAGGCAAACCCCTCAGCAAACTCCCCACCACTGACACCCCACACCAGTGATCCTCCCCTGCCACACTTGCGACTCTTCTGCAATACAAAAGCACCTTCAAAACAAAGCTAAAGTGAATAAATAAACATAATAAAAAGTACAAAATTAAAAAAAAAATCTAAATTTTAAAACATTTACATTGTGTCTTTCATCCCTGTGGCAGTTTGAGATTATTTATGAATTCCAAAAAAAGAAATTATGTTTATAAATTGGTCTGTTCCTCTGGGCATGACAACTTTTGATTTTATTAGAATCAGCTGAGATGTCTTTGATGCAATTATGTTAAAATTAGAACTTTGATTTGACTGCTTCAATAGGGAGTAAATCAGTTTAAGTCCCCGCTCCTTGGTGGGCTATATATATAAACTGACTCTCACTTAGGAAGACACAGAAGAAGGCACAAGAAGAAAGAGGGGTCTACTGACATGGCAGAGGAGAGAACTTTGATCCTGGAGCCCTAGGAAGAGAAATGAGCCGTTTGATCATTTGCAGCTGAAGAGAGCAGAGCAGCTGAGATGAGGAAGTCTAGAAAGAAACAAACCCTATGCAAGCCTACAGCTGAGATCAGAAGAAGCTGGGCCCATGGAGCCTCAAGAGGAAGAAGGAAGGAGAAACCAGTCCCCCATCTTACTTCAACATGTGGCAACGGACTTGGGTGAGAAAGTACTTCTTAATGGCACCTTGAGTTGGACTCTGTAGGGTCTTGTAATTATAAGCTACTACCCCAAATAAATACCCTTTATAAAAACAACAGATTTCTGGTACTTTGCATCAGCACTGACTTGACAAATACAATCCCTGCAAGATGTTATCTTGTTTGTACAGTGACAATTCCTTCTGTATGTTCCCCCAGTGTCTTCTTTTTTCACTTTATTTTCAAAGAAGCTTTAGATTACAGAAAAGTCACATAGAAAATATAGGAGATTCCCACATACCCATTTCCCCCTGTTAATTACATCTTACATTAGCTTGGCACATTTGTTACAATTGATGAACACATATTGAAGCACTGTCACTAACCATGGTCAATGATTTATATTATGGTTCACATTCTATACTATACACTTTCATAAATTCTAACATAACGCATAATGTCCTGTATCTATCATTGCAAGATTATGCAGAACAATTTCAATGCCCTAAAAATGACCATGCCCCATCCTTTCTTCCCTCCTCTACTTAGAACCCATGGTAGCCACTAAGTTGCAATTTTTGAAGAATAAGTTTCATATTTACATGCATTGATATTGAGTACTTGACATATTGGCCTGTCTTTTTTTATTAGACACTGCCTATGTTCTTGAGAGTCTCTTATCTCTCTAATTGTGAATATACCAGTGCTCCTCAGGATGAGGTTTAATAGTTTCTTGTTTACTGGGTGGTTCTCCACCCACTGTGATAACAACCAATGACAAGATGAGCACTTTCATATTTCATAGAAGTATGCCCAAGATGTGCACTTTTTCACATATTCCCCCACCCCAATGCCCTGCACCAATAACCCTCCCCTGCATGTTTGCTAAAAGACCATTCCCACCATTGTTGTTCTAAATACAGACATACAAATCCCATAGTTCACCTCTTTTCTTCCTCCAATCCTCCCCCCAGTTCCATGGATAGTCAAACCCCATCCCCCACACTGCTCACCTTCACATTCCCTCACCATTGACCCCACTCACATCCCTGCACTACTACCACCCCCATGCATAGACAAACCATCTCCTATCCACCTTATCACAGGATTTGCACATTTTGAGCACTGGCTCACTCCACTCCTTTTCTGTCTCCTTTTTTTTAAATTTAAGGTTTATTTATTTATTTCTCTCCCCTTCCCCCTCCCCCCTCCCGCCATTGTCTGTTCTCTGTATCTATTTACTGCGTCTTCTTTGTCTGCTTCTGCTGTTGTCAGCGGCAAGGGAATTTGTGTTTCTTTTTGTTGTGTCATCTTGTTGTGTAAGCTTTCCATGTGGGAGGCACCATTCCTGGGCAGGCTGCACTTTCTTTTGTGCTGAGCAGCTCTCCTTACAGGGCACACTCCTTGCGCGTGGGGCTCCTGTACGCGGGGTCACCCCTGCATGGCAGGGCACTCCTTGTGTGCATCAGCACTGCGCATGGGCCAGCTCCACATGGGTCAAGGAGGCCCAGGGTTTGAACCGCGGACCTCCCATGTGGTAGATGGATGCCTTAACCACTGGGCCAAGTCCACCATTCTTTTCAGTCTCCTCTTAAAGACTCTAACTCTGTGAGTCTGCTCAATTTACTTAGGTTACTGTGACAGTTAAGCTAATGTGTCAAATTGGCCAGGTAATTGTGACCAGTTGTTTGGTCAAGCAAGCACTGGGCTAACTGTAATACAAAGGCATTTATGGATTTAGTCACCATTGACTTTACTGCAGTGGTAAATCATAGATAGCTGATTACAGTTGCATCAATCAGGGAGATTGCCATCAGCAATGAATGACAATTTATACAACCAGTTGAATGCCTTGAAAAGGGAAGTGATTCTAGCATTGAGTGAGAATTTCTCAGCTTGTCTTTGGACATCCAATGTTTCCCAGGATTCTTCAAGAACTTTCACTGGACTTTCATTGGAGCCCCTGGTTGCAGCCTGCCTGCAGAGTCTGGATTTGTGCATCCCACGGTCACATGAGAGACTCATAAAATTGCATACTATTGACAGATATCTCTTGTGATTCTGTTTCCCTAGAGAACACTGTCTAACACAGCTTGGTACTGTGAGTGGTTCTTGAGGAAGGGAGTATTAAACATGGTGTGTCTGAGGTGGTTCTGGGAGTTTTGCAATTGTCTTTCTACTATAATTGGACTCAAGGGTATTGACAGCTCCCTTTCCAATAACGAAGAGGCTGCTGACAATCCATGGCAAGAGTTCGAAAGAAGTAGCAAAGACTCTAGATTTATTAGTAAGACATTTGTGTGTGAGAGAATGAGAGATAAATCCAACTAAAATACAAGGTCCTTCCAACTCAGTGAAATTTCTAGGTGTCCAGTGGTGTGGGGCATGTTGAGATATCCCTTCTGAAGTGAAGGATAAGCTGTTGCTTCTGGCCCCTCCTGTGACCAAAACAGAGGCACAATGCTTAGTTGGCCTCTTTGGATTTTGGAGACAACACATTCCTCATTTGGGTGTGCTACTCTGGCCCATTTACTGGTGACCAGAAAAGCTGCTAGTTTTGATTGGGGACTATAACAAGAAGAGGCTCTGTGTTAGGTCCAGGTTGCTGTGCAAGTTGCAGTGCCACTTGGGTCATACGATACAGCAGATCCAATGGTGCTTGAAGTTTCAGTGGCAAATAGAAATGCTGTCTAGAGCCTTTGGCAGGCCCCTATAGGAAAATCACAACACAGACCCTTAGGATTTTGGAGCAAAGCCCTGCCATCCTCTGCAGATAATTACTCCCCTGTGGAGAAACAGCTTTTGGACTGCTACTGGGTCTTAGTGGAGACTGAATGCTTAACCATGGGCCATCAAGTTACCATGAGACCTGAGTTGCCTATCATGAGCTGGGTATTATCTGACCCACCAAACCATAAAGTTGGGTGTGCTTAGCAGCACTCCATAATAAAGTGAAAGTGGTATATACAAGATAGGGTTGGAGCAGGTCCTGAAGGCACAAGTAAGTTATATGAGGAAGTAGCCCAAATGCCCATGGTTGCCACCCCTGCCATGTTACCTTCTCTTTCCCAGCCCAAAGCTTTGGCCTCTTGGGGAGTCCCAAACAATCAGTTGACTGATGAAGAGAAAAGTCGGGCCTGACTTACAGATGGTTCTGCATGATATGCAGGTACCACCTGGAAATGGACAGCTGCAGCACTACAGCCCCTTTCTGGGACATCACTGAAGGACAGTGGTGAGGGGAAATCCTCCCAGTGGGCAGAACTTTGAGCAGTGCATCTGGTTGTTCATTTTGCTTGGAAGAAGAAATGGTCAGAGGTGTAATTGTACATTGATTCATGGGCTGTTGCCAATGGTTTGGCTGGATGGTCAGGATAATTAGAAGGAACATGTTTGGAGAATTGGTGAAAAAGAGGTCTGGGGGGGGAGGTAATTGGATAGACCTTTTTGAGTGGGTAAAAAACATGAAAATATTTGTGTCCCACATCAGCAGAGAAAGATTTTAATAATCAAGTGGATAAAATGACCCACTTTGTGACTAGTGCTCAGCCTTTCTCCCCAGCCACTCCTGTCACTGCTGAATGGGCTCATGAACAAAGTGGTCATGGAGGTAGGAATAGAGGTTATTCGTGGGCTCAGCAACACAGACTTCCCCTTACCAAGGCTGACTTGGCTACAGTCACTGCTGAATGCCCAATCTGCCAAAAGCAGAGAACCATACTCAGCCACTGATATGGTACCATTCCTTAAGGTGACCAGCCTGCTACCTGGTAGCAGGTTGGCTACACTGGGTCACTTCCACCATGGAAAGGGCAGCAGTTTATTTTAACTGGAATAGACACATACTCTGGATATGGGTTTGCATTTCCTGCACACAATGCTTCTTCTAAAACTACCATTCATGGACTTACTGGATGTCTTATCAGCTGCCATAGCATTCCAGAAAATATTGCTTCCTATAAAAGAACCCATATCACAGCAAATGATGTGTGAGAATGGACACATGCCCATGGAATTCACTGGTCTTACCACGTTCCTCATTACCCTGAAGCAGCTGGATTGATAGAATGGTGAAATGGCCTTTTGAAGACTTAATTATGGTGCCAACTAGGTGTCAATACCTTGCAGGGCTGGGGCAATGTTCTCTAGAGGCTCTGTATGCCCTAAATCAGCATCCACTCTATGGTGCTGTTTCTCCCATAACCAGGATCCATGGGTCCAGGAATCAAGGGTGGAAATGGGAGTGGCAACATTTACTATTACCCCTAGTGACTACTAGGAAAATTTTTGCTTCCTGTCCCTGCAACCTCAAATTCTGCTGGTCTACAAGTTTTAGTCCCAAAAGAAGGAGTGCTGTCACCAGGGAGCACAACAATGTTTCCATTGTACTAGAAGCTAAAAGTGCCATCTGGCCACTTTGGGCTCCCCTTACCTCTGAATCAACAGTCAAAAAGGGAACACTGTACTGGGTGGGGTGACTGATCCTGACTATCAAGGGGAAATAGGACTGCATTCTACATAATTGGGACAAAGAAGAGTTTGCCTGGAATACAGGAGATCCTCTAGGGCATCTCCTAATAATGCCATGTCCTATGCTTAAAGTCAATGAGAAATTGCAACAACCCAATTCAAACAGGACTAATAATGGCCCAGAATCTTCAGGATTGAAAGTTTGCATCACCCCACCAGGCAAAGAACCACAGTCAGTTGAAGTGCTTGCTAAGGGTAATGGAAACATGGAATGGGTAGTGGAAGAAGGTAGTGATAAATATGAACTTCAACCATATGACCATATTACAGAAACGAGGAATGTAATGGCCAAATTCTTTTCTCCTTGTTTCATTATGATGATGATTGTATATGTACAAAAAAGAATTTCTTTGTCTTCTTCCCCAAACTTTGCCCTTATCATATAACAAGTTGTATCAGTTTCATGTCATAATATTTGAGGATGTCAAGTTTAAGAGTGAATATTACGCAAGAACTTGCACCCTATTCTCTTTGGAATTAATGTGTTTCCAGTTGTACGCAGGAAGGTTGAACATTATTAGGTGGGAATATGCATATATATGCATGTTTGTTATTGTCCTTACTTAGAGACTAAGTATGGTTTAAGGTAATTTGTATGGTTGCCAACTTGACAAGGGGTGGACTGTGATGGTTAGGCTAATATGTCAACTTGGCCAGGTAATTGCACCCAGTTGTTTGGTCAAGCAAGCACGGGGCTAACTTTAATACAAGGGCAGTTATGGACTTCAGTCACCATTGACTTTACTGCAGTGGTAGATTATAGATAGCTGATTACAATCACATCAGTCAGGGAGATTGCCATCAGCAATGAATGATACTTTATCCAAGTAGCTGAATGCCTTAATAGGGGAAGTAATTTCAACATTGAGTGAGAGTTTCCCAGCTCATCTTTGGACATTCAACGTCTCTCAGAACTCATCAAGAACCTTCATTGGACTTTCATTGGAGACCTTGGTTGCAGCCTGCCTGCAGAGTCTGGATTCATGTATCCCCACAGTCATGTGAGAGACTCTTATAAAATTGCATACTGTTAACAGATATCTCTTGTTGATTCTGTTTCCCTAGAGAACTCTGACTAATACAGTCACATCAGGTGGTCATGTAATATTTGTCCTTTACTAACTGCCTTGCTTCATTCATTCTCCAAGATTTATCCATGTGTTAATACCTCATTTCTTCTTTCAGCTGAGTAATATTCCATTGTATATACATACCACAATTTGCTTATCCATTCATCTATTGATGGACACTTGGGTTGCTTCCAACTTTTGGCAGTAGTGAATAATGCCATTATGAACAGTAGTATGCATTTATCTCTTCATGGCCCTGCTCCCAATTTTTCTCATGGGATTACTGAATCATATGACAGTTTTATAGTTAGCTTCCTGTAAAACCACCAAACATAGAATGGCTGCCACCATTCTATATTCCTACCAGCAATGGATGAGTGCTCCCTTTCTTTCACATACTGTCCAACACTTGCAGTCCTCTTTTTTTTAAAAAAATAGGCACCAGTCTAACAGGTGTAAGATAACATCTCATTGTAGTTTTGATTTGCCTTACCCTAATAGCTATTTGAATGTATTTTCTTCTGCTTTTTAGCCATTTTTATTTCTTCTTTAGAAAAGTGTCCATTCAAACCTCTTGCCCATTTTTTAAATGGGTTGTTTGTCTTTTTATTTTTGAGATGTAGGATTGCTTTATATATGTGGGATATTGGGCTCTCACTGGATAAATGGTGTCCAAGTATTTTCTCCCATTGAGTAGGATGCCATTTCATTTTCCTAACAAACTCCTTTAAAGTGAGAAAGTTTTTAATTTTGAGAAGTCCCACTTCTCTATTTTTTCTTTCCCTGCTTGCATTCTGTGTTTAATGTTTATGAAATCATTTCCTATTAAAAGATCTTGTAGATTTTCCCCCTACATTTTCTTCTAGGAGCTTTACGGTCTTGGCTCTTATATTTGATCTTTGATCAATTTTGAGTTAAATTTTGTTTAGGGCATGAGATAATGATCCTCTCTCATTCTTTTGGATATGGATATCCAGTTTTCTCAGCACCATTTGTTGAAGAAGCCATGCTGTCCTAGTTGAGCGGGATTGGTGGCCTTATCAAATATCAGTTGACCATATATGTGAGGATCTATGTAAGAACACTCAATTCAGTTCCACTGGTCAATATGTCTATTCTTGTGCCAATTCCATGCAGTTTTGACCACTGTAGCTTGTAGTATGCTTTAAAGTCAGGTAGCATGATTCTTCCAATTTTGTTTTTCTTTTTCAATATGTTTTTTTCCTATTGGGGGCCCTTTGCCCTTCCAAATAAATTCCATAACTAGTTTTTCAAGTTCAGTAAAAATATAATTTTTATTGGGATTGCATTAAGTCTGTAAATCAATTTCAGTAGGACAGACATTGTAATGATGTTTAGTTTTCCAATCCATGAACATGGAATATTCTAACATTTATTTAGGTCTTCTTTGATTTCCTTTAACAATGTTGTGTGGTTTTCTGTGTGTAAGTCCTTTACATGTTTAGTTAAGTTCATTCCTAGATATTTTATTTGTTTTGTTGCTAGTGTAAATGGAATTTTTTCCTTGATTTCCTCCTCAGATTGTTCATTATTGGTGTACAGAAATGCTACTGATTTTTGTGTATTGATCTTATATCCCGCCACTCTGCTGAACTCATCTATCAGTTCTAGAAGCTTTGTTGTAGGTTTTTCAGGGCTTTCTATTTATAGGATCATGTCATTTGCAAATAGTGAAATTTTTACTTCTTCCTTTCCAATTTTGATGTGTTTTATTTATTTATTTTTGCCCAAGTACTTCAGCAAGTACTTCTACCACAGTGTTAAATTGGAGCAATGACCGTGGACATTCTTGTCTTCTTCCAGATTTTAGAAGGAAAACCTTTAGCATTTCACCATTGAATATGATGTTATACCTTTTATCATGTTGAGGAACTTTCTATTCCTATCTTTTTAAGTGTTTTTGTCAAGAAAGGATGCTGCACTTTATTAAATGCTTTTTCTGCATCAATAGAGATGATCATGTAATTTTTTTTTACTTCAATCTGTTAATGTGATGCATTACATTGATTGATTTTCTTATGTTGAGCTGCCCTTGCATACCAGGGATGAAACCAACTTGATCATGCATGTAATTCATTTGATATCCTGTGGAATATGATTAGCAAGTATTTTAGTGAGAATTTTGGCATCCAGGTTCATTAGAGAGATTGGTTTGTAGTTTTCTTTCCTTGTGGCATTTATATGTGGATTTGGTATTAGGTAAGTATTGACCTCATAGAATGAGTTAGACAATGTTTTTGCATTTCCATAGTTTGGAAGAGTTTAAGCAGGATTGGTGTTAGTTATTTCTGGAATGGTTGTTAGAATTCTCCTGAGAAGCCATATGATCCTGAGCTTTTTGGCTGGGAGGTTTTTGATAACTAACTCAATCCTGTCAATTGTGATTGGTCTGTTGAGTTCATCAATTTCTACTTTCATCAATGTAGATAGCTTGTGTGTTTCTAGAAATGAGTCCTTTTCATCTAAGTTATCCATCTAGTTGCCGTACAATTTTTCAAAGTATTCACTTATGATACTCTCTTTCTGTGGGATTAGTAATGATATTTCTTCCCTTGTTTTTTATTTTATGTGTTTCCATCTTCTCTTTTTTACTTTTTTAGTCCGGCTAATGGTTTGGCATTTTATTAATCTTCTCAAAGAACCAGTTTTTGGTTTTGTTAATTTTTCAAGTGATTTTTATTCTCAATTTTACTTAGTTCTGCTCTAGTCATTCTTTCCTTTTTTCAGCTTGCTCTGAGATTAGTTTGTTTTTCTTTTTCTAGTTGCTACAGGTGTACAGTTAAGCCTTTGATTTTAACTTTCTTCTTTTTTAATATAGGCATTCATGACTATAGATTTCCCTCTCATCACTGCTTTTGCTGCATCCCATAAGTTTTAATATGTTGTGTTCTCATTTTCATTCATTTCAAGGTAGTTACTAATTTCTTTTGCAATTTCCTCCTTGACACATGGATTGTCTAAGAGTGTGTTGCTTAACTTCCATATCTTTGGACCTATTCTGATTCTCTGCCCCTTATTATTTTACAGCTTCATTCCACTGTGGTCAGAGAAATCACTTTGTATAATTTCAGTCTTTCTGAATTTGTTATGAGTTGTTCTATGATCCATCATGTGCTCAAGAAGAATATACATACTGCTGAATTTCAGTTCAATGTTCTGTATATGTCTTCTAGGTCTAGATCCTGTTTCTTTATTGACCTACTGTCGAGATGTTCTGTCTAATGGTGATAATGGTATATTGAAGTTCCCCACTATAATTGTAAAGGCATCTATTTCTTCACTTATTTTTCCCACTGTTTACCTCATGTACTTTGGGACCCACTGGTTAGGAGCACAAATATTTATGTTTCTTCTTTCTTCTTGATAGATTACTCCTTTTATTAAAATACAGTGTCCTTATTTGTCTTTTACAATAGTTTTGCATTTAAAGTCTATTTTGCCCAATAGGCCTGCCCTTTTTGATTATTGTTTGCATGTAAAATTGTTTCCAACAATTCCCTTGCAACCTCCTTACATCCCTATGTCTCAAGTGATTTTCTTGTAGACAGTATATACATGGGTCATATGTCTTTATCCATTCTACCAATCTGTCTTTTTATTGGAGAGTTTAATCCATTAACATTCAATGTTATTACTGTCAAGGCAGTACTTAACATTTGCTAATGTTCTTTAGTTTTATATGTGTCATATTTTGTTTTTAGTTCTCTTTTTATCTTTTTAGTTATTCTTACTAATACTCTTCCTTTCTACACTCTCCTCCAACCTTCTCTCTCCTATTTTTTCCCTTCAACCTGCAAAACTCCCTTTAGTATTTCTTGAAGAACAGATTTCTTGTTGACAGACTCTGTTAATTTTGTTTATCTGTGAATATTTTGAATTTTCCCTCATTTTTGAATGTCACTTTGCCTGATACAAAATTCTTGGTTGGCAGTTTTTTTTCTTTTAGCACTTTAACTACGTCATACCACTGCCCTCTTGCCTCCATGGTTTCAGATGAAATCAATGCTTAATCTTATTAAGCTTCTCTTGTATGTGATGGATTTCTTTTTTCTTGCAGCTTTTAGTATTCTCTTTGTCTTGAGCATTAACAATTTGTTACTTATATGTCTCAGAGTAGGCCTAATATGATTTATACTGTTTTGAGTACACTGAGCTTCCTGGACATGTACATTCGTGTCCCTCAAGAGAGTTGAGACATTTCAGCCAATATTTCCTCTAACATTCCTTTTGCCCCCTTTCCCTTGTCCTCTGTTTCTGGAATGCATATGTTTGTGCATTTCTTATTGTCATTCAATTCTCTTAGTGCCTGCTGAATTTTTCTTTAATCTAGCTGTTCTACTTTCTGTATGATTTCAGATGCACTGTCTTCGACATCACTAATTCCTCTCTCTATTCAAATTTGCTTTTATGTGCTTCCAGCATATATTTTATTTCTTGCATTATGCCATTCATCACCATCAGATCTGTTGCCTTTCTATGTATGCTTATAATTTCTTCAGTATGTTCCCCAGTGTTCTCTTAATATCCTTTATCTCCTCCTTCACTTCATTAATTTGATTCATGATATTTGTTTGGGCATCTGTGATTAGTTGTTCCACATTCTACATGCCCTCCTGTTTTATAGTTAAACTGGGCCATGTCTTCCTGTTTCTTAGTATGGCTTGTAATTTTTGCTGGTGTCTAGGCATCTGCTTGTCTTGATGTGGTTATTCAGATGGTTAGCTTCTCTTTCTACTCCATGGTTTGTTTTGTTAAGCTTCCTCTTTGAGACTTGATTCCATTTAATCTCTGTCCTTGTTGTCCATGTTCCGTTAAAAAATTATTAAGACCATAGAAAAGGGAAGAGAGAAGAAGAGAAAAAGAATAATAGTATAGTATAGAAAAAGATCCATAGAAGAGCCAGGAAAAATAAAAAGTAATAAGAGTCAAAAATCATAAAAATACAAATGAATAAGAATAGAAAAGGTGGGCTAAAAAAGTGAAACAAGAAAAAAACAGAATAAAATGAAATACTGGAAAGATTAGAAAGAAAAGAGTGAATTCCAAACAAGAGAAGATGGAATTAAAGACAAGCAAAGGAAGAGGGAAAAATGAAATAAAGTAAAGTAATAAAGAAATTAATGAGAAAAAAAGAAGGAAAAGAAAAAAGCAAAACAAAGAAAGAGAAAAAAACAGAAAACCAGAAAATGGTCCAGGAAATACAGGCTCCCTGTTAGGCCCTCAGAAAGTGTCTCAGGAGGCAAGTGCTCATTAATCAATCACCCTGCAGTCTGCCCTCCACAGGTAATGTACCCAGTTTTAGAGAATAAAATAAAGAATTTTTTTTTTTAAGAATTTTTTAAAAGTATAAAAAATAATAATATAAAATAACAGATCAAAAAACTTAAAGCAAAACAAAAGAACTCAGTCTATAAGTTGTCTGTCATGAGGTGCCAGCTAGATGCCTAACAACCTGCTGGATCACTCTCTGGATCCCTTTTCTTAGGAGGTATGAGGGATTGAACCAGGGATCTCATATATGTGCTGCAGAGATTCCTCTGAGCTACAGTCACCCTTCCTCAGGTTAGGTAGACTTTTGAAATCTTATCTGGCTCTCTCCACCCACTGTCTCCTCAAGGGAGTTGGGCTTCTAACAGTTTGCTGCCTATCTCTCCTGGCTTCCTTCTCTCCAGGGCTGTTAGGAGCCTGTCCACCTATCCCCTCAATGACCTAGTTCCTCTCTCTCCCACTGCAGGTGGGTGTGACAGCCTGCCTGATCGGATCTCCCCTCCTACCTCCCTGGGACTGCTTCAGCACTGGTTGCTGTCTTTTTTTCCCTCTTCGTTGCCAGCCCTATCTCCCCTCACCCTTACAACTCTCTCTCTCTCTGAATTTGCTGAGTATCCATCCCACATTTATTTGCCCTTCAGCTCCCCCACAGGCAGGATTCTTTCAACCTCCACTTGCTTGGCTGGCTACAGCCAAAATTCAAATAGGCATCAGGTAGCCAAACTCATTGAAGAGAAAATACTCTCTGCCATCTGCCAGACCCCTTTTCCTCCCAGGGAGAGACCTTCTTTCCAGTCTAATTTGACTGCTGTGAGCCCGGAGTTTTACTGAGGCTATTTGCTTTGAATATGGAGTATATGTGTCCTCCCCAGCCACAGGGGTGAGTAACTTGCAGTTTTCATTTGGTCTCTTTGTCTCCCTATCTGCCTGCCTCCTGGATGATGCACATCACTCTCCTGGTCTGCAGATCTCCAAAGCAACTCTCAGTATTTTGCCCTTCCTCTGTTGTTTTTGTGAGAGAATTGAGCATTGCCCACCTGCTCCAATGCCATCATCCTAGAAGTCCCCTCAATTTTTTTGTTTTAACATTTGAAAGTCAATCAAAGCAATTCACAATTAGCTAACTAAAAGGAGGAAAATAATAATGATCTTCTCAGTTGCTACAGAAAAAAAATATATATTTGGCAAAGTTCAACATCTATTCCCAATAAAAATTCTCAACAGGCTATTAATACAAAGGAACTTCCTTAACCTGATGAAAGTCACCTATGAAAAAACTGTAGTACTTAATGGTGCTATTCTGAATGTTTTACTGCTAAGATCAGAAACATGATATGGACTTCTTACTCTCACCGCTTGAACTGAACATTTTCCTGGAGGATCTAGACAGTATAATCAGGCACAGAAAAGAAATACATTAATTCCTGATTATAAAGGAAGGAGAAAAACTGTCATTATTTTCAGATGAGGTGATTTTTGATGGAAACTATGATATCTACTAAAAGAAAAGAAACTACTAGAAGTAAAAATTGACTTTCACACTCATAGTTATTTATCCAAGGTAAAGGGAAATTTATATCTAATTAAAAGATTTATATACAAATGCTCATAGCAGCTCTATCCATAATAGCCAAAAACTGGGAATGGTCTAATTACTTATCAAAAAGTGAGAAGATAAATGATTCACAGGATGTTTATTCAATGGAATATTACTCTGCCATGAAAAAGAACAAACTTGATACATACAACATGGATGAATCTCAAAATAATTATGCAGAATGAAAATAATAAATGAGTAAATACTGTATGGTTCAATGTATAGAAAATTCTAGAAAGTGACATAGCATCTCAGTGGTTGGGAATGCTATTGGAGAGACAAGAGGGAATGATTACAAAGGGGCATGGATTAGTTTTTAATAAAGGTGTGATTCTATGTTCAGTTTCTTGATTGTGGAGATGGTGTTTCACACTGTATATATATGCTGCCCAAACTGATTAAATTGTACACATTAAATGTATGCAGTTTATTGTATGTCGATTATACCTCAAGAAATCTGTATCTATATATAATATATAGCTAGATTTATTTCTTAGTATCAAGTGTTAACAAATAAGTGTTATTTGTAAGAGTCTGTGACTTTCCATACCCTCTCGAAAGTCTATCCTGTGTTATACCTAGGTGTATGTAGGAGTCATTATCATTATATAAAAATGACCTTAGTACAATATACAAACTCAAAAAGAAGTTCACTGTCACACCCATATACATGTATACCATATACATTACACTTCCATTCTGCTTCAACAGTATAATTGGTAAGATAGCCAAAGTAAAATCAAGGATCACTCTCTAAATAGTGCTGACTTTAACTAAATGAGCATGACCACTAACTAAGCCATTAGACTAAAGTTCAGCATTGGCTTGAAAAATGGACTGTAACAGTTTTTAGGAGACAAATTTTCCATAGTAATAGAGGCACTTAGACACTTTCAGAAGCTATAATAGCAAGTATTCTGAAAAATTTCCTGCTTTGGGGCACCAAAATGACTGAATGGCAAGAACAAAGTACTATAACTTCAAGATCTGCAAAGCTTAGTTCAGAGAATCATTCCAAAATGCCTTTATGTATTACATGTCATTGGCATAGCCAAGAAAATTTATTTCAAACTTTTCAAGGCACAGAATTATATAGTAAAGAGTTATAGAGTTCCATTCTTTCCATACATATTTAGATTATAATAAAAAAATTAAAATTTCTCCCAGTAATCTATTTTAAAGAATAATTAAATATTATTCGATGATAATATCCATAATAATCACCAAATCCTAGGATTTTTAAATTGGTGGAGACTTAGAAATCAGTCAGTTCAGGTCTCTATTTTAAAGATAAAAAAGTGAATTCTGCAGTGATGTGCAAAATTGATATAGTTCAATAAAGAGAATAGAAAGTAAAACTTAGAATACTTCTTTCTTCCTTGGCAATGATTACAAGCAAAGAGAAAAGGCAGATCTTAAAATTTAAGAGGAAAATTTCCTTGTCCCTTAGTTCTACGAAATTGTTAGTCAAAGAACTGGACTATCTGTTCCTAAATGTTATGGTCTCGATATCCTCCAATACTACAGGATTTATGCACACTGTCTATGTTGAAAAAATGTCATGAATATTAAATAATTGACAGCTGCGTGCTTTGACCCATGCCTGAAGCAAGAACAGGGTATATTAGTGACGGCATAGCTATACAAAGAATAAAGGGATAGAACTAATTAAATTCTGGAGAACTCATCCGCAGAGTTGGAGATGCCCTCTGGCATTTGTTAACACCAGTCAAAAGTCACTAATTATAGCTCTACTGTTCATGACACTGAAGTGCTTAGGACCAGCCTGGTATGATTTCTTGCCAGTAATTTTATCAGGAAATGGGAAACCATCAAGGAACTTGACAGGTGTCATTTTATTCAAGTGGAGTCCCTTTCAAAAAATCTGAAAAGGAAGTGCATTTTTCCCTAAGAGCAAATGAAACAATGAGAATACTTTCCTCAGCCTCTTTTTGTTAGTTGATTAGAATAGGGACAGTAAGGAATGGCTCCTTTCTTGAGGGTTTGACAATTCAGCTGGGGTGACACTGCTGCCATACCTAAAGCATAGCAGGGCTTACTCTATATCTGCATAGAAAAGATGGTTAATCAATAGGTGTGGTGTTTTGAGATGTGCTTGGAAGTATGTGTTTGTCCCAGAATATCATAATCATCTGTGTATGATGATGCCAAACTGAGATTCTCCATGTTCAACTCTGTAAGGTAAGAGATTATTTAATCCCTACTCCTCATTGTATCAGGCAAATCTTGATCTCAGACAATGTATCCAAGTTCACTTGTAGCTTGTATCATGATGCCAATGCAAGGGCACAATTCTTCCTCTGATTTCTTTCCAGTCCTTTTTTTTTTCTCACTAGACTGTTCAATTTTTCCTATCTTTTCTTTTCATCTCTGTAGCATGCACACATCTTCTTCATGAGACAATAGGTGGAAATCTAAATTATTCCATTCTGAGTTAAAATTTTCCTTATTATCAGTTCAGCCTAAATGAAAACCAAAGCTCTATAATGTGAGTAGTGTCATGCCAAATTCTTAACATCCATCTTATTGAATTACATCATCAAAATTGAGATAAAACAGGATAAATAAATACCTGTTGATTGCTTTAAAATTCACTGATTATAGCCTGATACTACCTTCCAAAAACATAAATGCTTTTGGGAAAAAAAATAGATTAGTACATCGCAAAAGAAATTAGAAAATATTTGAAAACAGATGCAATAAAAATATAGCACATCAAAGTTCCAAGAATGAAAAAAAAAAAAATCAACATTAAGGACAAAATTTATAAACCATTAAAGGTTTATATTTGAGAAAATAAATATCAAAATTTAATGAGTTAAGTATCAAAACATGTTAAAAAGAATTGCAAATATAGGTAACTAAGATGCAGTAATAAATCAAAGCCAATACAACAAAATTTAATCAAAAAAGAAAGAAAAGTGATAGTCAATAAAATCAAAAGCAAGTTTTCTTTGTAAAACCTAAGGAGGAGAGAAACTTCTAACAAAGCAGCCAAGGACTAAATAACAAATAAATAACATTAGGTAGGAAATAAACAGCTAAACATACAGATTTCTTTAAAAAAACAAAGAACACTACTTATATGAAAATAAAATTCCTATGACATCTGGTCTACCAAATTTTGGACAAGAAGAAAAATTATCTATAATCTTATAACCATAAAAGAAATTGAATCAATTGTGAAAAGACAATCTATCACTATCAATATATAAAATAATAGTTTAGAGATGTTTCTACTTCAAATACAAAGCTTTGATAATCCCATTTCCAGAATATAGAAAAGAGAAATTACCCTATACTTTACTAATTTACAATAGGATAAATTTGGTAAGAAAATTGGAAAAGGACAGAAGAATAAAAGGTAATTCTAGATCAATTTTATTTTTTGACATGTACACAAAAATTCCAAAAAATATAAACAAGCTGGAGCAAAGTAGTGAAGTAAACAAACAAGAAACAAAACAAACTACAGAAAGAATAAGATTTGATTTTTCCACTGGAAAGCAAGGATGGTAAATTTTTTTTAATTACTGCAATTTACCATTTAATTAATGCATTAAATAGAAAAAATGAAGCCAATAGGTACCAGAAAATTATTTTAT
The DNA here is from genome assembly GCF_030445035.2 of Dasypus novemcinctus. Classification (NCBI taxonomy): domain Eukaryota; kingdom Metazoa; phylum Chordata; class Mammalia; order Cingulata; family Dasypodidae; genus Dasypus; species Dasypus novemcinctus. The sequence continues at coordinate 59,979,303 of NC_080688.1, forward strand.
TTGTAACACATTTTTGATTTAACTGTTTTATAATAAACTAAAAATACGAGGGAACTTGCTTAGCATCTAACTTAATAGGAGTGACATTTTAGATATTTTCCCTTTACATTTAAAATCAAGACACATTGTACTACAACATCTAGCCAACAAATGGGATAAAAAATAAATAATTTTGTCAGTTTTGAAAAGAAATAAACTTAATCGACATTCCCTGCAATTTGAGAATTTATAGCTAAAATATTAGAAGTAGTAAGTAATGTTTATTCAAAACACAGGAGAATTATATAAAGAACCCAAGCTTCTCTATAACAGAAATAAACATTTATTATTCCTACTTTAAAAATAATAGTCAGGGAAACAGACTTGGCCCAGTAGTTAGGGCGTCCGTCTACCACATGGAAGGTCCGCAGTTCAAACCCCAGGCCCCTTTGACCCGTGTGGAGCTGACCCATGCGCAGTGCTGATGCGCGCAAGGAGTGCCATGCCACACAGGGGTGTCCCCCACGGAGGGGAGCCCCACGAGCAAGGAGTGCACCCTAAGGAAAGCCCCCACCGCGAAAGAAAGTGCAGCCTTCCCAGGAATGACGACGCCCACATTTGACGTGCCGCTGATGACAACAGAAGCGGACAAAGAAACAAGACAACAAGACACAGCAAACAGACACAGAGAACAAGACAACCGGGGGAGGGGGGGAATTAAATAAATAAATAAAATAAAATAAATAAGTAAATAAATAAAAATAATAGTCAGGACTGGTATTAGTATTGTAAATGACCAGAGGCATTGATGAAGGCTTTCATTTCAAAAAACCCCTGATATGAGCACACAATTTAGAACATTGTTGGTCTTCAGAATAGTAAGTGTTTTCTCTATAGGAACACCTCCCAAATATGCACATATGCACAGCTAGGTTTACATTTACACACACATGAATATAAGCAAAACAAATGTGAGTTGGGCGGGGAGTACCTCTTAGAAATGGGGTAGAAAGTGGTATGGTTAGCAGCCAGAACCCAATATGGGAATATGAAGGAACCTGGTATGGGCGATCTGAGAGAAACCAGCTTGGTGATAATGGAGGAGACTTAAACGGGCCCTCTTGGAATTAAAGCTACAGAAGCAGGTGGGAATCAGAATAGCAGAAGGATTACCTAGATCTGAGGCAGATAAGTCAGGTGATTTATGTTGTCCTGTGATTGGATTTCTGTAGTAACCTTGCTGTGTGGAAACCATTCGTTGTAACAGCAAGGAATATAATACCAATGAGCTTTCCCAGATGCCTCAGAGGGGAAAGTTAATAAATAAAGCATAGGGCCAGACACTTACTGATATTTAGCCGAGTATACTTAGACTCTGTAATCATGGTAGATATTGGGATCCTCAGATAAAATTTTAAAATAGTTGATTTTCAAATGTTTGAAGAAATAAAAGACAAAACTATAACAGTGAGACTGTAATGAGAAATGATTAAGAAAGAATAAACAAATCTGAATTAAACAGAAATAAAGTATACTATATGAAATGAAAAATATAAATGTTCAAATAAAAAAATTCAATAATTTATTAAAAAATTAATTCAACATTGTTGGGGAGAAAAAATGCAAATGAATTGCACGACAGATTTTATGGATTTTATGCCAAATGTGGCAAAGAGAAATAAAAATATGAAATCACAGAGGATATGAAGAGATGTAGGGGATGAAATAATAAGTCTAACACAGGTTTAAGTGAAATGCCACAAGTATAGAATAGAGAGAAGAGGCAATATTAAAAGAAGTATTGACTGTTACCATGTTGTCATATCAACAATGGAAGTGATAGCAGTGAAAAGACTGTAGAATATTGTCTTTAAAGCACTGAGAGAAAATTAACTGTCAAACTGGAATTTTGTACATAACAAATTAGAATTAGAAAAGATTAGAAAATGTATCTTTCAAGATTGCGGGCAAACTACTAAAAACTAGAGATCAATGAAAACTGAAGAAGTTTACCACTAATATTTGATAAAGAAAATTCTAAAAGATGTACTTTAAGAAATACATCTTACATAAATGAGAGTCTCAGATGAAAGAAAGAACAATAAAAATGGTAAATATACCTATAAAATAAAGGCTACTTCTTCATATAATTTAATAACACATCAAATTTATGGTATAAACTGAAAATGCCAGAACTGAAATACTGCTCAGCAATAGGTTGTATGTTAGGAGAGAAATAATCTAAGGGTAAATGTTCTGAAGTTTTAGTATTGTTTCTAAGGGGGGTCAAATTCTGCTTAACTAAAACAAATTATGCTATAAAATTAAGGAAATCAAATTAATAGTTTAAAATCTACCAAAATACAATTTTTTAGTAAATAGGCCTAGCTGTTTTGCAGTCATGCTACCAAACCCTGAAGGCACATATCATTTTCATGTCAAACTCTTCTAGGAATCCCCAAAGAGTGGACATATATCCCCATGTAATTCAATGAGGAGAATAAGAAAAGGTAAAACAAAAATGATAATTAAAGTTCTTTTCTTTCATAAATATAGATGCGCAATTCTAAACAAAATATCAGGAAACTTAGTCTAATATTAATCTGACTGATCTTTTCAATAGTTCTTTTTACTATTTCAACTCTATTATTCACTTTCTGTCTCTCTTTTTTTTTTTTGCAATTTCTTTTGTTAGTGAATTTAGAATCTGCTAAACTTTCTTCCAGTTTCTGTTGCTAATTTCACATTAATCTTTGGTATTTCTACTGGGTACTCCAGGTGATTTTGAGGCTGGCTTCCAGGGCCATTAAATGCCCGTAGCCATTCCTTGAGTTTTTCTCATAAGATGTAGATGCAAATGGTGGTCTCATTATGTCACTGTCTTGGTTTCTCTCTTCCTTTATTTAGGGCTTTGTTGGTAAAATATTTTACTTTTGTTTGTTTGTCTGTTTGCATTGCCATCCTAATTGCTCCATACATCTTTATGGGAAAATTCAAGGAATTTCCAAAACTATGCCACTGTCACCACTATTTTCCCACAATTCTGACTCTATTGAAATGTTAAATATTCAGTTTGCCCAATAACACACTAAAACAATTTCAATGGTAAATTAAAAATATATATTTTCTAGGTTGGGAGTAGATATTTGCAAATCATATAAACCTTAAAACATTTTTCTGCATGATATTAAAAAGAACTCTCTCCAAATCATCAGAAAAACATTAAAAAAATAGAAAAAAATGGCCAACTTTATGAACAGGCAACTAACAGAAATAGATAAGGAGTAGCCAATAAACACATGGGAAGATGTTCCGTCTCTGCTAGCAATCAATGAACTATGAATTTAGCACACCAGTATAACTGGTCAAAATTTAAAAGTTTCATAAAACTAACTTTTTTGATAAAATGTGTCAAAAAATATGACTCATACATTACTAGTAGGAAAACAAATTTATAAGACTGTTATGCTCAAAATAAAATAGACTTAAATATGGGACGTAGAGTAAGTTTATTGAGCTAAAGTAGCATTAATGCAGAGCAGTGCCAAAAATAGGCTTCTGCTCAAGAGACTGAACTGAAGGAGCAGCTTATATGACTTCTAGGGACAAAAGGGAAGGTATGGGTGAATGTAGAGGGATGAGGGAGTCATGAGCTACAAGAGGGACATGAGTTTCCTGGGGCAAGAAGTCCTTGGGTCCCAGTTTGTTAATTAGCAAACAGGATGTTGGTGTAAAATTGTGGCCATCTGGTGAAAATCAGCTGATTTTGCTGGTGTCAGCCTGACTTGTTTGCTATAGTTCTTTCTGAGCAGGGACAGGAGTCTTTATTAGCACTGCAAATGATTATCGGTATGTCATCCTGCTTCAGTTAGCTTCTGTTTCTTCTTTGTAATCCCCTGGATAAAATGGAAGCTCAAGGAATTCAAGATGGTTAGTAAAATTATTTATCGTCACAATTTCACTTCCCTTCCTTTTGGTCAGGGGAGTTCTTTGACTCCCCAGTGACAAAGTATGGCTAGTTTGGGACTCTATAGACTGATACCCGAAAGTTACAGGGGATAGGAGAAAGAGTTTGGTGGCTTTGAGGCACTGTGCAATAAAGTTGATGATGATGTGGATGAAAACAGGTCCGAGGAGTTGGATGATGATTAGCATGACTAGCAGCAAGACTAGGGAATACAACCAAGAGCTGGTAGGCAGAAACCCCTTACTAGACTCCCATATATCTTTTGGTTGCTGGTATGCTATGAAGCAATTTGGCTTGTTTAATGATTTCCCGGATGTTGGTTTGACTTTTCCAGTGGTGTTGACCTAAGTACAGCAGGATGTGTTAAGGACAGCACAGACCTCTCCTTCTTCTGCCAGTAGGTAATGTAAAGCTAATAGGTTGTCTATAGTTATGGCTGTGAGGGAATTGAGAAAGGAAGGTAGTCTCTATAGTGCTTGCCCTGTTACCTGAGCTACGGCTTCAAGGTTGGCAATGAGGTTGCAGATGACATGTGCTTGTTATCCAAAACCTATCCAGGGGTCTAAAAGTCTGAGTCCAAGCCCTACTCCAGCAAGAATTAAACCAACAGTGCTTTTATCTTGGGTGGGAGAGGTAAAGTTACAAGAGTAGAAGTTGGGGTCTATTACAGAGACAATTGTGCATTGTCCACCAGGCTCTGAGTCAGTGAGAAGGCAAGGAAATGCTATAGGTCCTAGAGTGGTATTACATAGGAAGTGAAACCTGAGGAGAGACAAAGAAATCTTTGATCTTTGAGGGAATCTGAAACATTTAGGAAAGTGAGGTTGACTTTGGTGAGGATGCTTGAGCAAGGTTTGGGCCAGTTTGAGAGTGCTAAGGTGGCACATTCTGGTCCTGGGGAAGCCCTATTGACTTCTTGGGCATTGCGTATGGTTTGACTTTCTGAATTGGTGGTATAGATGAAAACTTTTGTGCTATAAATAAAGAAACAGAAGGTGGGGGTTTGGTTGGGAAGGAGGTGGAGTGAGACTTCTGATGGAAGGTGAAATGGGACATTTTTGGGAGGTCACTTTCATTGCTGGATCATACTAGGGACCCCCAATGGAGAAGATTGGGTGCCAGAAGGATTTCTCAGGGGTGTTCTATAAATAAAGATTTGGGCTATTTATGATGAACCCAGTAGTTTGAGAGATTAAATCTGGAGGTGATAATTTGAGACATGTTAAAGATAAGGTTGGTTTTCCAGTTGTAGGTGGGGTGGGGGAAACAGAGAAGGAAGCAAAAGAGTAGTTTGGGGATAATTTAAGTTAGAAGATGGGGCTAGATGAAATAAGTATGGGAAGAAAATGTTTACCACAATCCAGATAAGGGCAGTGAGGCTAATTGCAGGGAAGGGAAGATAACAGGGCCAATAAGGGTCCCTAGAGGGCCAGTCAGGGTGTTCTTATTCTCAGGAGGAATTATTCATTAGTTAACTAATTAGTTAAGAAAAGAGACAAAGGAATTTTAAGTATACTTTGCCAATGCCTCATGGCTGGAGTCTAGGGAATGAAGTGTTATTCAGATGTTGGCTCCTTCTTGACCTGGGAGAGCCACAGGGTCAGGTCTCTGATGCTTTCAGTGGTCCACTCAGGTGACAGGACTGGTTTCAGATGTGAACCATGAATCCAGGAGTCAGCTCCTCAAAGTTTTGTAGCAATGGGGTTGATAAGGAGGACTTGAAAGAGTCCTTTCCACAGGGGCCCAAGTCCATGCTTCCAAAGATGCCATTTCCAATACACCCAATCTCCCAGTTTTACAGGTGGTGGAGAAACAGGGGGTATTTGTATAGAGAGATTCAGAAACGGTTTTTCAGAGTTCAGAAAGAGTTTGCAAGAGCTTTTGGCAGTGGTAACCAGTGAGTTTGTAACCAGGGAAAGAAGGGTATGGGTCTGCAAGTACCTATCTCATAAGGAAAAAGTTGATGAAGGCTCAAAGGGTGTCCCCATAAGTTCATGAGGACTAGGGGAAGAATTTTCACCAAGAGGAAAGAGAAAATTATTCAGTAAGTTTACCTAATTGTATTTTGATTAGGCCATTGATGCGTTCAACTAGCCCTGATGATTGGAGGTGATGGGCACAGCGGAGGCACTGGAGGATGGGTGAAGTAAACAGAAGTTTAGAGAGGGGTTGCCCTGTAAACTACATATCATGGTCATTATGGAGTTCTTGAGGATCTGCCGTATCTTGAAAGGCCCTTAAGAAGGTGACAACTTCCCGGGGACAGGCCATAAGTGTCGTGTAGGATTGTGCTGAGGTCAAAGGTTGCAGCTTGCAGCTGCTTCTTGAGCTGCAAATTTAAAATTTCCCCACCAATACTTTCTTGCAAGATTTTCAAGCTTACTAGGACCCCAATGGGTTTTAGGGTGAAGGCGAGCCATCATTGGACAAGTGAGGACATCTAGAAAGATGAGTAAGTTGTGAACAACCTAAAGTGCTGTCTGGGATCTTTATGACCTCCTTGGCTCTCCAGATTTTTGAGATCTGGGGAAAGTATAGTCTTTTGGCCCCATAAAATATCATGTGAGGATGGCCCTTGGGGGGCCATTGGCACAGTGAGGAAGGGGAAGGCAGGCTGGCTTGACAGGTTCCAGTAGTTCACTACGTGTTCCATACTGTCATCTTGATGAGCTGCAGTGTCTGCTAGTGCATTTCCTCAGACTTCTTCTAAATCAGCTCATCTATGTCCTGCAGTTTTCACTATTACTACTGACTTGGAGAGCAGTCACTCTCCACTTTGGAGAAAGTCACTCACCAAAAGAGTGTTTTTGATGGGTTAACCAAAGAATGCAATGAAACCTTGACATTTCCAGAAGATTCCTAAGTTGTGGGCTACTCCAAAGGCAGAGCAACTGTCAGTATAAATGGTAATGGCTTTATCTTCCACTAAGCAGCAGGCTAGTGGAACCTCTGTGAGTTCTGCCTGTTGGGCTAAGGAAGCCTCAGGGAGGGGATTATGTTTAATAATTTCAGAAGGGTTTGTAATTCCATATCCACCAACTAGATGCCCCCTTTCATTGCTATAGCAGAATCTGTCTGTAAACCAGACATAGGCTCTTTTATAAGGGCTTCACTGAGGTTTGGTCTTGGGCTGAGAACTGAGTTAAGAAGGGTGATGAGCTTATGGGGCAAGGGTCATCTCTGGTGGGTGAGCTGGGGAGGAATGTGGCAGGGTTGAGAGTTTTAATGTACTTGATTGAAATGTTAGGGTTGCTTAACAGGGAGACCTCTAGGTGTGTCAGATGGCTTGCAGAGAAATTCTGGGTATGATGGCTGTTTTAACAGAGGCTCCAAGATATGCAGCAAAAAAAAATTGTGAGAGCTGAGTTTAGGGTTTCTTTAGAGACTGGCTGAGCCAAAGTTGCAGGGCAACGACTGCACTTAGGCATGAAGGAAGGCCTTTAGTTACTGCATCCAATGTCTGGTTATAATAGCCAATGGGGCAATAATGATCAGCTTGTTTCTGGGTTATCCCATCATGCATTCCCTCCTTTTTCATCTTCAAAAAACTGGAAGGGGAGTGAGTACTTAGCAAGCTCTGGGAAAGGGGGTTTTCACAGCACTTTCTGCAGAGACTGGAAAGCTGAATTGTCAGATTTGGAGACAGAGAAAGGTTAAGGTTGGGAGTTTTTGAGGAGATTGTAAACAGACCAGGCAATGGAGGAAATGGAGGGGAACCACAAACTGCAATATCCAGTGAGTTCAAGAAACTTGTGAATTTGTCATTTGGTGGTGGGTTGAGGGAAATTAAGAATGGCTTTGAGATGAGAATGGTCTAGTGAGAGTCCTCGAGAGGAGACAATATGACCAAGGAACTTAACAGAGGATTAGGGAAACTGAAGTTTTTCATTAGAGGATTTATGCCCTTTTTGATGCATTAGTGGGCAGGAGTGTTAGGGAATATTGAATACAGGAATTAGCAGAAGAGGAACAGAGTAGATCATCAACATACTGAAGCAGAGTTGATTGAGAGAAAGAAATGTCACAAAGATCTTGTTTTAGTACTTGGGAGAAATCAGAGGGAGATTCATTGTACCCTTGGAGATACAGTTGTACTGCTGATTATCCCAGGTAAATGTGAAAATATATTGGCTCTCATAGAAAAGCATAATAGAGAAGAATGTCCCCCAGAGGCCTATGCAAGTAAAAGATTTGGCCTCAGGGATAACTAAATTAAGGAGCATATGTGGATTGGGAACTACAGATGTTTTCGGTATAACAATAGCATTAAAGTGCAGGGATCATGGACAAGTCACCATTCAAAATTGTTTCGTTTTCACACAGGGAAGATGAGGGCATTGCACAGACTGGTGCAAGAAATCATAAGACCTTTAGGAAGGAAATTTTGAATTATGAGTCTGGCTACTTCGATTGCTATTGGTTTTGAGGAGTATTGTAGAAGACAAGGAAGGGAAAAAAAGGACTTTATTTGGATAATAATTGGGGGAGAACTAAGGACATGGACAATGTCAGTGGAATCAGCAGCCCACAGAGTGGAGGAAACAGAATCAAGGGGGTCGGTGGGAATGGTCAGTGAGTCTGAAAGTGTGCAGATTAAGGGGCAGGATGGAGTTTGTGATGAATCTGCAGCTGTTAGTGAAATTCTTCCCTTTGTCTGAAGATCAATGGATTCATGAAACCTGGAAAGGAAATCTTACCCTAGAAGCAGGTATCAGAATGGGAAGAAAGGAGAAATAGGTGAGTTCCAGTAATGGCTCTAAGTATGAATGGGAGTGGTTTAGAAAGGGGTCAGAAAAGGGACAGTTAGAGATCCTCACAATAGTATAGAGGGAGGTTCTTTGGGCAATAAAATGGGATTTGGGACAAGTAGAGTAGTCCCAGAGTCAGTGAGGATGGAAAGGAGGCTTTTATACATAGTCATCAGAATGAGTCTGAGGAGAGATGGTGGTAGCTTCATAGATGCTAATCTCCCTGGAGCACCCTCATGTTGAAAAACTGGGGTTGAATAGCAGGGGTGTTTGACTGGAGGATTTTTCAAAATCCCTTCTCAATGATATTTATGGGGACAATTGTTTTTCCAGTGCTCGGGAAGTTGCAGTAATGACAGGTTCCTGTTTTGGGGACAAGAAGAAGGCAGCCCTAAGAGTGATTAAAAGATGAGTTGGGTAATTAATGAGTTGGGTAATTAATTAATAAAGAGCTCTTAATTAACAAGATCTCCTGGATGGCTATGATTGAGTTTTGAGTTTGCATCATAAGCCTCAGTGAATCAGGAGTAATATTCATAGACAGATTCCCCTTCCTTTTGCTTTAAGGCATGGCCCTTTGAGAGGCCAAACAGTCGAGGGATGGCAGTAGGGATGACGTCTAATAAAATTTTTGTGGTATGTTTAGTCATGTCCCAATGCTACTTGGGATTCATTGTTGTTTAAAGTAGAATTAAATGTCAGATATGCCCCCAGAGTGAACCAGTGGAGACCATACCCTTGGCCAAGAGCAAGTTATGCTCATTGAAAAAGGTTGGGGATGCCTGACTTATATGTGAGACAAAGAATTTCAAAATGCTGGCAAAAGCTAGACTAGCTGGTTCTTCATGGGGTTAGGAAGGCTCTTAGAGAAACTTGTCAGTTGACTTTAAGTCCATGCAGTCTAAGTATAAGGAAGCACATCTTTTGTTTAATTTGGTTGATACCAAATAGTGTGGGATTTGACTTTAAAGGGAAACTGAGGAACTAGATTGTGGCAAGGATGGTTAATTTTGAGAATAAAAGGAGAAGGAGGATGATCAGGGTTAGGCAAAGATAGGAAATGAGTTTAGGCATTTTGGGCATGGATTCCAAGGCACAGATTTTACTCTCAGTCTTTTAACAGAGTACTTGAGTTTCTGTTTTAAAATCTACTACAAGGTCATGGTGGTCTGTTTTAATGTCCTTTACAAGATCATGAGTTTCAATTTTAATGTCTTTCACTTTTTCTTTAATAGATTCTAATTGGTCTTTGTGCTCACAATCTCTGGTGCCTAAAAGTCATTTATTAAATATATTCCTTTTGGGGAGCTCAATGGAACTTTGATGAGATCAAATTTCCCTTAATATAATTACATTTGGAATGATCAAAATATACCCATTGAGGTCAGTTAAATTTGGGGCCATCAGAGATTAATTTTGTCCATTTAATTAAAAAAGAAAAAGAATTAGGTCCCAAATTAGAAAACATAAAATGAGTGACCAACCTCTGTAAAGATGCTCCTGCAGAGTTGACTGACTGATTTTTTCCCCCATATTGAGAAACAATAGAGAAACAGAAGAGAATTTTCTTACCTGATGGTTGAAAACAGGAACTGTGGCAGAGGGCCTGATAAGAATTTAGCTCAACAAATGGATTTTGACCTCAAGCACAACATGGCAGGAGTTCAGAGACCTGAGAGGGGCTAACTATGTGGGCCAAGCAACAAACCCAGAAAGGATGGAAAACAAAGGATTCCTGCATGTACCATGCTTGTCTCTGAGGTGTCAGAGGCATCATCTCTGCATCTGCCTTCAGATCCCACTTCTGACACCAGACTGTTGGGCTGAAAATAGAAAAACAAAGTTAAAAATGGGGTGTAGAATAAGTTTATTGAGCTAAAGTAGCATTAATGTGTAGCAGTGCCAGAAGAGGTTTCTGCTCAAAAGGCCTAGCTGAGGGAACAGCTTCTATGGCTGCTTGAGACAAAGGAAGGTTATGGAGGAAGGCAGGAGATGAAGGAAACTTGAACTGCAAGAGGGATAAGAGCTACACAAGCTATGAAGAGGTCATATGTTGCCTGGGGCAGGATGTCCTTGGGACCCAGTTTGTTAATGAGCAAGCAGGATATTGGTGTAAGATTGTGGTCATTTGGTGAAGATCAGCAGACCTCGCTGGGGTCAGCCTGATTTGTATGTTACAGTTCCTATTACTGAGAACAGGCAGGGATCTTTATCAGCACTGCAAAGGATCATTGATATGTCAGCCTACCTCAGATAGCCTCTGTGTCTTTTTTGTAATCCTGTGGATAAAAAAGAATCTCAAAAAATCAAGATGGTTAGTAAAATTACTTATCATTCCAATTTCACAAAACCATACTTAGTAAATACATTTGCCAATATCTTATACATTTACAGCAATTCTGTTTCCAAGTATATAACCTAACTGCACTCTTACATACTGGGGAAATTGCAAACATATTCACCATAGTTTAACTTATAACAGGGAAAAAACATTGAAAATAATCTAAATATCCACAAAAAAGTAGGTAATTTGTGGTATATTCATTTGATATAAAATTTTAGAGCTATAGAGAATGAACTAAAACATGTATCAAAATACATATGTCACAAAAGCAAATGTTGAATGAAAAATAAAATAAGTGACACATTATACACAAAATATAATACAATGTACATAAATTTTAGTGCAAGACAAAATTATATGTTACAGGTGGACATATTTTTAGTAAATGTTTTAAAACTTTCATGGGAAGGCTAAGCAAATTCAGGATAGTGGAAACTTCTGGGCAGGGAGTAAAGTACGGTTTAGAATTGAAGAGACATAAATGTTATAAAACAACAAAATTGGATGGTGAACATATGGGATTTCATACAATGTGTTCTGCAGTTTTCACTATATGTGAAATATTTCATTAAAAGAGAAACTATAGAGATGATAAATATCTACATATTTAACTAGATATATTACAGTATAATATCTCTGAGCTTTGAGTAGCAAATAATACTGTCTTCTTAGATATGGGAAAAACACCCTCCTGTGTCACCCACTATTCTCTGTTTGGAAGCTTTAGAGCATGTATATAACTTTTACATAGCTATTTAATACTATAGCATTAATATTTATCACCTGCAACATGTCAATCTCTGGGTTAGGATGTGTATTTATGCTTTGTTATTTACCGCTTGCATGTTCCATATGAAGAAGATATTGGGATTTCCAATACAGTGATTTGGAAACCAATACATCAAAAAACTGAATTCTCCTAGGTCATACATAATGCAATGATAATCCCAATGTAAATCTTTGCACTTCACTGTTTCATAACACTACACTCCCTTCCTACTCATACATTTCCCAGAATACAGGGGGGAACCAGGCCTCATTAATACCTTTCTTTATACTATATTAGATACTTCTCACAACATTGGAATTGCATGATTAAATACATGTAAATCACTGCCAGGCTGACGCTGCTGGTGAGCAAGGATTATATCCAAGCAATAGCAGTCACCAATGAAATGACACAGGGAATTAAAAGAACAAATTGCCACCAGATAAAGAAGAACCATACTCATTTAAGTTTCAAGATTTTTATGAACTGAATCTTTTATCTTGAAAAAGAAGTGCACCCATGGCTTTGTGTGATACTGCTTCCTATGACTTTCTCTCTTTGCATAAATCTACAAGGCTTTGGATTGTGGATGCTGTATTGAAATGCATCCCTTCACAGAGGACTGCATTCCAGCATAAAGCTCATACAGATCTTTTTTGTTACTATTCCTGAGCATCTTAAATAACACACTTCATTTTTGCAGCTTGCAATGGAAGAGAAGGGTAAAAGCTCATTTCTAGGTTCATCCAAGTGCTTCCCTTTACTAATGGGAAACTGAGACTGCAGAAAAGAAAACGATTTACCTCAGGCACTCATCTAGTTAATGGTAGAGTAAGAATGAAAGCCCAGACCTCTTGAGTCTTCACTTTATGCTTTTCCATGTTTTTCATAAGTAGAATTAAGAAGTTCTAAGAATAAAAGTTTATCCTTCCATGAGTCAATCTGTATGGACATCATGTGTTTGCATGCAATTACAAAAAAATGGATTCTTGCCATCAAAAATTCAGTGAAACTGGGTTTTAGAAATTGTTACCATACTAAGCCACTTAGTTTTCATTATGCCTCCAGCTTCCCTAAAAGTTCCATTCCTGACCCTAAAATCATATAGTAGTTCCAGGGCCAACCCTGACCTTGATTTCAATATCTGAACTTAAGTTCCATCATCAGTTCCTTCTCTTTTTTTCTATTAAAACTAACTGCTCTGTATCACACACTCTCAAGAAGCATATGCTTGACTAAATAAACTCACCAAATCATCCTGGGGAACTAGGATGTAATACAGCACTACTTGCAGGTAGTCTGTAATGAGACAATTCTAGTCTGGAGCAGGTGTTTCAAAGGGAAGAAGCATTCTTCCATGTTTCACAAATCAGAGCTTAGGCACACAACTAACTTTTCTGCTGCTGACCAATGCAATTCTCTATCATTGTTGTCCTGAAAACTGATGAGCAGCCAGAAAACTGCTGAGCAGGGGTAAGTGTTTAAAGACTTGTCCTTGTGCTGCATGCTGTGATTTCTGAAATCAGTGTCTATTAATTAACTTTTTCTGACTTAGAAACCATCCCAAAATTAAGGGGCTAAAAAATAAGAATTTAGTATTTTCTTCATTATACTGTAAGTAACTAGGCATCTCTTCTAAATTGATTCAGCTCAAATAAAGTGAACGGTCTAGCATGGCCTCTCTCCCATTTTGGTTGGCAGACTGATTGAGCTGCAGATTCTCATATGGATTGGCTTATCTCTACTTCGTGTAGTCTCTCATCCTTCAGAAGACTTGCCTGCAGTTTCCGGCTTACAAAGAGCATCGAGAGAAAGCAAAACCCAGTATGCAAGCATTTTCCATCTCTCACTGACCAAAGCCAGTCATCAGGCCACTTCAGAGTAGGGTGGGAAGGCATTACCAAGAAGCAGAGATAAAGAGAGGGTAATAATTTGAGCCAAATAAATGACAAATAATTATACCAAATAGGAAAAATAGATGATAGGTATTTACTTAAGATTTTAGTAGGGATGATGTAATGAAAACATTCAGTCTCTAGTCATAGGTTTTCTGGACATAATCACTTTTATTTTTGTTGAACTTTTATCAATTAATTCAATAAATTAAATGATATCTATGTGCTCTGATGCGTACAAGAAAAGGTTACATATATTCACAGTCCTTAGTGAGTCTGAAGTTTCATTGGAACAAGAAAAAGTTAAAAATGAAACATCATAAAACATTAATTCATGCATCCCAGATAAAAGAAACAGACCACTAATTCAATGAGTTCTCACAAGCAGAAATATTTGTGTACGAATGTATGCAGAGATGTTACCTACAAAGTCATGCTATGTATTGCCATAAAACTTCTGTTGCCACATACTATGCAGGATTCCCCTACACACAACCATTCCTGCTGAACTGAGCTGGACCACGTGGAATTACTAGGTTCCTTCTGACTATTCTTCAATGACACCAAAAGCTTACCTTACAAAGGGGGGTTGCTTCTTCAACTTCATTCTTCTAGACCTTCTAGATCTTACCAATATTCAATCAGCCTTAAGCTAGAAGGAATGGCTCTTCTAAGGATAAAAGTTGACCTGACCTCTTCTCACTTGTAAGTGTGGTTCCCTCTCAAGAGGGAGGCAGCCTGCAGTCAGTTCTTCAAAAAAAAACAGTGAGCAGTCTTCTCGAAGAGGTAAGCCAAAATCATGGTGAATTATAAGGGTGCAAATCCTTAAGAGGATTCACCAGGCATAAGTCCAAGCTTTTAATTCTTTGTCCTACTTCCTAGCAATAGACACAAATAATGAGCTTGGGCATGATTCACCCACACCAATGCTCCTAATCCCTAGGTAGGGAGTGAGTTGATTATCACTTCAGAGCCTAGTAATTGAAAGGCAACATTAAAACAAGGTGCTACATACCATCCATCTTACAGTTTTTACTCAAATCCCTCTTCCTTAGGAAATCAAACTTTACATTCCAAAATATAAAGAGAAAATTATGATTTGCCTTCTGAGAAGATATACTTTGTGATCTCTGCTGTCTATTCCACTTGAGAAAATGGCTCTAAGAGTACTTAAGGAAATGGAGGTCCTTCTCTTCCTCTTTCTTTTTTACCTAAATGCATGCTTATTTGTAGAAGAAAAAACACAATCTTACAGTACTTCCACAAAATAATTGAGGCAACTTTCTTGCATATTAAATTTGGAACAGTAGTACCTGGAAATGCCTGCAGCTCTCAGAATAGAAGCATTAAGACCTTAAAACTTCCTCAAAGAGAATAATTTTTCTTACCAGGGCTATCATATGTCATCGCTTTGAGGATGCCACCGCCTTTTTAGGCAATTTCTCCTTGCTCCCAACTTGCCTTTATACTCTTTTTATAATTACAAATAAACTGATTATGTTCTGCCAGATTCTGTCTAGTATGGAAAAAAACCATGTTCCAAACCTGTTTTCATCAGGCTTCTCCAGGAAACAGAATCAACAGGATGTAAAAAATATAGAATGGTATTAATGAGGGCTGATTGCTGCCTGTACACTGGGAAATTTAAAAATGAGAAGGGAGTATACTGTTGAGAGATAGTAGGGTGCAAAGATTTAGGAGATGTGTGTGTGTGTGTGTGTGTGTGTATACGTGTAAATATGAGATTTATTTTAGGGATTGGTTCATGTGACTGTAGGAATTGGCAAGTCCAAATTTCATAAGGCTGATCACAAGTTAGGAACTCTGACGAAAGTTTCAGTGAATTCCCCAAGAGTAGCTGGCTGGCTGAAGTAGATATAGAAATTATTTCTGGCTGCTGAAATCATCAGTTTCCCTTTAAGGTCTTCAACTGATTGGATGAGATATTTCTTATTGCTGATCTCAATCTCCTTTGTTACTGTAGACGTTATTAGATTCTATCAACTGATTAAGGATTTAAATCCAGGAAATACCCTCACAGTAACAATCAGTACAGTATTTTTTTAACCAAACACCTGGACACTGTAACCTAGTCAAGGTGACATGTGAACTTAAACAACACAAAGCCTATCCAAGCAATTTGACTAGACCCATGTAACTTCAACAGACCTAACCCTGACCTTGACCTCTAATCCTTAGGATCTTGCTGTGTCTCCCATGTATCTGGCCATGTGCAACAGCCTTAAAATTTGTCAAATAAAACTGGATCTGAAAGTTTGGAAAGGGTGTATTAGTCAGCCAAATGGGTACTGATGCAAAACACCAGATATTGGCTGGTTTTTATAAAGGGTATTTATTTGGGGTAGAAGCTTACAGTTAACAGGCCATAAAGCATAAGTTACTTCCTCACCAAAGTCTTTTGACATGTATTGGAACAAGATGGCTGCTGACATCTGCCAGGATTCAGGCTTCTTGGGTTCGTCTCTTCCGGGTACTTGCTTCTCTCTGGGCTGAGGATTACTCTCTTCCCAGGGCTTGCTTCTCTCCAGTCTCAGTGTTCTTCTCTTCCTGGGGCTTGTTTCTCTCACAAATAAGTGCCTCTATGTGTTTAGTTCCCAGGACTCTAACTCAAGATTCCCACCTCCCTTCTCTGTGAGTCCCCACCCACCAAGGGGCAGGGACTCAATATCCTACTGACATGGCCCAACCAAAGCCTTCATCAGTATTTAATCAAGTAAAAGTAAAACCTCTGAATCCAATACACTCTAATAATCCCAAAGGAAAAGGCAAATTTACAAACATAATCCAATAAATCTTCTTGGAATTCATCAATAATATCAAACTGCTACACTTCACCCTCAGAATTTAAAAAAAAAACAACTTAAATCAGTAACAATACTAAGTACAAGATTACATCATGGCCAGGTGAAAGAAATACAGTTTATCTTGGGGCAAAGTCCCATCTGCTATAGACCTCTGAAACCTACAAAACAATTTATCTGTTTCAGTACACAAATGGACAAAGGGTAAACATTTTCATTACAATACGCAGAAATTGGGAGGGAAACATGAGTTATGGGTCCAGAACAGTTCAGTAAACTTGCAGGACATTCTTCATTAGATGTTACAGTCTGAGAGTCATTCTTAAGGTGATGGTTTCTTCTTTTTGGGGTCTGATGGGAACCCAGACTTTCCACAGGCTTGTCCAATGGCCATTCTCTTGGGTCCACCCTCATCAAGCATCTGTGTGGTGACCAAACTCCAGACCTCACCCTCAGAGAGCATAGGAGTGATTACTGCACCTTACCCAATCTTTGGGTTGGAGACTTAACCTCCCTAATACAGTGAGATGAAAGCAACATCCTTTCTAACTTTTGGCATGCAGGCTCAACCCTCTCAGAGCAATGTGTTGACTACCTGAACTTCTCTAATCATGGGAAACAGGTCCACCTCTCTCAGACCTAAGGGGTGCTAACCTTAACTGCCCTAATCCTTGAGGAATGTGCTCCACCCTTTCTGTATGTACCCTGGAGTGGCAAAACTTTCCCCAAACATTGGATGGGAACATCCACCCTCTTCAACTCCAGAGCAAGCTCACCCTTTCTGTACACATGGGTGGGTTTCCTCTCTTGCCCCAAGGCAATGTCTTAATTCTTGATCTCAGCTTCCATGGATTTCCCCTTAAAAATATTTCTTCTTCAGTCTATCCTTTCTATGTCCCATTTAGTCCAAGCTGACAGTGGTTTTGTTCAAACAGCTCTCTCAAAAAACTTATTGGTTTAGTATGCAAGAAGCAAGGGTTCAAGCCACCAGACAGTAAGACTTTCCACAAATCTTTCTGAGATAACTGCATCTTCAATCCTGATTTACAAATTCCCAGTTTAGTTAGGTCCTCAAATGGGACACTGTCTTCTGGGGACTTGATTTCCAGAGACTTGAAACTTCCAAAATCAGTTTCTGGTTTCTTTGTACCCAACAATTCGGTCCTCAGCTTATCTTCCCCATCGAACATTTTGCTATAAGCTGCTAGGAGAAGGCAAGTCCTATTCTCCAAGTTTACTTTGGAAAGTTCTTCAGTTAAATGCCTAGGCTTGCCATTTTCAATTTCTGCCTTCCATAAAACACCAGCGGTTAATCTTGCTAAGTTCTCTGCAAACACAGATTGCTTTTTCTCTAGCTTCCAAAATAATAGTTTCATCATTTACTTCTAAGGCTCAAAAAAAGTCTCTTCAGTATCCACATTACTAACAGCAGTCTCTTCAAAGAGATCTAGGACTTTTCCACCAAATGTCTCACAATTCCTCCAAAAAATACCCCTTACCCATTTCTGAAACCACTCCAGCATTTTGGCAATTTCAAAAGAATTATCCTACTCTAAGTACCAAATTCTGTATTAGTCAGCCAAAGGGGTACTGATGCAAAATACCAGAAATTGACTGGTTTTTATTAAGGGTATTTATTTGGTGTAGAAGCTTACAATTAACAGGCCATAAAGCATAAGTTACTTTCCTCATCAAAGTCTTTTGCCATGTATTAGAACAAGATGACTGCTGATGTCTGCCAGGGTTTAAGCTTCCTGGGTTCCTCTCTTCCCAGGACTTGCTTTTCTTTCCTCACAACCAAGCTCCTCTGTGTGCTTACTTCCCAGGGCTCCAGCTCAAGACTCCCATCTCCCTTCTCTGCAGTGCAATTTCTCTTTGGGTCCCTACCCACCAAGGGGCAGGGACTCAATGTCCTACTGACATTGCCCAATCAAAGCCTTAATCACTATTTAATCAAGTAAAAGTAGAACCTCTGAATCCAATACACTCTGATACACCTAGAGGAAAAGACCAATTTACAAACATAAACCAATATTTCTTTTTGGAATTCATCAATAACATCAAACTGCTGAAAAGGGTAAAACAATTTTAGTTAAAATGGATTGCTCAGTCCCAGAAATGGGAAAACATAAAATAAACCTAGAAAAACAATTTTCTTCTTCATTTTGAAGGTCTTTTATTTTCCAAAATTCAGTCTTTTAGAATGCTTTGGGCAAGAAAAGGAGAATTGTCAAGAATAAATTCAGGTTTGATGATTTTAATGAAATAAAAAATAAAAGATCACAATTCTAGATTGTGTGGATTGGTAGATATTATTTGAATAAGCTTCAGAGGTTAATAAACAGGAATATGTCAGAAAACTGTTTAAAGGATTGCTCCTTTGGGCTGTGTATTAGTCAGCCAGAGAGGTGCTGATGCAAAATACCAGAAATTGGTTGGTTTTTATAAAGGGTATTTATTTGTAGTAGGAACTTACAGATACCAGGCCATAAAGCATAAGTTACTTCCCTGACCAAAGTCTATTTCCATGTGTTGGAGTAAGATGGCTGCCAATGTCTGTGAAAGTTCAGGCTTCCTGGGTTCTTCTCTTCCAGGATCTTGCTTCTCTCTGGGTTCAGGGTTCCTCTTTTCCCAGAGTTTGCTTCTTTTTCCTCTGCATGCTGACTTTCTGGGGCTCCAATTTAAGGTTTCGGTGTCAAATTCCAACATCAAAACTCCAACATCAAAAACCTTCAATTCTGTCCTTTGCCATACCTTTTATCTGTGAGTCCCCACCCACCAACGGGTGGGGAGCCAACACCCTACTGGCACAAGAGGTTTATATAATTACTTAATCAAGTAAACCTATGAATCAAATATAATCTAATATGCCCAGAGGAAAAGATCAGTTTACAAACATAATCCAATATTCTTTTTGGAATTTTTCAATAATATCAAACTGCTACAAGGAGTTTAAATTGTGCTTCTCCAAAAAGTCAAATTCCAGGATTTAATATTGCTTCCATGACAAGAGGTTTGACAATCCCAAGTGAGACTATATTTTAGTTATTTAAGGTGTTTCCTACAAAAGTCAGATAAGAGCAAGTGACAATAGGCTGGAATAATTTTAAATGACATTTGTCTTCAATAGTCATGGTCATTCCATTGGAATCATGAGCAAGAAGAATAGTTATGTGAAAGAAAATGCTTATATTAGAAGGTAACATTTTATAAAATGTTTATTCTTCTTAATCAGTCATTTTGGTTCACTGTCATAACATTTATTAAGTACAGTATTTTTAAATTATTAATATTAGGCAAATATTAATATTCAGCACACTCATAAATAGTCATATTAGCATTAGCTAATGTCATTGATTTGAATTTATTTCCTCCTTCACCATCTCCATCTTCTTCATTTCTTCAGTCTTTCAAATCTGCCTCTCAGGATATTTGCTTAAGCTACTTGCTTATGCTATTCCATAATAGTCTCACCTCTTTCTAAGGAAGAACTAGCCACTTCCTAGAATTCATTATAATCCTCACCTCTTCCATAAAATCTTCCTTGACATGCTGATTCATCATAAGTTTGTGCTGCCTTCCTAATTGTCAAGTCTATAGACATATTTTCATTCCTCATCATCTTTGGACAATCTACAACATTTTAAGGTGGTTACTACCTCCTCAGCCTTAAAATTCTTCCCCCTAATGAGTTCTGTCTTGGGTATGTCATATAGTGTCTATTTGCTGCACAACTAACAGTCCATGTTAACTGCCCACTTCACTGTCCACAGTCCTAATTAAGGAGCCTAGTTGAATAAGCATCCACATTTTATACCCCTTGACATTCACCCTTCAGGCACCTGTAATTGGCTCTAAGATGGACGGCTTTCCTAAGAGCAGCCAGTAAACTATCTGGCAAGTGATTTATAATCCATAGCCTGGTATGACAAAATTGAGCAGAAGATAATCATTTGGGTCAATCATATGCATTCTTTTGAATGAAGAGCGCTGACAGACTGAAACATTTAGTGGAAGTTGAATCTGAAAAATGATGATGGAGAACTTTGAGGCAGGTAGGATGGTCAGTTGCAAAATGGAATTGAAGGATCAAAATCATGAATAAGCAGAGGCAGCTTATTGGTAGAGTAATAGAATACATTAGAGAATGAGTAGGGAGAAGAAAGGATAAAAGAAGAAATAGTGTAGTTAGTTTCAAGAACTGCCTGCTAAACCATTTTTCAATTCATTTGTAATTTCAGTTTTTGTCAATTGTTACCATATGTTGTTTACAGTAAATGGCAGTCCATGTCCCATGGAATGAAAAGATCCTATCTAAAACAAATTCTGAAATAGCACAAAACCCATGCTCCACAATCGCCCTCTGTCTGCTCCTTCTCATTCTTTTTTTGGAGCCACAAAATTGCCTCCTTCCTTCTCATGACCACAAAATGGACAAAAGCTCTAGACACATCACCAAAGAAGATATACAGATGGAAAAAACACAAATGGAGAGTCTCAACGTCACATTTCAATAGGGAATTGCACATTAAAACAACAATAAGGAAGTACTTATGGGATGTCTGGGGGAGAAGGCAGAGTAGGCAGCTGCAGGACTCTGTTGTTCCACCAAAACAGCTATTAAACTGATAGAAATGATTGGAGATGGCTATTTTGAAACTCCAGAGGCCAGAGGAACACTGTGCAACATCCAGGAAAAGGAAGAAAAAAGAGGTTGATAAATTACAGTGAAGAACTGGAAATTGCTCTCTCTATACAGTGGCTACTTGGACCTTCTCCATACAGTGGCTACTTGCACCCATTCCCCATCTCACAGGAGGCCATGACAGAGCCCAGTCCTTGACTAGTGGCTGCTGACAGGAAGGGACATAAAAATCCTTTTGCCCAAAAACAGGTGTGGGCATGGACAATCACTGATCATGACTTTAGATTAGCAAATTTGGATAGGTAGTCCTAGCTCTGGAAACAGCTATTGTTTCAAACTGCCCCAGAGAGGGGCAATTAAAGACATAATATTTCCTCAGGGCTGTGGAAGACAGATGAGAGGCTACATTTGCTCACAAGGCCAGAAAAGCTCAGCTTTGGAGGAACCATCAGGGAAGACTTTGTTACCTTTCCTAAACTCCGCCACAAGTCACTTGGGAGCTGTTCTGCATTCTCTTTGTTGGTCATTAGTTCTGTTTTGACTGGAAAAGACTGACTTGGGAAAGTCCTCCCTGGAGTGATCCTCCATACAGAATCTAAATTCCAAACAAAAGCAGTATAAGACAATGAAAGGAGTAGTAGCAGTTTGACATAGTTATGAATTCCAAAAATAGATATTGTATTATGTTTGTGAACTGGTCTGAACCTGGGCCTTAAGTTATGATTAGGGCTTTGATTGGGCCACATCATTAGGGTGTTGAGTCTCCACCCTTTTGTGGCTGGGGACTCACAGATAAAAGGTATGGTGAAGGATGGAGTTGAAGGTTTTTTATGTTGGAGTTTGATACTGAAACCTTAAGCTGAGCCCTGGGAAGTCAGCACACAGAGGAAAAAGAAGCAAGTCCTGGGAAGAGAGGAACCCTGAATCCAGAGAGAATCAAGACACTGGGAAAGAGGAACCCAGGAAACCAGGAAACCCAGGAAACCCAGGAAAGAGGAACACGTGAAAATAGACTTTGGTAAGAGAAGTAACTTACACTTTATTGCCTGGTATCTGTTAGTTCCTACCCCAAATAAATACCCTTTATAAAAAAACCAACCAATTTACGGTATTTTGCATCAGTACCCACTTGGCTGGCTAATACAGAATTTGGCACCAAGGAGTGGGGAAGTTCTTTTGCACTTACCAAAATGCTGGAATGGTTTATAAATGGGCAAGGAGTATTTTTGGGAATAATTGTGAGATGCTTGGAAGAAAAGACCTACAGTGCTTTGAAGGGACTGTTGATAGGAATACACATGCTAAAGAGACATTTTATGATGCCTTAAAAGTAAATGATGAAACTATTTTTGAAAACTGGAGGAAAGGCGATCCGTGTTTTAAAGTTGCTGAGAACTTAGCAAGATTAACTCCTGTTGATTTATGGAAGGCAGAATTTGAAAATGGCTAGCCTGGTATTTAGCTGAAGAAATTTCCAAAGTAAACCTTTGAGAATGTGCCTTGGCTTCTGCTTGTAGCTTATAGCAAAACGCTAGATGAGAGAGATATGCTGAGGACTAAACTATCAGGCACAAAGAAAACAGAAACATTATGGAAATTCCAAGCCTCTGGAAATTCAGCTCCCAGATGAAAGCACCCCACTGGAGGACTTAACTAAACTTGGAACTTGTAAATCAGGATTGAAGATGCAGTCATGTTGGAAAGACTTGTGGAAAGTCTTATTGTCTGATGGCTTGGACCCCTGCTTCCTGCATGCTAAACCAACAGACTTTTTGAGAGAACTGTATGAAAAAAACATTGTCACCTTGGACTAAATGGGACATGGAAGGGAGAGATTGAAGGAGAAACAGCTGTAAAGGGAAAACCATGGAAGCTGAGATCTGGAATTAGAACATCACCTTGGGCCAAGAGAGGAACCCCACCCAGGTGTACAGAGAGAGTGAGTTTGCCCCAGAATTTGGAGAGGGTGAATGTTCTGTCTGATGTCGGGAGAGTTTTGCTGCCCCAGGGTATAGAGAGGGTAGAGCACATTCCCCAAGGATTAGAGTAGTTAAGGTCAGTAACCCATAGGTCTGAAAGTAGTGGGCCTATTCCCCATGGATTAGGAAAGGCCAGGTGTTCAATTTGTTGCTCTGAGATGGTTGAGCCTGTATGCCAAAGGTTAGGGGGGATATTGTCTTCGTGTCACTGTACTAGGGCATTTAAATCTCCAACCCAAAGATTGGGTGAGGTGTGGCAACCATCTCAACACTCTTGGAGGGTAAGGAGTTTGGTCAACACCCAGATACTTGATGAAGGTGGAACCAAGAAAAAGGCTGTTGGGCAAACAGGTGGAAAGTGTAGGTTCCCATAGGCACCAAGGAGAAGAAACCATCATCTTAAGAATCAGTCTCAGACTGAAATCGAATGGAGGATGCTCTACAGGTTTACTAGACTGTAGAGGACCCAGGACTCATGTTTCCACCCCAATTTGTCCTTATTGTAATGAAAATGTTTACCTTAGTCTGTCCATTTGTGTATTGACAATAGATAAATTGTTTTGTAAATTTCAGAGGTCTATAGCAAACAAGACAAACTGTATTTCTTTAAATTGATTGATGATTTAGTGTTTACATTGTTACTGATTTGTTTTTTTTGAATATTGTATTTTTTTTTGCCCCAAGACAAACTGTATTTCTTTAAATTGATTGATGACTTAGTGTTTAAATTGTTACTGATTTAAGTGGTTTTTTTAAATATTGTAATGTCTTTTTTGGAATTCAGGAGGTAGCATGTAGCAGTTTGATATGGTTATGAATTCCAAAAATAGATATTGGATTATGTTTGTAAACTGGTCTGAACCTGGGCATTAAGTTATGATTAGGGCTTTGATTGGGTCATATCATTAGGGTGTTGAGTCCCCACTCCTTGATGGTTGGGGACTCACAAATAAAATGAATGGCAAAGGACAGAGTTGAGGGTTTTGATGTTAGAGTTTTGATGTTGGAGTTTGATGCTGAAGCCTTAAACTGGAGCCCCGGGAATTCAGCACATAGAGGAAAAGGAAGCAAACCCTGGAAAGAGAGGAACCATGTACCCAGAGAGAAACAGGACCCTGGAAGAGAAGAACCCAGGAAGCCTGAATTCTCACAGATGTGAGCAGCCACCTTGCTCCAATGCATGAAAATAGACTTTGGTGAGGGAAGTAACTTATGCTTTATGGCCTGGTATCTGTAAGCTCCTATCCTAAATAAATACTCTTTATAAAACCAACCAACTTCTGGTACTTTGCATCAGCATCCCTTTGGTTGACTAATAAAGGAGTATGAAAACTATAGAAGAGGACAGACTGGGACAAAGGTCATCCAGTTTCAAAAACCCAGGAGATAGAGGTTTGTCTCCTAGGAATCAGAGGTGACAGCCACACTCCTATAAGCCGAAGAACTCCAACCAATCAACAAGCAAAATCCAAGTGCAAAACAGAGGTCCAGAAAGAAAGGGAAAATCTTGCACACTGCATTCACTTTGGGAAGACCTTTTGATGGGAGGGCTGAAGCTCAAGAACATATTTTACTTATCACCATTTGGTTACAAAAGAAACAGACATCTCAGGGAGTAAGCAGCAGATTAAAATATTAAAATTTACAGTGTACAAACAAGAGAAGAAGATAAAGAAATGATTACAACACAAATAAAGAAGAAATCAATGTCCCATAAAAAGGAAGAGGATAAAAATACAGAAAACACCAATGAAGAAGATAAGAATGCAGACATGCTTTACTAAGCCTTTAAAAATGATATTCCTTTAAATTTTTAAAAAGATGTATTTATTTATTTATTTCTACCCCCTCCCCTTGTTTGTGCTTGCTGTCTACTCTGTTTGTCTTCTTTTTAGGAGGCACTAGGAACCAAATCCGGGACCTCCCATGTAGGAGGGAGATGCCAAATGGCTTGCTCCCCTTCTGCTCCCTGCTTATTGTGTCTCTCATTGTGTTTCCTTGTTGTACCTCTTCATTCCAAAAAAGGTTAAGAACCCCTGATTTAGATTCACATATGTTGAAAAGGATGAAAAAAGATAAACCATGGAAACAGTAACCACAGGAGAACTGGAGTGGCTATACTAATATCAGACAAATTAGATCTTTAGAAAATGCATATTACTAGAGATATAGAGGGGCATTTCATGATGATAAAAGTGCTAATATATCTAGAATATATAATAATCATAAATGTACATGTAACTGAAAAGAGAGAGAAAAAATAATAAGACAAAAAACTAACAGACTTGAAGAAAGAAATAGACAATTCAACAATTACATGTGGAAAATTTTAAACCTCTCTCTCATTATTGGAAAGAAGACAGAAAATCTGTAAATATATAAATGTAGTCTTGAGCAACTTGATTGAACTGACAAGTGTAGAACACACAGCCCAACAATAGCAGAATACACATTCTTTTCAACAGCAGAGTTTATATTGCTAAAAGACTTCAAAATGAGTTGGGAGGTCATCAGAGGGGTTGTGCTTATGCACATCTCAGCCGGATCCCAGAGACAGCCATAGTAAATATGACTCCAGTTAGTGGTGTTCCTGAGGGCTACAGCAACACCCAGGTCCCACAATAATGGCAGATGTCTCTGGAGTTCAGTGCCTTGCAAGTGGGCCCTACTTTGGAATTTGTGCTCCTGAGTGTGGTGAAGCTGGACTCAGATGTAACCTCTTTACACATGCCTTTTCTGTCACTTTTACTGAAAAATGATATTAAAAATGCTCAAGGAGATAAAGGGAAGTACAGAGAAAGAACTAAACAGTTTCAGGAAAACAATGAATGAACAATATGAGTGTCTAAATAAAAAGACAGAAATTTTTAAAAGAAACTGCACAGAACCATTGGAGTTTAAGACCACAATAAATAAAATGAAAAATCCCCAGGAGAATTTCAAGAATATATTGGAGCTGGTAGAAGAAAGACTCAATGAACTTGAAGGCAAGACACTTGAAATGAGTAAAACTGAGGAGAAGAAAAAAAGAAATATTAAATTGAAAATAGACAAAGACAGCTATGGGACATCATCAAACACACCAATATACAATTATGGGGTCCATAGAAGAAGAAAGAAAGAAAGGGGCATAAGGAATAGTCAAAGAAATAATGATAGAGAACTTCCCAAATTTATCAAAAGACTTGAATTTTCCCATCCATGAAGCTCAGGATAAACATGAAGAAAAATACACCCTATCAAATATTTATCGCACAATCAAATGCAAAGGACAAGGAGCAATAGTCCTTGTTACAATAGAAAGTGCTGCAATAGAAAGGTAGGCAGTGGGTTGAAATACTTAAAATGATGAGGAAAAGCAATTTTCATCCAAGAATTTTGTATCAAACAAGTCTCTCAAAAATGAGGAGGGGTTTAAGACATTCTCAGATAAGCAAAAGCTTAGGAATTTCATCACCATTGAACCTGCTCTATAACAAGGTTAAAAGGAGTTCTTCAGACTGAAATATAAGGACATTAGACAATGATTCAAAGCAGCATAAAAAAAGAGACTTGCATTAAAGTTAACTATTTGGGTAATTATCAATACCAGTATTATTGTAATGTATTTGTTGGTGTGTAACTCTAGTTTTCTCCACTTTTTACTTCATACAGTTACTAAAATACAAATACATAAAAAGTAATGATAAATCTAGTTTTTTGGACATACAATGTACAAAGATATAAATGGTAACAAGTATAAAAAAGTGGTCAGGGGGAAAGAGGGGTATAGAAAAAGTATACATGCATATTATTGAAGCTAAGTTGATGTGGTAGTTTGGCATTCCAAAAAAAGATATTGGATTGTGTTTGTGAACTCATCTATTCCCCTGGGCATGATTAAATTATGATTGGGGCTTTGAGTGGGCCATGTCAATAGGACTTAAGAGTCCCTGCCCACCAAGGGGGTGGGGACTCACAAAGAAACTGCATGGCAGAGAAGGGAGCTTGGTTGGGAGGAAAGAGAGAAACCTCCATTAGACACAGCAAAGGCCACAAGAAGAGAGACTAGCCATTTGCCTGAGAGTTCACAGTTTGCCTTGTGGAGAAAGCAGAGCAGCTGAGCCAGGAGAAAATTGAGCCCCAGGAGAGAAACAAGACTTATCCCAGCCTGGAGCTGGTATTGGAAGAAGCTGGGAGCATGGAGCCTTAAGAAGAAGAGGAAGGCTGAACATCAGCAGCCATCTTGCTCCAACACGTGGCAGCAGACTTTGGTGAGGGAAGTAACTTATGCTTTTTAGTCTTGAAACTGTAAGTTTCTACTCCAAATAAATACCCTTTATAAAAACCAAGAGATTTCTGGTATTTTACATCAGCACCCCTTGACTAACTAATACAGTTGGTATCAAAACAAATATAAATTGTATATATTTAAGATGTTAAATTTTAACCTCAGGTTAAGCACAAGGAAAACAGATGAAAATTATATCTAGATAAAATTGAGTAGACCCTCAATATGGTACAACACAAGAGAGCAAATAAATTTAAAAGTAGGCTTTAACAGAAGGGAAAAATGGTACAAGATTTACAAATACTAAATAGCAAAACAGAAGAAGAAAGCCCTGCATTATCAGTTGTGACTTTAAATGCAAATTAAACTCATCAGTCAAAAGACAGAAATTGTCAGAATGGATAAAAAAGCTTGACTGAACTACATGCTGCCTGAAAGTGACTCACCCTAAAGCCAAATATACAAGTGAGTTGTGGGTAAAAGGGTGGAAAAAAATGTATACTGTGCAAGGGGTACCCAAAAAAGAACTGAGGCGGTATCAGGTAAAATAGACTTTAAATCAAAAACAGAGTCAAAGGACAAATATTGTCAGTCTATACTAATAAAGGGTACAATTCAACAGGAAGATGTTACAATATGTTACCAGGGAATGGAATGGGAATAGTAAAGGGGAAGTTAAGGCTTAACATATATAGGGTTCCAATTTGGAATGATGGAAATGTTTTGGGAATGGATGATGGTGATGGGAGCACAACGTTGTGAATGCAATTAAAATCACTGAAATATTTATCTTAGTATGATTGAAAGGGGAAATATTATATTGTATATATGGTTACAGAATAAATTTTTTTTAAAAAATCCATGGAACTGAAACTGTGGACTGGAAAAATGGTTTTCTGAGTACAGTGAATTTACTTATTATTCTAATTTATGTTAACTGATAGATTTATTACATTGCTGTAACCAGATCCCTTCCTTGCCCCTCACTTATAGCCAGTTTGTTTAGCTTATTTCTATTCCTTTGCTTGTTATCCTTTACTTGTTATCTTATGTTAACTAAGTGATTTATAACTCTATTATAACCTGTAACCAAATACTTACCTGAGCTGGCTTTTGTCAGTTTTTAAGGACTTCTCAGCTATGCCTGCATGCTCCTATTAACCATAACTGAAACTGAAACTGAAACCCATCAATATCTATGTCACTATCTCCACCTCCCATTGTTTGAATTCCATAAAAGCCCTAAGCTCCTTAGATTCAGAGACACAGATTTGAGTGGCGGGCCAGACTTATATTAAAACTCCCTCTTTGTTCAAAATACCCGATGTCATTACATTGACTTCTGTGCACATCAGGCAACAAGCCTTTGCTCAGTAACAGAACTATACTACACAAACAGTGAACCCTAAGTTAAACCATGGCATTTAATTAATAGTACAATTATAAAAATGTGCTAACATCAATTTTAACAAATGTTTGCATACCAATGGTAGGTGTTGGTTGTCAGGTGGTACATGGGAATCCTGTATTTTATGCATGATTGTTCTATGAATCCATAACTTCTCAAAAAAAAAAAAAAGTAAGTACTACATGCTTCTTAGAATGGATAAAATCCAAAAATATAAAAAATAAAAATCTAACAATTGCAAATACTGATGAGAATAGGGAGCAACAGAAATTCTCATTTATTCCTGGTAGGAATGCAAAATGGTATGCCACTTTCAAAGAGAGTTTTGTAAGTTCTTATAAGCTGAACATGGTCTTATATTAAAAAGTTATGTCCATGCAAGAAATTTACTCATACATTTTTATAGCAGATTTATTATAACCACCAAAAACTCATAATAACCAAAAAGTCCTTCAAAAGATGAAAGGATAAACAAAGCGTGGTACTTCCATACAATGGAATCTTATTTAGTGGAAAAAAAAAAAAGAGCTATCGAGCCACAAAAAGACATTTAGGAATCTTAAATGTATATTATTTAGTTCAAAAAGCCAGTTTTTAAAAAGGCTATATACTGAATAATTCCAACTATATGACATTCTAGAAAGTGAAAAACTATACATACAGTTAAAAGTTCAGTGGTTGTCAGGGTTTTGGAGTTGAGTAGGTGGCTTAATAGGGTTTGTTTATTATTCTGCATTATACTATAAGAGTGGATACCTGACATTGTGAATTTGTCGAAACCCATAAAACTGTACAACACAAAGAGTGAGACTTAAGGGAAATTATGGACTTTAATTAATAATAACGTATCAATATTTGTTAATCAATTATAACAATGTGCCACATTAATGCAAGATGGTAATAAGGGAGTAATTGTGCATGGGGATGGAGGACATAAATGGGAGGTCTTGGTACTATCTTCTCAATTTTCTGTAACTCTGAAACAGCTCTAAAAATTAAAGCCTATTAATTTATTTTTTAAGAATAAAGTTGAATAATTTCTGTTATCTGATTTCAAGACTTTCTTTAAAGCTACAATAATGAAGACAGCATGATATTAGTGTTAGGATAGACAAAACAGAGTGCAAAAATAGTTCCACTCAGAAATCATCAATTACTTTTCTACAAAGGAGCATAGTTCTACATGTCTGAGGCAAACAATAAAACTTCTAGAAAAAAATGTGGGAGAAAATCTTAGTGAATTTGATTTGTGTAAAGATTTCTTAAATAGAACACAATGGGCACAAACCATCAAAGGAAAAAATAATAATAAATCAGACATCATTGAAATTAAGACATATAGTCCTCAAAAGACACTTTAAGAAAATAAAAAAGGCAATATTGTGAAGATTAGTAGATATAATATTTTCCAGACATATATTTGATATTTGATAAATGGCTTGCATCCAGAATATATAATAAATAACTGAAACTGAATTTTAATCAAAATGTAATCAAATAGCACTTTGATTTTTTAAATTGGGCTAAATTTTTTAAAAGACACTTCACCCAAGAAGAGACATGACAAATTAACATGTAAAAGATGACTAACATCTTTAGCCATTATGGAAATGCAAATTGAATACACATTGAGGGCATGAAAATTCACCTATTAAAAATCTTAACAATGCCCATTATTGGCAAGTAGAAAATACACAGTCAGTTTGGGAAAGTTCAGCAGTTTCTTCAAAATTTACACATACAATTTCCATATGACACCCCTATCTCACAGCCTAGGTTTTTTCCCTAAAGAAATGAAAACATACGTACACACAGACTTGTACTGGAATTTTCATGCAGTTTTATCATAATAATTCCAAACTGTATACAACCCAAATGTCTGTTAGCTGATGAATGGATGGCCATATAGCTATTGTTACCCAGCACTAAAGGTGAATGAACTATTTATACCTGTAAAAATGTGGATGAATCTAAAATGCATTACACTAAGTTTAAAAAGCCAATCAGAAAAGTTAAGATACTGAATGATTCCACTTATATACAATTAATGGAAAAGGCAAAGCTATAGTGTCAAAAAGCATAACAGTGGGAGCGGCTGTGGCTCAACCACTTGGGCTCCCATCTACCATATGGGTGGCCCTTGGTTCATATCCCAGGGCCTCCTTATAAAGGCAAGCTGGCCCACGTGCGGTGGAGAGCTGGCGCAGCAAGATGACACAGCAAAGGGAGACAAGCTCATACAAAAAAACACACACAGTGAATGGACACAGAGAAGAGACAGCAAAGAATGGAACAAGCTGCAAGGGGGGGAATAAATAAATAAATAAATAAATAAATAAATAAATAAATAAATCTTAAAAAAAAATGTGTAGGATACCAGTAGGCCTGGAGTGGGGTAATGGATTAAATACCAAGGATCATGAGAGATGATTACGGAAATATTTATCAAAACTAAGCAAATTGTATATTAAAAATGGATTGATTTTATTGTATATAAATTTTAATGAAATTTGTAAAAGTCATGTTTCCCTAATTATACACAACTTCCTTCCCTTTTCACTGAAATAACTTCAAAGGCTATATCATACTATTTATGCTTATTTCCTATATTGCAAGTCCAATCAAACTGGATGGGTACATTTCTTCCTTGAACACATTTCATACTTTATAACCCTTATGCCTTTGCTCATGATATTCATACTCCTTTGATTTTATAGTACAACATTAGAAATCTTCTAAGCATACTTTAACAATGATAGGGAAGGTAACCTGTGCTATGTCACCAATCTCATCTGTTATAGAGTCAGACTAAAGTCCATTTTTCCTAATTCCAGATAAAATGCTCTCTACCATGTGTCTTCCTCCATATACTTGGAATCAAAAGCCCTGTAACTCTGCTCACCAAGCAGTACCACCTCAGATGCAACTGCGTCAACACGTGCAGGATGTCCATATTTCTAAAACAGATTGACTGATTTTACCCAGATCAATCTTTTCTCATTTAATTATCTTGCCTTGTTTTATGCTAATGTATGTACCTATCCTGTCACACCATTAAGTTATGAATCTGAAGGCCTGGACATGCCTTGGGAGTGCCTAGCACACTGCCTTAAGTATAGGCAGCACTCATTGAAAATTATTTTGTTTCTCTTGTTGGTCATGCTCAGGAACCCTGAATTAAGACTATGTTGGAGAAAATACCTCTCGGCTTAAAACATGAAAGGACTAGCTCTGCCCCATGACTTATATGGCTCAGGACAATTTATTTAAAAAAATTTTGAAACCTAATGTTTCACCAGTTTTGTTCCAGGAAAAAAAAATTACTTATAAAAATTTAAATGTATTTGTCTGATCGGATACAGATATTTAAAAATCTTAAATTAAAAAATTAAGCTAAATGGCAAAGCAGTGGGTCCTGTTGAGTGGTATTCCTGTAGCAAAACTGTCTAGGAGAAATCATTGGCCTGCATCCTCACTTGTTTTTCTATTTAATGAATATTTTGGTTGTTTTATGCATACAATATTATACTGGCAAATGCTTGTTTAATGAACTGAAGCTAATGAAAATTGAAGCCGTGAACACATCAACTCTAATCCTTTAGTGTTTACATCACCGAGTTATCTCCAACACTTGGAATAGACTCTTCCAGAGGTCTTTAAAACCAGGTTATTTTCTTGGTGGCATGGATGAAGGATAGAAGGAGGTCTAAAAGCAGAAAGTTGAAGACAGTGATAGCATTCCTCCCTTGAGGGCTCATGGATAGCCAGATCCACATCGCCCTAGAAACTGAAAAGCCAAATCCACAAAACCATCACATCATTTTGCCTATTCATTTTTCACATATTTTCTATTTACTAAGAGAATTTGCAAATTAGTCTTCAAACAAATATGAAAGGTCTTTAAGAAGTTATGGAAAATGTAAGAGGTGCTAGAAAACTGGAGAGAGGCAATTATTTGAAATTCCATGAATTACAAATTTGTGAGCTCTAAGGGACTGTTCAAAAGTAGCTAAGAAAAGAAAATGATTTTTGGGAACCAGAATAGATTTTTAAAAAGCACATCATATCATGCTCATTTAATTTTCCATTTTGACTATGTTATTGGATTTATATATTGCAAAAAATTGCCCCAGAAAGACTATATTTTTATTTCAGTATGCAATTTAACAACTTTTTAAAAGGAGATATTCTAGATAATTTATACACAGGTAGATTAATAACCGAATAACTACACTTAAAGACTATTTATTACTGGATTGCTGTCAACCTCTAGGATAGTCTTTGACTCTTGACAGCAATATTTTTATCATAATTTGTATGATAATAAATAAAATATATATTTTCAGGAAATCAGTGAGTGCCCTGATTTAGAAAGGATGGTAATTATGTTAGATGACAAAATAAAAATCTCAAAAGATCATGGCAAGCCTGAGCAATGAACTGAATCTAACAGTGTGAATTTTAACAGGGATAAATGTGAGGGTAGCAATTAGTTTAAAAGATCAACTCTTCAAGTTAAGGTGTGGCAGAGACATATAAAAGCATAATCATGTTAATAAACAGTAAGCTCAAATTTATTCCACCTTGCACTGACTACCAAAGAGGCCAGCATAAATGTAATCTATATTAGAATAAATGTTAAAGCTACTGGAATAAGAGGTGTGAGAGTATTGCTCTTCTCTGCAGAGATGCATGACATTCAATTATTGGTGCTTTGCTTTATAGTGGAGAATGACCACTGTGTTAGAAAGATTAAAAGCCATGCCATATGAGAAACAATTATGGGGGAGACATGATAACAGCTTTTAAACTTTTAAAGAAGTTGTGTGGAGGCAATGAAGAAGCTGAAGTGGTAAGAAACAATGTAGGCTAGCATAGCCCTGTAACCATAAACAGTGCAATTATCTTTATACATAAATTCAAAAATAGTACACCAGGGAAGCGGCTGTGGCTCAATAGATTCGGCTCCTGTCTACCATATGGGAGGCCCTGGGTTCACGTCCCAGGGCCTCCTTGTGAAGGCAAGCTAGCCTGTGCACACAGAGAGCTGACAATCCGCACCCACAGAGAACTGATAGCCCATGCCGGCGGAGAGCTGATGTCCTACACCCACAGAAAGCAGGCACAGCTAGATGATGCAACAAACACAGATGCAACACAGAAGAACACGCAGTGAATGGACACAGAGAGCAGACAGCAAGCAAGCTGCAAGGGGGGGGGAATAAAAAAAATAGTACACCACTTAGCTAAGTGTCCATGAATTACTGTTGAATAAATGTTTTAATAAATGAATAAAAAATATTCAGGAGGAATGATTTCCTGATTTTGTCATTCTCCTGAAGGAGAACATGAACTGAGAAAAGGATATGCCAAAGAGAGCTGTTGTTTTATAGTTTCTATAGAGTTGAGATAGAAATTAAATCAAATTAAAGATGAGATGGCAATAAAGTTTGATGATTTTAAAAAAAGATGAGATAGGATGAGTTCTCAAAATGATTTTGCCTTCTCAGTTAAGATGCTTTTAAAGTGAACACAAGTGGCAAGTAGCATAAGCCTCAGGAAATTTGAACTAATTTTCTACAACAGCTGTACACAATGTGGCAGAGATTTCCTAGGTTTCCCAGGCATCCCCTTTTAGGGTTCTTCTGACACTTTATACACTCTCCTACCCACCTAATCCCAATCAAGCAGTTGGTGGCCCCATATGAAAGCCTGGGTGTGCAGGGCCTTATTGCTGAAGAAGCTCCTCTAGCCCTACTTTGTTCAGCATGCCTTCAGTGCTTCAACCCTGGCCTTCCCCTTTAGGTAGGGGCTGCTGCAGGAGGATTGGGGTACAAATCTGTCTGCAGTGAAAAAAAGTGGCTTAATTCCAAGCTTTCTTGAAGAGAAAATGATTTCTTTTTCTTAAATTTTGGGCTGTTCAGGAGTATGATTCTGAATCAATGGAGATTGTGGGGGAGCTAAGGCCCTCCAAATCTACTTAGTCCCTGGTACTTAAACTGACACTGTCTCCTATCCAAAGCTGCCACTGGCCTGGAGTCATCTCAAGGATTTTATAATTCCCACAAAGCTGTGGGTGATAGGCAATGGCTTAGTTGTCAATCACTACCATGAATGTTTTCATCTTAGTATATCTTATATTAAATGCAATACCGTCAAACAAATGACTCTAATGACTGAATTGTGGGCAATGGTTTGGAGCCATGAGGAGATGTGGTGGACTGAGGTATGTATCTCACTTTAGACATGCCTGTGGTCTTGAGCTGAATCCCTGTGGGTGAGAACATGTAAATAGAAACTCTTAAGATGCTATTTTAGTTAAGGTATGGCTCAACTAAATGAGAGTGGACCTTCATCTGGATTACCAAAGTCCTTATAAACAGAGGAAGTTCAGGCATAGCAAGAGAAAGGCATGGGGAGGAAGCAGAAGCCAGAAGTCAACAGAACTCAGAAGAGAAACAAGAAGACATCACCATGCCAAGCCAAAGAACCCTAGGATCAAAGGCAGCCAGCACCAGAATGTTACAGACTTTGCTGAGAAAGCATCATCTTGCTATCCAATCAATTTTGGATGTCTAGCCCCAAACCCGTAAGTTGATAAATTTATGTCATTTAAGTCAACCCAATTCATTTGTATTTATCATAGAAGTTCAGGAACACTAAAACAGGGTAAGTAAATCTCTTCAAAAAGAAGCAAAAGAAACTAGAAAATGACCATGAATAAAAGTTTCAATGCAGACCAGCAGAATATCCCTGTCTACATATAATAACAGGAGTTAAAAATGCTTTTTGACCTAAATTAAGGGAAAAATGGAAAAGACAAATGAGTTTATATGGCTATGAGACTCTAAAAAAGAGTCTGGAGGTTGTCAGAAGGATTGCCCTTATGCACACCTGAGCAGAGTCTCAGAGACAGATAAAGTAGATACAACCCCAGGTATTGGTTCTTCTGAGGGCTAAAGAGACCCACAGGTTCTATGGTCATGGCAGATGGAGTTCACTGCCATGTCAATTGGCTCTTCCTTGGAGTTGGTGTTTCTGTGTGATGGAGCTGTACTCAGATGTGATCTCTTTTCACAAGCCTTTCCTGTTACTTTACTGGAATTGTAGTTGGTGCTGGGGTTTAAGATATATCTAGGGGATTTGAATCTCTGGACTGCCAATATGATAGCCAGGCCCTGAGACTCAACAGACTTCAGCTCCTACACTCTGGTTTATTGGATTTAGCCCACTCAGCTAACATGGAGTTGAAGAATGTCAACCACCACACCATGGGGCCAAGAGTGCCTACAACTGAAAGCAGGAGGATTGCATCCAGTATCCATGTGGAATCTAAGGCCCCTCTTGACATAGATGTGGAATGGACACAACCAATCCAAGGTCCACAGGAAGGAGGAATACAGTAAGGATTAGAGTAGACTTACTGGTATTCTATTCATGAACTATTGTGGTTAGTAACTGAGAAAACGTGGCATTGGTGTAGAAAAAGTGGCCATGGTGGCTGCTGGGTGCAGGGAATGGGAGGAAGAGATGAGATGTGGAGGCATTTTCAGGACTTGGAGTTGTCCTGGGTGGTGCTGTAGGGACAATTACCAGACATTGTAGATCTTCCCATGGCCCACTGGATGGAACGTGGGAGAGTGTGGGCTATGATGTGGACCATTGACCATGAGGTGCAGTGATGCCCAGAGATGTACTCATCAAATGCAATGGATGCATCATGATAAAAATAAATAAATAAATAAAATAAAATAAAAAAAGAAAAGAAAAAAGGAGTGCTCTCTGAAAACATGTTCATGTCCTGATGCCATTTTTTTCCTTCAATAATAACATTTCTCTACTTAAAAAAAAAAAAAAAAAAGATGCAAAAGAAAATGGCATTTTGTGAGAAACAGAATTTTGGAATGAGAAATACCCTAATTATAAAAAAAGAGAAGTCTCAAAGTGTCTATGAAGGCATGATGTTTTTCCAGATAATATAGTTTTGTTTCCTGGTGTATATTTTAATTTTCCATCTAAAAAATAAACTATTACTCAGAAATAAATTTATAACCTTTCACCGATTTAGAAATAAAACACTGTAGCATGAATTCCTTTCTGTTTAAGGGTCCTAAACTATGAACAGTCTGAAAGTCTAGTACATTAACCTCAAATCAATTACCTAATTATGATACCAAAAATATCCAGCTACTACTTGGAAAAGTGAGTGTATATATGAATTAAATGTGGTGGTTTTTTTGGTATCTGAAGAACAAACAGATGATTATATTTTTATTTATTGTGGGAAACAAATTAGTCAGATGATTCTATGCTCCCTATATCTATATAACTTTATTTCAAAAGAAATTCATATCAAATGGACAGCTATAAGGTCATCTCTTGGCTTTGTTGTGAAGTTGTAATTCATTCAAAACTCTCTCACAAGTATTTCAAGTACTCTTTTCCCTTCTGTAGCTCCTCCCAACCAAGAAAGCTGGTATATCACTTCTGGCTCATTTCTATTCACTCTCAGCACACACAGACACACAGACACATGCACATACCATTTCAATTTTAGCAGCGATTCAAGTTTTGCTTTTGGTAATTTTTTTTTTCAGCAAAAACCTCTATCTTTAACTTCCTTGACTATCACCTAGAAATTCCTTAGAAGAATGATAAATTAATACTAATTAATTGTACACTAACACATATTCAACCTTATAATTTCCCATGAAAATCATTAGGCATAAGGATTTGTACTTCAAAAATTAAGTGATATGATGAAAACTTCAGTGCAAAAGCAAAATAAAATATTATGGAGTTGTAGAGACCATCTCAGGCAATTAAAATCCCATCATTTGAGCAGCTTTCTATGGGTCTCCTTGAGACACAAAGAGGGCCTTGGAGAAGTGAGTGAGGTTTTCACAGGAGGAAGTCAAAAGGTTAAAGGATTTTTTCTGAATTGCTGTTATTTTTTGACCACTAAGGTTTAAATCACTACCACCAAGCCACTGCTCTGTTCCCATTCACACTATTAGTTCTGTTTGTTCTTTTGTTCTTCTCTCCCAGCAATACTAAGGGGATTCATTTAAGTCCAATCTTATCCATAAACAGAATAAACAATAGCTTGGAGGTCTCAACAAAACTGAGCTCCCTTAAACACCCCTTCTAATCTACTTCAATCCTATTCCCAAAAATAAAACACTCATCATGCAATCAGAGATTAGGTTTAAAATAGTTAAAATACTTGAACTTTACATGTAGTAACACACTATCTTGACCTCACAATGATGAGAAACTGATCCATACTCTGAGAGGCTGGGGCAATGAAGTGCAGTAGGTAAGAGATTAAAAATACCAAAATTCATCTTCCTCCAAATTATACTTTTTCAAGGGGCAAACTTGGGGATGAAACTGTTTTTATACCCCTAGGCATTTGACACTCACTGACTCCATTCATATGTATATTTTTTTTTTAATTTATTGAAGTTTATCACTCATACATAAATACACATAAACAATAAGTGCATAGTAATAGTTGTAAACTTACTAAACAAATATATATAACATCAAACAGAACTCTCATCACTCACCCTACCATCAATACTTTGCATTGTGGTTAAACCTTTTTAACTAATGATTAAAGAGCATTATCAAAATATTACTACTGAACAATTATTTTTCCCCAACCAACCCTATTATTATTATTGTCTTTATATCATCTATATATATATGAATATACATAAACAATAAGTGTATAGTAAAAGTTGTGAACTTACAAAGCAAACATGCATAACATCATACAGGGGTCTCCTACATCAACCATCCACCAACACTTTGA